>NW_011494888.1:2297872-2310818 GCF_000754665.1 Bison bison bison | reverse complement strand
CCTCCCTGCCTCCCGCGGGCCCACGGGGAGGGCCTCTCGGGGCAGGGCCCACCCCTACCGGCGGCCCTGCTGCCCGGCAGGACCACTTCCGCTCCTGCTTGCCCAGCTCCATCTCAGCTTCAAACCTGTGCTGACACCGCTCTGCGGTGCTCTGCTCCGGGCGGAGATGTGCCCGCGGAAAGAGCCAGAACGTCCTGTGCTGTTCCACGAGCCGTGAGTGAGCCTGGACCTCGGGAGACTCCTGCGGTGCTCGTGAGGAAAAGATCAGTTCACTAGGCTATAGAGCGCTCCCCCAGAGTGAAGCTCGCCGTCACACCAGACTCCCCGTCCCGTCACGGTGGGGGAGACCACAGCCACAGCACCACCCATCACAGTAGCAAAGTCTTCAGGAAGTGAGCGGCTGCCATGCTCACAAAGCTGGTTACAACTTACAAGATTTGCTTTTCAAATCTTGAATTTTTAGAAATGACAACAGTCAATCGTCTTCATCAGTTCATTTGAGAAAACGTCTCCCGAACACTCAGGTCGGAATACCCGGTTGTGTGCCGGCCACTCTCTCCAGTGGAAGTGGAAAACAGCTGAGCTCAGCTCTTGGTCCCACAGGGCCTCTCTCACTGAGACAGACCCTCCGCACTTCCCACCCGGCGCCCAGCCGCAGGGCCTGATTCGTCCTTCCAGCTCCGTCGGCAACCTGGGGACGATGCTGACACTCGCGTCGTGGCCGTGCTGTGACGACACCGTCCGCCAATCACCCGCTGCCACCCGCTCGTCGAGGGGTGAGAGAACACCCCCACCACCACCCAGAGCGCCCCTCACGGCCCCTGAGCCGGCGGGCAGGCTCCACACCCCACTGTCTGATAGCCGCCGTTCAGTTCGGGTTCCGGAGCTGAGCATGCATCAGAACCTCCTGGGTTCCCAGTTTCAAGGATTCTACTCAGAGCCACTGCTTGAAAAGTCATGGCCTATGAGAATAAGTCTGCACAACACAGGACAGCAAGGCGGGGAGGCAGAGGACGTCCGGGCGCAGGGGAGAAGAGAAGAGGATATTTAACAGTGCAACTCGACCCAAGACCTAACACTCTGGCCGTATTTAGAGAAAGCAGCAAATATTTTAAATGGTCTTTGGGCCCCAATCGAAGTACGCACCCATTAAACATCCACTGAAATGAATGTTCGTTGAATTAAAGTTACAGAAGTGCACCTCTGGGCTACACTCAGATTTACCTGTAATAGGTAGTTTTAAAAAATGTTCCCGAGTCCTGCTCTGGAGGAGCTGAGGAACAGCAGCTGAGGTGAAGCTCCCATGTGAGGGTCTCAAACCATTAACTCAGCATCAGTGCCCAGAGCAGCCTGTGTACCCCACGGTCTCTGAGACCTTTCAGGAGGTATGTGAGGTCCAGATACTGCTACAATTATTTTAGGGAAAAGAAAGAATAAAGAAAATAACTTCTAATTTTGTTGTATAAAGATATGAATTTTAAAACCTCCAGTCTACCCGGATTTCTGTGTGTGTTCCAGGATGTGAAGCGGGGACCTTTCCACACCATTCTGTTACATGACCTCCTCATGCAATGTGTCCACACCTTCCTAAACTGACGGATCAATATCCTGGTGCTACACTGCATGGATAGTCTCTGTTTACTTACCTAATTTTCTCTACTGCTGGAAATGTGCATTTTTTCCAACTTTTCTTTTTTATAAATAACCTGCAATATATACAGATATCTGTGTACAAACCCAAAACTTCTTCAGATAAGGAGCTAGGAATGGAATTGCTAATTTAAGGTGCAGCACAGTACCTGGCAACCTTCATTATCTGTGAAGAAATCTTTGAAAAAATATATAAACAGCCGTATTCCAACTGCTCTCCATAAACGTTTTACCAGTTAACACAGAGCACAAGGATTTCTTACACCGTAAACACCACTGGGCATTCAGTTCAGTTCAGTTCAGTCGCTCAGTCGTGTCCGTCTCTTTGTGACCCCATGAATCGCAGCACGCCAGGCCTCCCTGTCCATCACCAACTCCCGGAGTTCACCCAGACTCACATCCATCGAGTCAGTGATGCCATCCAGCCATCTCATCCTCTGTCGTCCCCTTCTCCTCCTGCCCCCAATCCCTCCCAGCATCAGAGTCTTTTCCAATGAGTCAACTCTTCGCATGAGGTGGCCAAAGTACTGGAGTTTCAGCTTTAGCATCATTCCTTCCAAAGAAATCCCAGGGCTGATCTCCACTGGGTATTACCACTCTTTAATTTTTACTCACCTTTGTTAGCCGAATTTGCATTTTCTTGGGCTACTATTAAATCTTACGCAAAGAAAACTAGTTTCCCTAGGCATAAATAATTTGTTTTTAACAAATGGTCTGCCTGAAAACACCTTACTCAGGCTGATATACAAATTATTTTAATTAACTGATTTCAATAAAGTCTCAAAAATTATACTAAATATACACAAAGTATTATAATCTATAATAAATGAAAAGTATTATAACCTATAGAAGTATTATTAATACTTTATCAAACATATGTTTGATATAAATTACCGAAGTACAAAACATTTTTTGAATAACGTTAGCTACTCAAATCCTTGGTGGTCTTCCCCTAAATTATAAACTTATCACCAGTGAATTTTTGTTTTCTTTCTTCTGTGTTCTCTGATAAGCTAAAAAATGCCAGAACAATCTTGTATTATTTTAGATAACAACTGAACTTTCTTTTTAATAAGACCAGTAGGACTGAAGGAAACGTGGTGGTTCTGCTGTCAGAGTTTGTGGAAGGAATGCCTGACTCACAGAGCAGGCGCCGCGCACAGGAAAAAGCCTCTCTCCCATGAACCCACACATCAGCGTAGGAGACGGACAAGGAAACAAACAACGAAGGGTGTGAAGAACCATATAAAATATGAAGAGCAAGCCACACCTTCTGTAACTTCAGAGCTGCCAGGAGAGAAGGGAGCCTGCGGGGAGCCCTCCGCCCTTCGGACGCAGCGGTCTGCACATGCAGGGGCCCTGCAGGCTCACCGACAGACTTGAGTCCAAGTCCTGTTTACTGCCAGTCTGTGCCATGCAAGCACAGGGAATCAAAGTCTTTTTAAAAGCAGGTGATTAAAAGATGTCACACAAACATGATCTACTTAGCGAGTCAGATGCCTTCTTCATTTTATTACAGTCCACTGCACACCTGCTGCAGACGGGGCCTGCAGCTGCCCAGGACAGAGCAAGGTGCCCCCGCGACGCCCACCCTGTGCTTCAGCTCATGCCGCTCGCCCCCCTGCCCTACTGAAGACGAGGCCCTGATATCAGAGCGTGGAGACCGGATCCAGCCCCACTGGCTCGCAGAGGCACATGACCGTCCTGTCCCGTCCCCAGTGTCCAGGGACGGCGGGCAAGGGGCTCCCTCTCACTGGCCCAGATCCTGACAGACAATGTAGTCCCGGAGCCCCACTCCCCAGCTCTTCCCTGGGGGTCAGAGACCACCCACCACTGAGCTGAGTCAACAACACCCCCCCACCGGCCCCTCACTCCCACCCTGCCCCCAGGATGTGCGGACTGCCTGCTTCACGACACTCAACCTCCTGTGTGAATCACATTCCACATAATGCAGCTGCTCAGTACGAGCTCGCCATGACTGTGTTTAAAGTCAGATGCCTAAAAATCCTGTGACCTTGCCATGGGACAAATAAGGTCAAGTTTAAGTAATATTTTCATTAAGTAGTCAGAAAAGAGTCTATTGTTTGGTGAAAAGATGAAGTGTGTATGCAAGGGAAGTCTGCAAAATTCATGGAAATGCTCTAAAAATCAGAGAGACTGATACGGTATAAAAATTGTAAACAAATATCAATAGGAGAGGTAGTGAAATATTTTCTTACTTGACTGCAGCAAACACATTATCTCCACTTTGAACAATTATACAATTTTTCTTTGCTTCGTTTGTACCGACAAATACAGGAAGTTCATCAGGAGAATCCCTGTTTAAACGAAAGGTAGTAAAAATTTAGCTGCCCATAACTTATCAAAAGGGAGGATTTTAGGTTTGAAAATAAGAATTTATATCTGCATGTCTTTTAAAAAATTGCTAATGAATTTGCTAGGTTTAAGTTCTAGGCTTCTTAGGAATATCCACAACAAATCTCATTTATATAACAGAACCTAAAATTAAGATTCTTAGGACCTAGTTACTTTTACACCTAAATACAAAGAAAGGGGGAATAAAGCTTGTCAAAAGGAGGTGAAATTACATACAATCATCCCACCCCAGTTTTACAGTCTGTGAAAAAGAAAGAAGGTGGAGCAGCAAAAAGAAACGAGACAGGAGGACCACAGAATATTTGCGGTGAAAGAACTGGAAGCATATCGACCACCAAGTCTCTTCACTGTATGACTAGGAAACCACACAGAGAGACCAGGTGACTCAGCTAAGGTCCTGGACGGGCAGTGGGAGGCCAGCGGGTCAGGGCCCGACTCCCAGCCCTGGGTGCCCACAGCATCCCTACGTTCCCTCCATGTTCTGTCCCTCACCCCGCCGTCAACGACAGCACCTCTCAAGTGGACAAGGGATCCCCACCTCCACCAGCTCTATTTCTAAAAGTCTGAGCATCTTGCATGTATCCATTTACCCCCAGATATTCTTGTTAGGTGTGTGGAATGAAAGTGAGTCACAGAAAGTCACGGGTACAGGGGACTGGTACAGGGCCACCCAGACAATAAACAAGAGGACCAGTCTGCTTCAGAGTGTGTGCTTAGTTCCACGGCCCTCGGAAGCACATGCCTAACTTAAGTCACAGCAGCTGCTCCGAATTACCTTCCCTGGGCAAAAAGAGCTCTTCTCAACCGAAAAGAAAAAAGTTTATAAGCACAGCAGAAAAACTGATGAGGTTGGCCTAACAAGTTCATCCATTCCAGGGTAGGTCAGTAAGTTAGAACACCACCAACAGAGGGTACATGCCCTTCGCCTTGGGGAGGCCAGTGAATGTCTGCTTGCACTCATAAAAGGGGCAATAGCTGTATTTTGGGAGAAGTAAGGGCTCCCCTTGTGGCTCAATGCTAAAGAATCCGCCTGCCAATGCAGGTGACTCAAATTCAATCCCTGGGTTGAGAAGATCCCCTGGAGGAGGGCATGGCAGCCCACTCCAGTATTCTTGCCTGGACAATCCATGGACAGAGGAGCCTGGCAGGCTACAGTCCACGAAGTCACAAAGACCCAGATACAACTTAGTGACTAAACAAAGACAAAGCTGTATTTTAGAAGAAATGACCCTTACCTGAAATACCCCATGTGGAATTGAGTTTTACTGTCTCCAATAATAATGGTCTGGAACTCAGGAGGATCATAGTAAAATCTCCAGTGAAGATTAAAATTCAAGCTTGCTGATTTTTTCTTTATTTTATGTTTTCCGGCAAGGATATCATAAGGACCCACTAATCGAAGTCCAAGGCTTGCAGATAGTGAATCTATAAATTAAACAAGTTTACTTAGAAGAAGCAGAAAATAGTACCTTTCATTCAGAAAAATGTTTCTAAGCAACCGTCTTTAAAAAGAGCTCCTAAAGTAAAAGAAGTCTTCAGTCACTTGAAGATGTCTGCTGTAAACACTCTATGGAAAAGAAATCAGAGCAATGAAGATGTGGCCCTTACATTTAGGATTTCCTCGTAACTTTACCACTGAGGACCTTTCAAACACTCCTGCTGTTTCTGACTTTGGCCCAAACAGGACAGTTCTGTGTTCCTGGGGGCCTATTAGAGCTGCAGACGTTTAGCTTGTCTCATTATTATGCAATGCAGCTGTTGCCTCAAATATTTGAGCACACCCAGACCAAGGGAGAGGCAAGAGGGCTAGCCCATGAGGACAAGTAATTTAACTACAAATGTGTTTAATTAAAGTACTTCCTCCCTCCCCCCCTCAACTACTGATCAGTCTCGATTCCTGGCCTCCTGGGCGCTCAGTCTGGCTCACCCTAACCCAGGCTGAATTCACTTCCTTCTCCAGTCACTGATCAGAGTCGCCAGGTGTGCACGCTTACGACAGACAGGCCCCTCTGCTTCCCGCAGAGGCAGGACCAGGGCCCAGAATGCCACGGAGGGAGAACTCTTGCAAGGGCCAACAGTGAGAAGGGCATGGAGATAGTTGACTTGGAGGGAGGAAAATAACATCCCCCTCCATGAACAGATATGAGATAGGGCTATAATAGATATGAGATAGGGCTATAAAGGGAGATCTTGCTGTTTGTACTCTGCTTTTTAGTTCTTCATCCTGTTCTCACTTAAATCCTCTGAATAGTTTCTCAGGCTACTAAATGTTTCTTTAAAGAAAGAGGACGTCTACTCTATTGATAGGCATTTACTGTTTGTTACATTTTCAATCTAAACACTGCTTCAGTGGCCATCTCTGCCAACACGCTTGTACACGTCTGTGAACACTTGTAGACAGGTTGCTGCTGCATGGTTGAATGTGTGGATAACACGGCCCAAGCCCAGCTCTCTCCCGGTGTACGTTCCTGTCTACAGTCCAGGCAGTGCTTCCCTGCACCGCATGAAGACACTCCGTCAGTACAAAAGGGTAACAGGGAAAAGTAACTGCTGCAACGTGACCCGTTTTTGGTGTACCTTCCAGGGACAGTATGCTCACAAAGTATACAGGGATGTGTGCTTCTGTCTGTGTGTGGTGTGTATCTGTGTGCGTGGCTGTGTATGTTCCTGACGTAATACTAATGCAGCAAAAGCTATACATGGTCTCTTTTTTCACTTAAAATATTCCAGGCACGATGCTTTATTACTGCCTGCAAATCTGCCGGATTCTTCTGAAACTATACATACAGTCCACTGAACAGATGTGTGACTGTGAGCACATACGCTGTTTCCTACTTCTTGTTTCACTGCTGTTGAACACAGGTTTGGGTTCACTGCGTCCGTACAACAGGCTCCTAGAAGCAGCTGCTAAGTCACGCTCACAGTCGGAGTGCGCTCCCGTTTCCCCCAGGCCGCTCATCAGAGTGCACTACGGGGTGATGCCCCTCTGCCAGTGCAACAGGTCACAGTGACACCGTTACCTCCTGCTTCTCTGACTTCACACCTCTTTGGGGAAGCTCCTTTTCTGTGAACTGTTTAGATCCTGAGTCCAGCTTCCTACTGCCTTTTCCACTGGCAGCAGCAGGAGGAAGGTTCTGGAACACTCACCAGCTGGCTGTTCAGGGTCAAGTCCTTCGCAGAACCTCCAGAAGTGGTAGAAATCTTCAGGCAGAGGAAGCCTGTAATGGCTTTCCACCTCTTTTCGAAGGTCACTGGGCACATCAGCTTCACAGGACTTACTCTTCTTCACATCGACCGGTTTTTCACACTGAAAATCAGCACACAAAACTTAGTTTCTCTAAAAGTAATTTGCTTATCTTATTCCCCCAACTCTATGAGACACATGCATTTTCTTTAAAACTCTATATATGGTGTTTGAGTAAAATCTGGGGATTCTTTTGGGCAAGGAGAAAAAGAACAGTAATTGGGTCAGGAGGGGCACACACAACAAATATCTAAACACATGTCTCGAAGATAATGGAAACATAGAAAGCAAAAAGCCAAAATGGATAAAAGAAAAGGTAAACAGCAGGAAATGAGGAATAAGAAAAGGGCAGGGTTTTATGACATGCAGCAAAAGCAGTTTTAAGACAGAAATTTATGGCAACAGAATCTTACTTCAAGAAACAAGAAAAATCTCAAATAAACAACTTAATCTTACACCTAAAGCAACTAGAGAAAGAACAAAACCTAAAATTAGTATAAGGGAAGAAATCGTAGAGATCAGAGCATAAATAAAGGAAACAGATACAAAAGGAAACAACAGCAAAGATCAACAAAACTAAAAGCTGGTTCTTTGAAAAGATAAACAAAATTGAAAAACCTTTAGCCAGATTCATCAAGGAAAAAAGGGAGAGGACTCAAATCAATACAATGAGAAATGAAAAAGAAGAAGTTACAATGGACACCATAGAAACACTCAGGATCATGAGACTACTACGAGCAACGATACGCCAATAAAATGGACAACCTAGAAGAAATGGACAAAGTCTTAGGAAGATGCAGTCTCCCAAAACTGAACCAGGAAGAAACAGAAAATATGAATAGGTCAATCACGAACTCTGAAACTGAAACTATGTTTATGAAGAAACTCCCAACAAACAAAAGTCCAGGACCAGATGCCTTCACAGGTGTGTATGCTGCGCTAAGTCATGTCCAACTCTTTGGGACCCCATAGACTATAGCCCACCAGGCTCCTCTGCCCACAACATTTTCCAGGCAAGAATACTGGAGTGGGTTGCCATTTCCTACTCAAAATGATCTTCCCAATCCAGGGATCAGACCTGTATCTTCTGCATTGCAGATGGATTTTTTACTGCTGTGCCACTTGGGAAACCCCAGTGTGAGCTTTAAAGAGAAACAATTCATAATTTACTGACAGCCCATTCAACTGTCATTGTGAAAGACTGCAGCCCCTTCCAAAGACCTTCCCCTCCACTTCTGTAAATTCCAAGATCAGGTTCACCAAGTTTATGTCGCCATATACTGTAGAGAAAGGAACACTTCCAAACACTCTCAATGAGGCCACCATCGCCCTGGACCAAAACCAGACAGACACCACATAAAAAAAGACAGTTATAGGTGAGTATCACTGATGAATACAGACGCAAAAAGCTTCAACAAAATACCAGCAAACCAAACCCAACAATGCATTAAAAGGATGATACACCATGAGCAAGTGGGATTCATCCCAGGGTAGTAAGGATTTTTCAATATTTGCAAATCAGTGTTATGTACCATATTAACAAATTGAAGAATAAAAACATATGATCATTTCAACAGATGCAGAAAAAGCCTCTGACAAAATTCAGCTGTTTACAATAAAGACTCTACAGAAAGTAAGCACAGAGGGAACACACCTCAACATAATAAAGACCATATATGACAAACCTACAGCCAACATCATACTCAGTGATGAACAGCTGAAAGCATTCATCTAAGATCAGGAACAAGACAAGAATGCCCACAAGGATGTCCACTCTCGCCACTTTTATTCAGTACGGTTTTGGAAGTACTAGCTACGGCAATCAGAGAAGAGAAGGAAAGAATAGGAATCCAAATTGGAAAAGAAGTTAAACCGTCACTGTCTGCAGTTGACAGGACAATATACACAGAAGATCCTAAAGGTGCTGCCAGAAAACTACCAGAGCTCATCAGTGTGTCTGCTAAAGTTGCAGGATGCAAAATTAACTCAGAAATCTGTTGCATTTCTGTACACTAGCAACAGAATATCAGAAAGAGAAATTTAAGAAACAATTCTACTTATCATTGTATCAAAAAGAATAAAGTACCTAGCAATAAACCTACCCAAGGAGGTAAAAGACCCATACTGTGGAAACTAAGACACTAACAAAATAAATTGAAAAAGATATAAACAGATGGAGAGATATACCATGATTGTGGATTAGAAGAATCAATATTGTCAAAATGACTATATTACTCAAAGCAATCTACGGATTCAATGCAATCCCTATCAAATTACCAATTTCTCACAGAACTAGAACAAAAAATCTTAAAATTTCTATGGAGACACAAATGACCCCAAATAGCTAAAGCAGTTTTGAAAAAGAGAAACAGAGTTGGAGGACTCAGGCTCCCTGACTTCAGACTATACTACAAAGCTACAGTCATCAAAACAGTATGCCCTGGCACAAAAATAGAAATATAGATCTATGGGACAGGATAGAAAACCCAGAAATAAACCCATGCAACTATAGCCAATTAACCTACAACAAAGGCAACAATACTACACAATGTTGGAAAGACAGTCTCTTTAACAAATGATGCTGGTAAAACTGGACAGCTACTTGTAAGAAAATGAAATTAGATCATTCTTTAACACCACACACAAAAATAAACCCGAATAGATTAAAGACCTAAATGTGAGACCAGGCACTATAAACATTCTCTGACATAAATTGCAGCATATCTTTTTTGATTTGTCTCCCAGAATAATGGAAACAGAAACAAAAACAAATGGGACCTACTTAAACTCAAAAGCTTTGGCACAGCAAAGGACACAATAAAAAAAAAATGAAAAGACAACCCACTGACTGGGAGAAAATACTTGCATGTAATATGACCTATCGGAGAAGGCAATGGCACCCCACTCCAGTACTCTTGCCTGGAAAATCCCATGGATGGAGGAGCTATAATGGACTAGTCTTCAAAATTTACAAACACTTCATGAGGTTTAACAACATCAAAACAAATAACCCAGTCAAAAAATGGACAGAGGAGTTAACAGGCACTCCTCCAAAGAAGACATACAGATGGCCAAGACGCACATGAAAACATGTTCAACTTTGCTAAATAGAGAAATGCAAATCAAGATTACAATGAGGTATCTCATCTCACACCAGTCAAAATGGCTACCTTCAAAAAATCCACAAACAATAAATGCTGGACAGAGTGTGGAGAGAAGGGAACCCTCCTACACTGTTGGTGGGAATATAAACTGGTATAGCCACCATGGAGAACAGTATAAAGATTCCTTAAAAAAACTAAAATAGAGCTACCATATGATGCAGAAATCCCACTCTTGGGCATGTATCTAGAGTAAAACGTATCTGAAAGGATCCATGTACCTCAGTGTTCACTGAGGCAGTTTACAATAGCCAAAACATGGAGGCAACCTGAAAGTCCATCAAGAGAGGAATGCATAAAGATGTGGTGTGTATATATAATGGAGTATTACTCAACCATTAAAAAGAATAAAATAATGTCATTTGTGGCAACATAAGTAGATCTAGAGATTGTCACACTGACTGAAGTCAGACAGAGGAGAAATATCCTTTGACATCCCTTATATGTGGAATCTAAAAAGAAATAACACAAATGAAATTACAAAACAGAAAGAGACTCACAGACTTAGAGAATGAACTTATGGTTGTGGGGAAGGGATAGTTAAGAGAGTTTGGGATGGACATGAACACACTGCTACATTTAAAATGGACAACCAACAAGCACCTACTGTAGAGCACAGGGAACTCTGCTCAATGTTACACGACAGCCTGGATGGGAGGGGAGTTTGCAGGAAGAACGGATACACGTATATGTGTGGCTGAGTCCATTCACTGTCCACCTGAAACTATCACAACATTGTTAATTGGCTATACCCTAATACAAAATAAAAAATGAAATAAAAAAAGAAAGAAAGAAAAGAGCAGGTTTCGCCTTGTTTGGGTAAACAGGATGCCATCATGCCTCTTGTTTAAACAGACTAAGCAATCATACCGGAGGAAATTGTCAGATATAACTGGATATGAGAGGTTAAAACAGTTAAAAAATTATTTCAGAAAAGGTCCTTTAATGCCAGATTGGTTATAAAACTCCCTCCAGCATCTCTGCAATATAAGTGTATTTTGTAAGTAGGCTAGGCTTTCCAATGCCCCTTAGATACCCGGCCCATCTCTGCAGAGATAAAATTCCTGGTCAAAGGTTACGTATCTTCAGTCTCTGAGAAGTGGTAGGAACTTTCCTTCCTGTCCTTCCATTCCCATCTACATCAGGGTTGTTCCACTTGAGCCATCCTGCCTCCAGGGGGACACACTCAGCAGTGTCTGGAGACGTTGTTGGTTGTACAAATTTGGGAGGGAGCGTGTGCTACTTCCACTCTGGTGGGTGGAGGCCAGGGACGCTGCTAAGTGTCCTACAACACAGGAGAGGCCCTTTAAGAGAAGCTTAATTAACTGGCTCAAATGTCCACAGAACCAACACTGAGAAATCCTAAACTTCAGGATCAACTTGACCTTGTAACTTTAGGTATCATTTAAAGTCTGCAAAGCGCATTTATGAACCAGATGATATACATAGAAAGGTACTGTTTTATGAGTTGAAAATAGGACAAATGAAAATGCCTATTGACAGGAGAATGGTTACAGGATTTTCAAACATTGGAGTTTTCAGTTCAGTTGCTCAGTCGTATCCAACTCTTTGCGACCCCGTGAACTGCAGCACGCCAGGCCTCCCTGTCCATCACCAACTCCCAGAGTTTACTCAAACTCATGCCCATTGAGTCGGTGATGCCATCAAGCCATCTCATCCTCTATCGTCTCTTCTTCTCCTGCCTTCAATCTTTTCCAGCAACAGGGTCTTTTCAAAGTTCTCCTCATCAGCACTAAAGTATTGGAGTTTCAGCTTCAGCATCAGTCCTTCCAATCAATACTCAGGACTGATTTCCTTTAGGATGGACTGGTTGGATCTCCTTTCAGTCCAAGGGACTCTCAAGAGTCTTCTCCAACACCACAGTTCAAAAGCATCAATTCTTCTGCACTCAGTCCAACTCTCTCATCCATACATGACCACTGGAAAAACCATAGCCTTGCCTAGATGGACCTTTGTTGGTAAAGTAATGTCTCTGCTTTTGAATATGCTGTCTAGGTTGGCTTAACTTTTCTTCCAAAGAGCAAGTCTTTTAATTTCATGGCTGCAGTCACCATCTGCAGTGATTTTGGAGCTCCCCAAAATAAAGTCTCTCACTGTTTCCACTGTTTTCCCATCTATTTGCCATGAAGTGATGTGACCAGATGCCATGATCTTAGTTTTCTGAATGTTTTAAGTCAACTTTTTCACTCTCCTCTTTTACTTTCATCAAGAGGCTCTTTAGTTCTTCTTCACTTTCTGCCATAAGGGTGGTGTCATTTATATATCTGAGGTTATTGCTATTTCTCCTGGCAATCTTGATGCCAGCTTGTGCTTCATCAAGCCCAGTGTTTATCATGATGTACTCTGCATATAAGTTAAATAAGCAGGGTCGCAATATACAGCCTTGACGTACTCCTTTCCCTCTTTGGATCCAGTCTGTTGTTCCATGTCCAGTTCTAACTGTTGCTTCCTGACCTGCATACAGGTTTCACAAGAGGCAGGGCAGGGGGTCTGG
>NW_011494888.1:2294713-2297772 GCF_000754665.1 Bison bison bison | reverse complement strand
CTCTTTGGATCCAGTCTGTTGTTCCATGTCCAGTTCTAACTGTTGCTTCCTGACCTGCATACAGGTTTCACAAGAGGCAGGTCAGGTGGTCTGGTATTCCCATCTCTTTCAGAATTTTCCACAGTTTATTGTGATCCACATAGTCAAAGGCTTTGGCATAGTCAATAAAACAGAAGTAGATGTTTTTCTGGAATTCTCTTAATTTTTCGATGATCAAACAGATGTTGGCAATTAGATCTCTGGTTCCTCTGCCTTTTCTAAATCCCGCTTCAACATCTGGAAGTTCACGTACTGTTGAAGCCTGGCTTGGAGAATTTTGAGCACTACTTTACTACCATGTGAGACGAGTGCAACTGTGCAGTAGTTTGAGCATTCTTTGGCCCTGCCTTTCTTTGAGACTTGAATGAAGACTGACCTTTTCCAGTACTGCAGCCATTGCTGAGTTTTCCAAATTTGCTGGCATATCAAGTGCAGGACTTTCACAGCATCATCTTCTAAGATTTGAAAGAGTTCAACTGGAATTCCATCACCTCCACTAGCTTTGTTCATAGTGATGCTTCCTAAGGCCCACCTGACTTCGCATTCCAGGATGTCTGGCTCTAGGTGAGTGATCATACCATCCTGATTTATCTCGGTTGTGAAGATCTTTTTTGTATCGTTCTTCTGTGTATTCTTGTCACTTCTTAATATCTTCTGCTTCTGTTAGGTCCATATCATTTCTGTCCTTTCTTGTGCCCATCTTTGCATGAAATGTCCCCTTGGTATCTCTAATTTTCTTGAAGAGATCTCTAGTATTTCCCATTCTATTGTTTTCCTCTATTTCTTTGCACTGATCACTGAGGAAGGCTTTCTTATCTCTCCTTGTTACTCTTTGGAACTCTGCATTCAAATGGTTATAACTTTCCTTTTGTTCTTTGCCTTTTGCTTCTCTTCTTTTCACAGCTATCTGTAAGGCCTCCTCAGACAACCATTTTGCCTATGTGCCTTTCTTTTTCTTGGGGATGGTCTTGATCTCTGCCTCCTGTACAATGTCATGAACATCCACCCATAGTTCTTCAGGCACACTGTCTATCAGATCTAAACCCTTAAATCTATTTCTCACTTCTACTGTATAATTGTAAGGGGTTTGCTTTAGGTCATACCTGAATGGTCTAGTGGTTTTCCCTACTTTCTTCAATTTAAATCTGAATTTGCAATGAGTTCATGGTCTGTGCCACAGTCAGCTCCCAGTCTTGTTTTGCTGACTGTATAGAGCTTCTCTATCTTTGACTGCAAAGAATATAATCAGTCTGATTTCGGTGTTGACCATCTGGTGATGTCCATGTATAGAGTCTTCTCTTGTGTTGATGGAAGAGGGTGTTTACTATGACCAGTGCATTCTCTTGGCAAAACTCTATTAGCCTTTGTCCTGCTTCATTCTGTACTCCAAGGCCAAATTTGCCTGTTACCCCAGGTGTTTCTTGACTTCCTACTTTTGCATTCCAGTCCCTATAATGAAAAGGACATCCTTTTTCGGTGTTAGTTCTAGAAGGTCTTGTAGGTCTTCACAGAACCGTTCAGCTTCTTCAGCATTATTGGTTGGGGCATAGATTTGGATTACTGTGATACTGAATGGTTTGCCTTTTAAATGAACAGAGATCATTCTGTCATTTTTGAGACTGCATCCAAGTACTGCATTTCAGACTCTTGTTGACTATGATGGCCACTCCACTTCTTCTAAGGGATTCTTACCCACAGTAGTAGATAATATGGTCATCTGAGTGAAATTCATCCATTCCAGTCCATTTTAGTTTGCTGATTCCTAGAATGTCGACGTTCACTCTTGCCATCTCCTGTTTGACCACTTCCAATTTGCCTTGATTCATGGACCTAACATTCCAGGTTCCTATGCAATATTGCTCTTTACAGCATCGGACTTTACTTCCATCACCAGTCACATCCACAATTGGGTGGTGTTTTTTCTTTGGCCTCGTCTCTTCGTTCTTTCTGGAGTTATTTCTCCACTGATGTCCGGTAGCATATTAGGCACCTATTAACCTGGGCAATTCATCTTTCAATGTCTTATCTTTTTGTCTTTACATACAGTCCACGGGGTTCTCAAGGCAAGAAAACTGAAGTGGTTTGCCATTCCCTTCTTCAGTGGACCACGTTTTGTTAGAACTCTCTACCATGACCCGTCCGTCTTGGGTGACCCTACATGGCATGGCTCATAGTTTCATTGAGTTAGACAAGGCTGTGGTCCATGTGATCAGACTGGTTAGTTTTCTGTGATTATGAGTTCAGAGGGCTCAAAATGGAGTATTACTTAGTGAAAAGGAAACAGCCACACACAATATGGATCAATGTTAACAACATTAAATGAAGAAAAAAAATCCCCAAAGATTATATACAGTATGACAGTCATTTTATGAAGTTCAAAATATAGTTCAGACAGACATAATAACCTCATGGGTGATAAAGGTAAAATAAGAAGACAAAGGAAAAACAGACAGTTGAGGATTGTAGCTGCACTGAATAAGGGCGACAGGAAGGAGCTGGGCAGAAAGGACAAGTGAGGACCGTGAGGATGGAGAGCTGTGGTTCTCCTTTCAGTCCCTGGGCTGGGCAATGGCTTCCCAGGTGTCTGTTCTATAACTAAACAAATGAGGTCAAAGTGGGCCATGAGCAAGGATAACAGTGGATTATGCCAAAGATTACAATGTGTCACAGGTCATAAAAAATTAAACTGAACAAAAAGGCTGTTCAAATTGGATCAAAAAATTGATGGTGTCATCGTGCACGCTAAGTCGCTTCAGCTGTTTCTGCTCTTTGCGGCCCCGTGGACTGTATCCCACCAAGCTCTTCTGTCCATGGGATTCTCCAGGCAAGAACACTGGAGAGGGTTGCCATTTCCTCCTCCAGGGGATCTTCCCAACCCAGAAGCATCTAAGTCTCCTGCATTGGCAGGCTGGTTCCTTATCACTAGCACCACCTGGGAAGCCCCAATAGTGATACTAACAGCAATAAAGATGACAGTAAACACTGTTAGTGATAAGTACTTGTTATGCACTTACTACAGT
>NW_011494888.1:2292322-2294613 GCF_000754665.1 Bison bison bison | reverse complement strand
CAGAGGATCCAGAGATCAAATTGCCAACATCCACTGGATCATGGAAAAAGCAAGAGAGTTCCAGAAAACCATCTATTTCCACTTTATTGACTATGACAAAGCCTTTGACTGTGTGGATCACAATAAACTGTGGAAAATTCTGAAAGAGATGGGAATACCAGGCCACCTGATCTGCCTCTTGAGAAACCTGTATGCAGGTCAGGAAGCAACAGTTAGAACTGGACATGGAACAACAGACTGGTTCCAAATAGGAAAAGGAGTACGTCAAGGCTGTATATTGTCACCCTGTTTATTTAACTTCTATGCAGAGTACATCATGAGAAACGCTGGAGTGGAAGAAACACAAACTGGAATCAAGATTGCTGGGAGAAATATCAATAACCTCAGATATGCAGATGACACCACCCTTATGGCAGAAAGTGAAGAGGAACTAAAAAGCCTCTTGATGAAAGTGAAAGTGGAGAGTAAAAAAGTGGGCTTAAAGCTCAACATTCAGAAAACGAAGATCATGGCATCCGGTCCCATCACTTCATGGGAAATAGATGGGGAAACAGTGGAAACAGTGAGAGACTTTATTTTGGGGAGGTCCAAAATCACTGCAGATGGTGACTGCAGCCATGAAATTAAAAGACGCTCACTCCTTGGAAGGAAAGTTATGACCAACCTAGACAGCATATTCAAAAGCAGAGACATTACTTTGCCAACAAAGGTTCATCTAGTCAAGGTTATGGTTTTTCCTGTGGTCATGTATGGATGTGAGAGTTGGACTGTGAAGAAGGCTGAGCGTTGGAGAATTGCTTTTGAACTGTGGTGTTGGAGAAGACTCTTGAGAGTCCCTTGGACTGCAAGGGAATCCAACCAGTCCATTCTGAAGGAGATCAGCCCTGGGATTTCTTTGGAAGGAGTGATGCTAAAGCTGAAACTCCAGTACTTTGGCCACCTCATGCGAAGAGTTGACTCACTGGAAAAGACTCTAATGCTGGGAGGGATTGGGGGCAAGAGGAGAAGGGGATGCCAGAGGATGAGATGGCTGGATGGCATCACTGACTCGATGGATGTGAGTCTCCGTCAACTCCGGGAGTTGGTGATAGACAGGGAGGCCTGGCATGCTGCGATTCATGGGATCACAAAGAGTCGGACAGGACTGAGCGACTGATCTGATCTGATCTGATTAGCCACACTCTACAGAGGAGGAAACCAAGGTTAAGTGACTTGCCCTGGGTCTCCACCTAGAAAGTGAAGAACCGCACTGAACCCCAGGTGGGCCAGCTCCGGGGTTGGGGCGGGGGGGCGGGGGTGGTGCTCAACCACTGCATGCTGCCTCTCCAACTGTAAACAGGCAACAGCAGGAACTCATCAGGACCTGACCCACCCTCCCTCTTGTTTGTGTAACAGCCTTTGGTTAGACTTTCAAAGACAGGCGCAAATCTAAGATGTTATAAAGAAGAGCCTTTAAAAATACCTCGATAAAAGGCAGTTTTGCATACTGGTTAGGCTGCTCAGGGAGATTCTTGACTCTTGCCATTTCCAGCTCTGTCACCTTGGGTGAGTTATCTAACCTCTGTGCCCTATTTTCTCAGCTACAAAAAAGGTCTATGTAGTACCTATATCATAAGGCTGTGACAATAAATTTTTTGTAGACACAGACAGAACAGTGCTAACACAGAATACATAACTGCTACCTATATTAGGTTAACCGTAGCCTCTGTGGACTCCTCTTCATTTCTGAGACTTTTTTCCTAACACTAACACTCTGTCAGAGCAGTTCACTGCCCCTTTAAAATGAGCAACGAGCGTTTCAGCGCTGCCTGAGCTCACATGCTAGTTCAGGATCCCCCAATTCTCAATAACTAGAGTTCAGGACTATGCAGTACCTGTCCCCCTCAGGGCTGCCCTTATCCTTTATTTACCCTTGTATTTCTAGAAAGCGCGACGGGGGCAAAGGCCGCCCAGAACTTGGCCCTCCGGCACCGTCTCACCCCAACCCCGCCACCACCTGCACCCCAGCTGACAGCGCGGCTGAAGGAAGTTTTGGAAACCCTCCTTTACTCTTCACAGCCGGACTCTTTCCTGTTCTTGCAGTGCTGACTCACGTGAGATGCAAGAAAGCCTAAGCAGACGGCCCCTCCAAGTGAGCGCCCCTCTTCCCTATCCCGAGCGCCCCGGACCGAGCTCGGCGCTGCGCCCCGACACCGCTCCCCCGAGTCACCCGCTTCGGGGACGGCTCCACGGGAGGGGCCCCACACGCCATCCTACGGGTGGGACAAGGAGGGTGGTGTAGGGGGAGGGGG
>NW_011494888.1:2284552-2292222 GCF_000754665.1 Bison bison bison | reverse complement strand
AGGGGGAGTGGGCTAAGTCAGCCCGCGCCCCGGGGGAGGTCCGCCAGGCCGCGCCAACCTGACCCCGAGGACCCCGGGCTGTGGCCGCCCCAGGGCTGGGCCCCGAGACTGTAACCGGCCTTGAGCTGTCAACGCGCCCCCGAGGGACCCGGAGACGAGGCGCGGCGCCGCTCTCCGCTCCGACCGCAGCGCGCGGCCTGCCCTCCAGCCGAGGACAAACGCGCCGCGCGATCCTCGGGCCCACGGCCGCCCTCGGACCTCAATGCGGTACCTGCGGCCCCTCTCCGCGGAGTCTACGCTTCGCGCCACCGCCCACCATCCTGCAGCAAGAAGCTGCAGTGCCAGCCGGTCCCGCCGAGAGCCCGCGCGCCGCCAACCACTTCCGGTTCAAGGGCCACCAATCGTTTCCCCCCGCCGCCTCGCGCACAAACAGAGAAAAGGCACCGCCCCCAGCCCGCCTCCAAGCCCGCGCGTGGCCGAGGCCCCGCCTACTCCGCCTGCCGGGCAGGTGCGCCCTCCGCAGGCTGACCCACCTGAGCATCTGGTTTTCCTTTAAAGAATTACTGCATTTTAAAACGTTTCTATCAAATTATATGTAAAAGAAAATATATAGGCCTCATTCTGTAGTATTCTAAAGAATGAGATTTCACACATTAACTACCAGAACCATATAGCGACACATAAAATCAGTTGTAGCAGTTGGGGTTGCATACTTGAAGGTTCTCAGACCCAATAAAATGCTACAATAGAAAAGTACAGGTCAAGAAAACCTGTACAATAGAAACAAAAGCACAACAGAAAACAAAAGTACAATAGAAAAGTACAGCTGATCACAGTACAGGTTGAGAAAACACATACTGCAACAATAATAGTTACGAAAAGTCACTGGGTTTACTATTTAGGGGATGGATTGTTAATGAAACAGATTAATAAAAGACAATGGAAATGGGATCAAGAATTCCTACGTACTCCTGAAGAGAGTGATTGATTCTAGGATTCACCTAACTTTAAGCTCCTGATCCAAGATACAATTTTAAAAAAGATATTTATTTCCAATCTTTTTCATGCGTTCAAGACAACAGATATCACATCTAGCCTCTGAAATAAACACTCCATTATTTGAGCTGCTGCAGACAAAAGACGGGGAGGGGGCGCTTCCCTGGTGGTCCAATGCAGGGGGTCCAGGATCCATACCTGGTCAGGGGACTAGACCTCACATGCTACAACATGATCCTGCATGTCTTAAAGAAGTTCAAAGAATCCATGTGCTGCAACTAAGGCCTGGGGCAGTCAAAGTAAATAGCTAAATAAATAGTATAAAAAAGACAAGACAAGACAGGATGTACTTGGAATTCCAGGTCCTGGGATGCCGCCACACTCCTACTGAAGCAGAATGAGGCCCTGGAAGTGCGAACTATTGACTCCAGCAATCAGGAGTGAGCCCCTGACGAGGCATGTCCCAACCCTGGATGGTAGCACCAGTGCTGAGAAGGCCCACTGCCCCTAGGGCACTCAGATTCCTGGTGTGTCCTGGCAAAAAGGACTTCTTGTAGAATCTGTTGATTGTAAGGGACCTAATTAGGGAAAGTCAGGTGACTCTGTTTCATCAGAGCACAGGGAGAGGTGGGCAGGGTCCACTTTCATCTAAGTTTCCAGACTGAAAGTCAGAGGCAGCTTCAGACAGAGCTGGTCCCGGGAGCCACACTGATGGGCGGCAGATGCACTGTCCTGTGAACCTTTGATGCTGCATGCTGCCTGCCCCCATCTGTGACCACTGGACCCTGGCAAACTGCCTGATTCAACAGTGACCAACCTCCGCCTGGTCTACCCAACTATGCTTAATCGGGATCAGGAGCCCTGGGGCCACTAACCTTCAGTCATCACTAGTGGGAGGATCCAAACACCTCTTAGGAAGGCTCCACAGATTCCTAAATCTTCACATTTACACTGGAAGACGAGTCTGCAGCAATCCACAGGTTCCTGAGTCTTCACGTTTACACTGCATGATACACAAATCCACTGTTCCTTCTGCTACAATTTCGGGGAATCTAACTCCAAACACAAAGTGGCACATCACGGCGCTCAATAAAATAGTAATTGACTGGCTGATCTCCATTAGCAAAAATCGATCACCACCACTGAACAGTTACTCACTCCTCCTCATTGTTAAGTGCCAAGCGTGTATCAGAACATGTTAGGCACTGGAAAGGCCAGACGATGGGTGCTGCTCTCGAGGAGCTCTCTTTCTCAGGCAACTGACAAGTCTTGTGAATGTGGAGACTCGGTGCCCCTGCAGCCACATGAAGAGGCAGAAGCATCACACTGTCTTCATCACTCTCCAGCCTTCCAGACACACTGCTCCAGGTCAGCCTCCTTCAGAGAGCTGCTCCAGTCATTTCATTCTTAGCACAGAGGTGATCAGACCTGAAATCTGAGCAAGCGGTGGGTGTGTTATTACCAGGATATGACAGATGGCATAGCAGCAAACGGCAGGACTGTTCAGGGTGCCGAGCTCAGCTGATGGAAGGAGTTTACCAGGGGATCTTATGGGGACATCATAAGCAGTCACAGATCAGTAATGGGGAAAACAGCTGTGGAAACAGGATATGGAAGCTCAGGGAGAGTTCCTGCAAGGATTCTCCCAGATTCTGTTGAAAAATACTGTCCTGTATGAGATCATTCCCCTTATCCACCAATTTTATGTTTAAATTTCTGAAAATATGGTACTAATGTTTAATTTTAGAAAGTCTGAGTGGTATGAACAAATAAAGAAATGATCACAGCCCACTGAAATGAACCAGGACCTCATGGTCCTTGTCCTCCATGTCCTCTGTCAGACTTTTGTCTGTGGGAAAACCTTAGCCAAAGAGTAAGTTTAATCAGGGAGTTAAAAGATGAAGAAACAAAGGAAAACAGGCCAACAGGAAAAGGGATAATAGTCAGTAAACATGGTGAAGGACCTTTCGTTCTTCCTCAAGGGCTATAGACAATATTCTGAGCCTATCCTGTGAGCAGTCTTAGAGATACTGAAACTCCCACCAGGTGGAGAACTTAACTACATGATGACCAGACTGTAGCTATGACATCAGATGCCGCAATTCCGAGAAACGTCTTCAAAGAAATGGGATCAAACCAACCCTGGAACTGAAGACTAACTGTACTTGAAACAATCAAGGTGACACTAGTCAGACCACTGATGACCAATTTCAAGATGACTGTTGGAGCTTACTGTGCTGTTTCTGCATTGGAGCTCCCTCTCTCTGTCTATAAAAGCTCCCGTACCCTGGCTGTCAGTGGAGGGGGGGTCAGCCTTTAGACAGGAGTCTGCCCTCCTGTGCTCCCCCACCACTTGCCAGCATCCAAAACAAAACAAACTTTCCTTTCCACCAACCCTGCCTTTTGAGCTGCAAGCAGCTGGATCCCACTTTTGGTCTCACCACCATCTACTGGAGAAGGAAATGGAAAACCACTTCAGCATTCTTGCCTTGAGAACCTCATGAACAGTATGAAAAGGCAAAAAGATATGACACTGAAAGATGAACCCCACAGGTCAGTGGGTGTCCAACATGCTACTGGAGAAGAGTGGAGAAATAACTCCAGAAGGAATGGAGAGGCTGAGACAAAGCAGAAACAACGCCCATTTGTGGATGTGTCTGATGGTGAAAGTAAAGTCCAATGCTGTAAAGAACAATATTGCAGAGGAACCTGGAATCAAGGTAAATTGGAAGTGGTCAAAGAGGAGCTGGCAAGAGTGAACATCCACATTTTAGGAATCAGTGAACTAAAATGGACAGGAATGGGTAAATTTAATTCAGATGACCATTATATCTACTACTGTGGGCAAGAATTCCTTAGAAGAAATGGAGTAGCCCTTATAATCAACAACAGTCCAAAATGCAGTACATGGGTGCAATCCAAAAATGACAGAATAATCTCAATCTGTTTCCAAAGCAAACCATTCAATATCACAGTAATCCAAGCCTGTGCCCCAACCAGTAATGCTGAAGAAGCTGAAGTTGAATGGTTCTTTGAAGACCGAAAAGACCTTCTAGAACTAATACACAAAAGAGATGTCCTTTTCATCATAGGGGACTGGAATGCAAAAGTAGGAAATCAAGAGATACCTGGAGTAACAGGCAAGTTTGGCCATGGAGTACGGAATGAAGCAGGACAAAGGCTAACTGAGTTTTGCCAAGAAAACCTGCTGTTCATAGCAAAAACCCTCTTCCAACAACACAAGAGACAACTCTACACTTGGACATCACCAAATGGTCAATACTAAAGTCAGATTGATTATATATTTTATGTAGTTGAAGACAGAGAAGCTCTATACAGTCAACAAAAACAAGACTGGGAGCTGACTATGACTCAGACCATGAACTCCTTAATGCAAACTTCAGACTTAAATTGAAGAAAGTAGGGAAAACCACTAGGCCATTCAAGTATCAGTTCAGTTCAGTTCAGTTACTCAGTCATGTCTGACTCCTTGCGAACCCATGAACTCCAGCATACCAGGCCTCCCTGTCTATCACCAACTCCCGGATTTTGCCCAAACTCATGTCCATTGAGTCAGTGATGCCATCCAACCATCTAATCTTCCACTGTCTCCTTCTCTTGCCCACAATCTTTCCCAGTATCAGGGTCTTTTCAAAGGAGTCAGCTCTTCGCATCAGGTGGCCAAAGTATTGGACTTTCAGCTTCAGCATCAGTCCTTCCAATGAACATTCAGGACTGATTTCCTTTAGGATGGACTGGTTGGATCTCCTTGCAGCCCAAGGGACCCTCAAGAGTCTTCTCCAGCATCATTCTTTGCTGCTCAGCTTTCTTCATAGTCCAACTCTCACATCCATACATGACCCCTGGAAAAACCATAACCTTGACTAGATGGACCTTTGTTGACAAAGTAAGGTCTCTGCTTTTTAATATGCTGTCTAGGTTGGTCATAACTTTCTTTCCAACGAGTAAGCATCTTTTAATTTCATGGCTGCAGTCACCATCTGCAGTGATTTTGGAGCCCCCCAAAAATAAAGTCTCTCACTCTTTCCCCATCTATTTGCCATGAAGTGAAGGGACTGGATGCCATGATCTTCGTTTTCTGAATGTTGAGCTTTAAGTCAACTTTTTCACTCTCCTCTTTCACTTTCATCAAGGCTATTTAGTTCTTCTTCACTTTCTGCCATAAGGGTGGTGTCATCTGCATATCTGAGGTTATTGATATTTCTCCCAGCAATCTTGATTCCAGCTTGTGCTTCTTCCAGTCCAGCGTTTCTCATGATGTACTCTGCATAAAAGTTAAATAAGCAGGGTGACAATATACAGCCTTGACGTACTCCTTTCCCTCTTTGGAACCAGTCTGTTGTTCCATGTCCAGTTCTAACTGTTGCTTCCTGACCTGCATATAGGTTTCTCAAGAGGCAGGTAAGGCGGTCTGGTATTCCCATCTTTTTCAGAATTTTCCACAGTTTATTGTGATCCACACAGTCAAAGGCTTTGGCATAGTCAATAAAGCAGAAATAGATGTCTTTCTGGAACTCTCTTACTTTTTCGATGATCCAGCAGATGTTGGCAATTTGATCTCTGGTTCCTCTGCTTTTTCTAAAACTGGCTTGAGCATCTGGAAGGTCACAGTTTACATACTGTTGAAACTGGCTTGGAGAATTTTGAGCATTACTTTACTAGCGTGTGAGATGAGTGCAATTGTGCGGTAGTTTGAGCACTCTTTGGCATTGCCTTTCTTTGGGATTGGAATGAAAACTGACCTTTTCCAGTCCTGTGGCCACTGCTGAGTTGTCCAAATTTGCTAACATATTGAGTGCAGCACTTTCACAGCATCATCTTTTAGGATTTGAAAGAGCTCAGCTGGAATTCCATCACCTCCACTAGCTTTGTTCGTAGTGATGCTTCCTAAGGCCCACTTGACTTCACATTCAGGATGTCTGGCTCTAGGTGAGTAATCACACCATCCTGATTATCTGGGTTGTGAAGATCTTTTTTGTACAGTTCTTCTGTGTATTCTTGCCACCTCCTCTTAATATCTTCTGTTTCTGTTAGGTCCATACCATTTCTGTCTTTTATTGAGCCCATATTTGCATGAAATGTTCCCTTGGTATCTCTAATTTTCTTGAAGAGATCTTGTCTTTCCCATTCTATTGTTTTCCTCTGTTTCTTTCCACTGATCGCTGAGGAAGGCTTTCTTATCTCTCTTTGCTATTCTTTGGAACTCTGCATTCACATGGGTATATCTTTCTTTTTCTTCTTTGCTTTTCTCTTCCCTTCTTTTCACAGCTATTTGTAAGGCCTCCTCAGACAGCCATTTTGCTTTTTTGCATTTTGGAGATATCTTTAAGAAAATTAGAGATACCAAGGGGACATTTCATGCAAAGATGGGCTTGATAAAGGACAGAAATGGTATGGACCTAACAGAAGCAGAAGATATTAAGAAGAGGTGGCAAGAATACACAGAAGAACTGTACAAAAAAGATATTCACGACCCAGATAATCAAGATGGTGTGATCACTCACCTAGAGCCAGACATCCTGGAATGTGAAGTCAAGTGGGCCTTAGAAAGCATCACTACGAACAAAGCTAGGGGAGGTGATGGAATTCCAGCTGAGCTATTTCAAATCCTGAAAGATGATGCTGTGAAAGTGCTGCACTCAACATGCCAGCAAATTTGGACAACTCAGCAGTGGCCACAGGACTGGAAAAGGTCAGTTTTCATTCCAATCCCAAAGAAAGGCAATGCCAAAGAGTGCTCAAACTACCGCACAATGGCACTCATCTCACACACTAGTAAAGTAATGCTTAAAATTCTCCAAGCCAGGCTTCAGCAATACGTGAACCATGAACTTCCTGATGTTCAAGCTGGTTTTAGAAAAGGCAGAGGAACCAGAGATCAAATTGCCAACATCCACTGGATCATGGAAAAAGCAAGAGAGTTCCAGAAAACCATCTATTTCCACTTTATTGACTATGCCAAAGCCTTTGACTGTGTGGATCACAATAAACTGTGGAAAATTCTGAAAAGAGATGGGAATACCAGACCACCTGACCTGCCTCTTGAGAAACCTGTATGCAGGTCAGGAAGCAACAGTTAGAACTGGACATGGAACAACAGACTGGTTCCAAAGAGGGAAAGGAGTACGTCAAGGCTGTATATTGACACCCTGCTTATTTAACTTCTATGCAGAGTACATCATGAGAAACGCTGGACTGGAAGAAACACAAGCTGGAATCAAGATTGCTGGGAGAAATATCAATAACCTCAGATATGCAGATGACACCACCCTTATGGCAGAAAGTGAAGAGGAACTCAAAAGCCTCTTGATGAAAGTGAAAGTGGAGAGTGAAAAAGTTGGCTTAAAGCTCAACATTCAGAAAACGAAGATCATGGCATCCGGTCCCATCACTTCATGGGAAATAGATGGGGAAACAGTGGAAACAGTGTCAGACTTTACTTTTTTGGGCTCCAAAATCACTGCAGATGGTGACTGCAGCCATGAAATTAAAAGACGCTTACTCCTTGGAAAGAAAGTTATGACCAACCTAGATAGCATATTCAAAAGCAGAGACATTACTTTGCCAACAAAGGTCTGTCTAGTCAAGGCTATGGTTTTTCCTGTGGTCATGTATGGATGTGAGAGTTGGACTGTGAAGAAGGCTGAGCGCCA
>NW_011494888.1:2276833-2284452 GCF_000754665.1 Bison bison bison | reverse complement strand
GGGATTTCTTTGGAGGGAATGATGCTGAAGCTGAAACTCCAGTACTTTGGCCACCTCATGGGAAGAGCTGACTCATTGGAAAAGACTCTGATGCTGGGAGGGATTGGGGGCAGGAGGAGAAGGGGAGGACAGAGGATGAGATGGCTGGATGGCATCACTGACTCGACGGACGTGAGTTTGAGTGAACTCCGGGAGCTGGTGGACAGGGAGGCCTGGCGTGCTGTGATTCATGGGGTCGCAGAGAGTCGGTCACGACTGAGTGACTGAACTGAACTGAACTGAAAGGAACCAGAGATCAAATTGGCAACATCTGCTGGATCATCGAAAAAGTAAGAGAGTTCCAGAAAAACATCTATTTCTGCTTTATTGACTATGCCGAAGCCTTTGACTGTGTGGATCACAATAAACCATGGAAAATTCTGAAAGAGATGGGAATACCAGACCACCTTTCCTGCCTCATGCAAAATGCTGGGCTGGATGAAGCACAAGATTGCCAGGAGAAACATCAATAACCTCCTATGTGCAGATGACACCAGTGTAATGGCAGAAAGTGAAGAGGAACTAAAGAGCTTCTTGATGAAGGTGAAAGAGAAGAGTGAAAAAGATGGCTTGAAACTCAACATTCAAAAAATGAAGATTATGGCATCTTGTCCCATTATTTCATGGCAAATAGATGGGGAAACAATGGAAACAGTGACAGACTTTGTTTTCTTGGGCTCCAAAATCACTGTGGATGGTGATGGCAGCCATGAAATTTCTTCCTCCTTGGAAGAAAAGCTATGAGCAACCTAGACGGCATATTAAAAAGCTGAGAGATTACTTTGCCAGCAAAGGTCCATCTAGTCAAAGCTACAGTTTTCCCAGTAGTCATGTACGGATGTGAGAGCTGGACAATAAAAAAGGCTGAGTGCCAAAGAACTGATGCTTTTGAACTGTGGGGATGGAAAAGACTCTTGAGAGTCCCTTGGACTGCAAGGAGATCCAACCAGTCAATTGTAAAGGAGGTCAGTCCTGAATATTTGTTGGAAGGACTAAGGCTGAAGGTGAAGCTCCAAGACTTTGGCCACCTGATTCAAGGAGCTGACTCATTAGAAAAGACCCTGATGATGGGAAAGATTGAAGGCAGGAGAAGAAGGGGACAACAGAGGATGAGATGGATGGATGGCATCACCAACTCAATGGACATGAGTTTGAGCAAATTCCAGGAGATGGTCGGGGACAGGGAAGCCTGGTGTGCTGCAGTCCATGGGGTATCAAAGAGTTGGACATGACTGAGCAACTGGACACAGAATCCATCTAGAAGCATCAGCTAATATTTAATATAGTCAGTAGTTTTCTACTTGCTTCTTCTTTTGAAATTTTTAAAAACATTTAAAAAAATTATTGAGATAATCCTGATCTTAAAATTTTATAACTTGCTCTAAAACATAAAGCTTCCTAAAAACATTGTTTCAGGACTTTCCTGAGTGGTGCAGTGGTTAAGACTTCACCTTTCACTATAGCGGGTGTGGGTCTGATTCCTGGTCAGGGGGCTAAGATTCCACATGACTCACAGCCAAAAGTCCAAAACATTAAAAAGAAACAATACTGAAACAAACTCAGTAAAGACTTTTAAAAAATGGTACACATCAAAAAAATCTTTTTAAAAAACATTATTTAATACTTCATATACTTTTCAATGGCTACATAAATATGCCATTGGACAAATGTTTAATAATATAATGAATGATTCTCTCAATTTGTTTTCACCATTTCCTTAAACTTTTGTTGCTATAAATAACTCTGGGCTTCCCAGGTGGTGCTAGTAGTAAAGAACCCACCTGCCAATGCAGGAGGCATAAGAGATATGAATATAATCCCTGTCTCAGGAATATACCCTGAAAGAGGGCATGGAAACCCACTCCAGCATTCTTCCCTGGAGAATCCCATGGACACAGGAGCCTGGTGGGCTACAGTCCATGGTGCTGCAAAGAGCTGGACACAAGTGAAGTGACTTACCACGCATGTACACATGCACCTAACTATATTCAACACAGAACATTTTGGAGTATTATCTTAGTGAGGGTTCTCAGAAGGCTTGCTGGATCCCTTGACATGAAGAACTTAGGAAAGAACATCCCTAAGACATGAGGAACTTAGTATCATAACATGAATTGCCAGATTTCTTTCTAAATAAAGCACTTTGAAGTTGCAACAAAAAGTGTTTTATCACTTAGAAGGAGTCTGTGAAAGTGCTCTTTTCGAAACAGCATCGGGCTGTTATTCTGAAATATTCTGAATAATCTGAAAACAGATTATTCGCATTAAAAATAATCTTTGCTAGGACTTCCCTGGAGGTCCAGCAGTTAAGACTCTGCCTTTCCAATGCAAGGGGTGTGAGTTCGGTCCCTGGTCAGGGAACTAAGATCCCACATGTCATGCAACACAACCAAGAAATAAAGGAGAATAATAAAATAATTTAATAAATAATGTTTGCCAATTGTTTTGTATTTCTTTTGAAGTTAAACAACAGAGATGGTAGCTAGTAACAAAAAGTCTGTGCTTACCTTTCCTTTGCGTGAGTGTGTGCTAGGAAGGAGGCATGGTCCAGGCAGGGCTTCCGTTCCCAGCCTAGCCTGTCTGCAGTCTGGGTATCTAGTGAGGCAGTCCTGCTGATGGGCGGTGGGCAGAAGAGCTGCGTGTCATGTCCAGGACAATTTTTCTGGAGAAGCCCATGTGCCTTCTCCATTTCCTCTTCCTTTGCTGTCTGGATGAAGAGGGCACTGCGGCCCCAAGGGATGGTAGAGCCACAAGGCAAAAGAACCCGTATGTGTCAACCCACCTGGGAGGAAAGCCACGGACAGCTAAGGACACTGCTTCATGAACAGGAGATAAATATGTATTAATTACCCCGTGGAAATGCTGGCAGCCACTTCTTACAGTAGCTGACTATCCACCCCATCATAGGTATCCACGTAAAAGATGACCAGACAGAAAAGACACCAAGTGCTCCTTTATTTTTATTTAATGGAAAACACCATAATTTTTGCTCGTTTTTCAGTCACTAAATCGTGTCCAACTCTTTGCAACCCTAAGGACTAAAGCCTGCCAGGCTTCCCTATCCTTCACTGTTTCCTATATAATGGCATATACATGGTAGTTCAGTTGGTAAGGAATCCACCTGCAGTGCAGGAGACCTGGGTTCGATCCCTGGGTTGGGAAGATCCTCTGGAGAAGGGAACGTCTAGCCACTGCAGTATTCTGGCGTGGAGAATTCCATGGACTGTATGGTCTATGGGGTCGCAAAGAGTCAGAGACAACTCAGCGACTTTTACATGCCATTATGTGTATCGGAGAAGGCAATGGCACCCACTCCAGTACTCTTGCCTGGAAAATCCCATGGATGGAGGAGCCTGGTAGGCTGCAGTCCATGGGGTTGCGAAGAGTCGGACACGACTGAGCAATTTCACTTTCACTTTTCACTCTCATGCATTGGAGAAGGAAATGGCAACCCACTCCAGTGTTCTTGCCTGGAGAATCCCAGGGACGGGGAAGCCTGGTGGACTGCAGTCTATGGGGCCGCACAGAGTCGGACACGACTGAAGCGACTTAACAGCAGCATGTGTATATATACACACACACATATATATATGTCACAAAATTCTTTTTAAAGGTAAAAACCATATATACACACACACATCATATATATATGCATACACATCACAAAATTCTTTTTTAATATTTGGGACATCTGAGTCATGCGCATAGGTGGTCTTCCTTCTTTCAGGCACAAATACTGTTACTGTTGATGCAGCTCCTAATTCCACAGCCTTCCTGTTTCACCATGAAACTGATGAGAGTGGCTTCAGAGATCGCCCACCAAGTGGGGAGGTGACCTCTGCTAGTTCTGTCCTCAGGCTTTACTTTCTTTCTCTGTGGAAATCCGTATCTGTCGTGGGGCCGTTTATTCCCAGGCCTTTCAAAGTATCTTGTCATGGCTACAGGTCCACGGAGCCTGCGTCTTCACATGCTTTTCAGCTTAGATCAGGGAATCACTGTGGCATTAAATCAGTCACAGGAGAGCTCCATCGCGGTTTCCAGGGGGGTTGGGGGGTGTCTGCAGTTATACTCTCCTGGCACATAACTGCATCTCTTCAGTTTTCAGTGGGTCATATCTATTTATACAGGTGAGATAAGCAGCCAGGGCAGGGGGCTCAGTTACATTCAGAATGTTCCTTTTAAAAGTCCATAAAACCTTCTGGAAGCCTAGAGTGTGTTTCTGTGGAAAGATGCATGAAAATGAGGCTTCAATGGATAAGCTCTGATGTGTTTTATTTTTTATCTTGGACATCTTAAAATTCATAGCAACAGTTTATACTTAGGACACACAGTTAATTCACTGTCTAATGCATGAAAAACACACTTATTTTTGTGCACTATCCGTTATTTTTCTTCCTTTCCTTATAATCCGTCTGACGGGCAGTTGCCGCAGTCTTTCGCTGTCACATGTGACAGCGCATTCCCGCTTGTCCTACAGGATGAAAAGTACAAGAGGATTCTTGGTACTTGCAGGAGGAGCAAGACTGAGGGCAGTCCCTTACCGCAGAGCTCGTCAGCACAGCATGCGCATCTATCTCCTGGGCAGGCTCTTCAGGGGCATGCACATACTCTTCTCACAGGCCAAAAGCCAGGTTTCCAAAATCCCCAAAGCCTGAAAAGGGAATCCAAAACCTGAGATCACACCTACTTTGAGAACCGGGGGAAACCACATGGAGAGTGTGAGTTACCGTACTGCCTGATGCTTCTGGGACTCACAGATGGGAACCCTTACAGGACCTGCACCACAGGGCGGACCCGGCAGCCACCAGGACACCCCAGTTTTGAAGTTGTAGCTCATTCTCCTGCAGCGGCTGAGGGCTGCGCTCACCAGTTTGCTTCTTTTCAAGTTGGGGAAGAGACAAGTAACTAGGGAGTCTAGTACATGCAAACTCTAGGTGATGAATGTGACTATTCGGGGATTACAGTACATGAGCTCGGATCTGGGCTCTGCACAAAGGAGATGGAGGAGCTGCATTTCAACTACCAATTTTAGAAGAAAAATCACCTGTCTCATCATTTCATGAGGAAATAACTCTAAATCACCAACAAAACAATAGATGACATATACTTTTTTTTAGTTAAAATGGCATTTTTGTGGCCAAATGGTACTTTACGTCACATTTCCAAAGAACTCACTGCAAATCACATTGTCTTTAGACAAATGAATTAATTATTTTAGTTTTGATGGATCCATCCTCTGGGTCATTCTGCTATTTAACTCCCTGTGTGTGTCCTCAGTCACTTCAGTCGTGTCTGATTCTTTGCAACCCCCTGGACTCTGGCCTGCCAAGCTCCGCTGTCCATGGGATTCTTCAGGCAAGAATACTGGAGTGGGTTGCCAGGCCCTCCTCCAGGGAATCTTCCTAACCCAGGGAATGAACTGGCATCTCTTATGGCAGGCGGGTTCTTTACCACCAGCGCCACTCTGAGTCTACTGACCTTTATTTCCTGTATCAACTATGTCTCCCCCACCTACCACCCTCTGAACACACCAGCAGATTGAGACGAGCAGCCTGCCCTCCAGGACACCCCTGACTGGCACTTGGATTTACCAGGCCAAGGAAGAGGAGCCAAGCCGGAATGAGCTGCTGGCTTCCTGCACACAGTCCTCTGTGTAGACAGAGACCCTCCTGCACAGGCTGTCAGATAGACTCCTGCTGTGGTAGGAAACACAGAAGTAAACGCAGACTGGAGCTCGGGAAAGCTCATCATGTGGCAGCACTAGGGAGCTGGGAGCTGGCACACCAGACACGTATCTCCCAGATATGCTCCTTTGTTAAGAGTTCTCAAAGGCTGCTCTTCTTAACAGTGGAAATGACGGAGTCCACTGCCGGTCTAACTCTTCTCCCCTTCTGAGAAGCTGCCCACTGTTCTCCAGAGTGGCAGCACCGATTTCCAGCACCCCCCCCAACACCCACTCAGCAGTGCACGAGTTCCCTTCCTCCACACCCTCTCCAGCATTGGTTACTCCCCCAGCCCCCTCCACATCCGTGCCTGGTCACTGCCTCTGCAGGCCCCACAGCCACCCACTACCTCCCTCCTTAGACATTTCTGGACCATGTCCCACGTTCTAGACTTTTCTGTCCTTCAGTGATAATTTATCACCATTCAGACAACAGCTGGAACTATACCATTTGAACCAAGCTTATGCTATTAGTGGAAGCTAAAGGCCAAATACCTGGCACTGGGGCTCGAGTTACCGATTTTCAAATTGCGGTGAGAAAAAAAAAGTCATAAGGTGCTACTGTAGCCGGGGCCCCAGTGTGAGCCAAGTCCCCAAGCAATGCACTCTCATCAGGGATCTGGCTGGAAGGGAGTGGTGTCCTCGGAGCCTAAGGGCAGGATGGGAGGGTCCGAGGGCAGTCTGATGGATCAGAGTGCAGATTCTGCAGCCACAAGGGCCTTGGGTCAGGCGTCCAGCTCCACTGCCTCGTGGCTAGTGACAGTCCTGGACGAGCTCCTCAGTCTCCTCTTTTGGGTGTGGATGCGAGCAGCCTTGGGCCTCTCGGGTTTCTTAGGCTGATCCATGCAGGTGACCAAGCACTGTGTGGCCTGCGTCACATGCTCTGTAAGTGCCAGCTGCTATGTGGTGAGTCTCTCTAGCCCTGCGTGCTGGACACCTGCGCGAGCTGGTGGAGGACGGGGGACCGCATGGCTCCGGGACAAGGCACCTCGGAGTCTGTTCTCCACTGAAAAGCGACCCAGAGAGGGAGAGAGCTCTGCCGGCCTGTGACCCTGAGACACACAGCTGACTCTGGTGCAGCAAAGACCCTGGGCTGCAGAGCCCACAGCGTTCCCTCCTTGGTGGGGGACTGTCTGTGCATATGGGGCTGCCCAGCACCCTCAAATGTGTCCAGGGGGCCTTCCAGGGACAAGGCTGGGTGATGAGAGCAGGCTGGGAGTCAGTTACCCCGAGCTGTAGTGTGCACGGCCCACCCAGTGAAAGGCTGGCACTGCTGGGGAGCTCGTTACCCCAGAAAAAGAGATTTCGTGAAATCAATCAACTCTTGGAGGCTTTTCTCATTTCCCTCCTTCCTAAACCGTGAAGTTTTCTCCTAAACATATGTGTTTTAAATATAGTCTTGGTCATGTTCAAGGGAACTGGAAGTCAGGCTGGGAAAATGTTTACCCAGTGTGTCTACTCGGGGCTTGTGGGTCTCCCCCATGATCTCCCAGCTTGTCCTCCACATGCAATTTTACTCACAAATAAAAGACAAGTAATAAAACACGTGGACACACAGATACCGTTAACACAGCCGAGATGACACAAGAGCAGCGGTGATGCTCTCTTCTGGCTGACAGCGTAACTCACCCTGGCGGGTGTCATGCTAACTCTCAGTGAGCACAGACAGACAGATGTGGGTGTTCTTCTGTCCTGAGCTCTCGCTGAAAGAAGGAGCTGCCTTGGGCCTGAGGACTGACTTCAGGGGCCCCAGGCAGGGCAGGCATGGCTCAGCATCAGCACCTAACGGACCTCTAGATGATGGCTTCATATGCTCGTGCCGTCTTCAGATGATCGTTTCTCGGTGGGGGGGTGGGGG
>NW_011494888.1:2271611-2276733 GCF_000754665.1 Bison bison bison | reverse complement strand
AGAGTCCTTTCACGTTTCTTTGGTATTTCAGCAGTACGTAGTCAAGTCCAGAACATAATAAGGGATTCCCTGGTGGCTCAGTGGTAAAGAATCTGCCTGCCAATGCAGAAGATGTGGGCTCAATCCTGGGTCGAGACGATCCCTTGGAGAAGGGAATGGCAACCCACTCCAGTGTTCTTGCCTGGAAAACCCCATGGACAGAGAAGCCTGGTGGGCTACAGTCCATGGGGTTGCAGAGTCAGAAACAATTGAGCAACTGAAAACCAACAATCTTTTAAGAGGGACACTAGTTGCAGTGAATTATGGCCCAGCCATAGGGCTTTACTCTAACTTAATCACCTCTTTAAAGGTACCATCTCTGATTACAGTCACATTCTGAGGTTCAGTGGTTACAATACCAACATATGGATTTTCTGGGGACACATTTACCCCTTAACAGGGTGTTATCTGAAAGTGTGGCTCTTGTCTGCTGGTTGTTCAGTCGTGTCTAACTCTTAGTGATACCACAGGCTGCAGCACGTTAGGCTTTCCTCTCCTTCACCATCTCCCAAAGCTTACTCAAACTCATGTCCACCGAGTCGGAGATGCCATCCAACCATCTCATCCTCTGTCATCCCCTTCTCCTCCTGCCTTCAATCTTTCCCAGCATCAGGGTCTTTTCCAATGCGTCAGTTTTTCGCATCAGGTGGCCAAAGTATTGGACTTTCAGCTTCAGCATCAGTCCTTCCAGTGAATATTCAGGACTGATTTCCTTTAGGACTGACTGGTTGGGTATCTTTGCAGTCCAAGAGACTCTCAAGAGTCTTCTCTAGCACCACAGTTCAAAAGCATCAATTCTTCAGCACTCAGCTTTCTTCACAGTCCAACTCTCACATCCATATATGACCACTGGAAAAACCATAGCTTTGACTATATAGAACTTTGTCAGCAAAATGATGTCTCTGCTTTTTAATACGCAGTCTAAGTTTGTCATAGCTTTTCTTTCAAGGAGCAAGCATCTTTTACTTTCATGGCTGCAGTCACCATCTGCAGTGATTTTGGAGCCCCCCAAAATTAAGTCTGTCACTGTTTCCACTGTTTCCCCATTTACTTGCCATGAAGTAATGTGTCCGGATGGCATGATCTTAGTTTTTTTAATGTTGAGTTTTAAGCCAGCTTTTTCACTTTTCTCTTTCACCTTCAAGAGGCTCTTTAGTTCCTCTTCACTTTCTGCCATAAGGGTGGTGTCATCTGCATATCTGAGGTTGTTGACTAGTCTTATTTTTTTTAATTAATTTATTTATCTTAATTGGAGGCTACATTACAAAATTGTAGTGGTTTTTGCCATACATTGACATGAATCAGCCACGGGTGTACATGTGTTCCCCATCCTGAACCCTCCTCCACCTCCCTCCCCATCCCATCCCTCTGGGTCATCCCAGTGCACTAGCCCTGAGCACCCTGTTCTAACTAGAAGAAAGATATATAAGCTCAAGCATGACTCTTGAAATATTAGAAGTAGATGCCACCTTTTAAAAATATTAAAAAAATTTTTATTTATTTATGGCTCTTCTGGGTCTTTCCTGCTGCATGGGCTTCACTCCAGTTGTGGCAAGCAGGGACCTCTGGTTGACGTACGAGGACTTCTCATTGCGGTGGCTTCTCTTGTGGGGCACAGGCTCTGAGGCGTGCAAGGTTAGCAGTTGCTGGCTCCAGAGCACAGACTCAGTAGTTGTGGTGCATGGGCTTAGTGGGATCTTCCTGGACCAGGGATTGAACCCGTGTCTCCTGCATTGGCAGGCAGATTCTTTACCACTGGAGCCAGCAGGGAACCAGATGCCAACTTTTAAATATATACCAAATAAATTCCTTTTCTTCTCTTAAATGATTAGTGATTTTTAGGGAAGGCAGAACAGCTCCTGCTGGCATTTTGGAAGATTTCTGGAAGTTCTGGTTTCACAATGACTGGCAGGTGTCACTTTAAGGCCCAGGAATTGATTATTTCTGTAGCAGCCACATGGTGAACCACATTTAAAAAACTACAACTTGCTTTTTGTTCATATTTTGTAACTATAAAATATGTGATGTTATTATATTTTATAATCTGTATTACAACTTATAATTTACAAAGAGGGCATTACTATGATTTTCTGAATCTGAATCTAATAAATTTTACATTAGAATCATGATGGTGGCATTACAAATTATTTGTTTTAAAACAGTGTTGTGTTTGACAGGGTTGGGGCTCTTTGCACCAGATGTTAAACTCCTAAGGGTGGGAATGTCTCTTCATCACTTTTCTTTTTCAAACTCTAAACCACAGGGGCTTATAGGAGGTGTTCAGCGTATAGCAGTTAATTAAGTAAATGCTTTCCACAGGTCTCCTGTTCTTACCGCTGTGGAAATGCTGAGGAAGGAAGAATGTGAACAGCTCTGTGTCAGGATGTTTCACTTACAGCTGAGATTTTTGGGTAAAGTACTCTTCATTAACAAAGGAGAATAAAGGGCCTGATGAACCATGGGGAAGGGAGGAGAGCAGCAATTTCTTGTCCTGAGAGGGCAGGTGGTCTCCTATTCCTGAACCCCCTGTCTCTACGGAGATTCATCTATAGCCTTGGTTCCAGGTCACGTGGAGTGGACTTGGAACGTCTTCCTAAATGGAGCCGCTTGTGATCCCAGCCCTTCCAACTCCCCAGAGAAAAGAAAGCTGATTAGGAGTCAGACTCGGGTGACCCAGTCCTCACCCCGTGATCTAGGAAAACAAGCAGATCCGCTCAGTGTGCCAGTCACTCTGGTGCTGTGGGCCGTGTTCCTGAGGTGCTGACTCGGGGAGCAGCAGGAGAGGAAGGGGGAAGGTGGGCGCTACTGAAATCTTGTCGCAGGCCTCAGCTGACCCTGACCACTCTGCAGTGTGGGCTGCTCCAGGGAAAGAGCATGCCCTTGAGTGAGCTGGCTCCCCTCAGCTGAGAAGGGTGCTCAGAGGGGCTTGGGGGAGAGCTGAGAGCGGCCCGCGTGCCCGGGGTGGGGACATCAGGATCTCTGCCAGCATCCACAGCATCTCAGATTCACTTGCCTGGGCTTCTTCAAGCCATCAAGTGCAGACTTGAGCATGTGGAGGTGAATGCTCTGAGTAACACAGGGTTATGGTATGGTTCTCTCTCTGACTTGGGAAATTTTTCTGTCTTCTCTTTGAAGAATTAAAATCTTGCTTTTCTTTTTTTCGTGAAAATAAATATGAAGATTGAAATAAATGCATCCAAAGCTGGAAGCGGTCAGTAGAATACCCCGTCAGCAGCAGAGAGAGGACTTTTCTTTCCTGCCTTAACAAAGACCATTTTTCCCCTTATAAGATGAAGGTGATAAACTCCATGACTCAGCATGGGAACTCAGAACACACAAGACAATTCCACTTACACACTCTCCTTTCTACTACTTTTGAAGGTGATGAAGAAAGTAAAAAATAGTCTGTGGCAAGACAGCCAAACTAAGAAAAAAAAAAAAGACAAATGACACGCACTGTCATAGCAGGCCTTGCCTGGTGCATAGTGGGCGTCTACGTTATACGTGAATCACAGCTCCTCTGAGCAGGGGGTGAAATCAACCTGTGAGAAGAGGTTGGGCCGCTTCTTCAGAGGCCAGCACTGTAATATGGTAATTCCATGATTAATCTATTTCCTTTCCATCTCATACAAGGGTATAAAGGACCAAAGGCTTGTCGTGCATGCATAACTGGGAAAAAACTCCCCCAAACCTTGATTGAACTATGTATACAGTGCTAATGGTTCATAATTTCTTTGTCTCAAAAGTGTATGAAACTGCATCTCTAACTCCTGATCAATGGAGCAGTTCTTGGAGCTTCCCAGATCTGTTTCCCGGGATATAATCCTTAGTTTGGCTTGAATAAAATGCTCTTTTCTTTCTTCTTAGCTTGATAGTTACTTGATTTTTTCATTGACCAAGGGAATTGTCAAATTCAGCACTGCAGTGCATCAACTCCCTGGGCTGTACTTCATCTCCTGGTGGTTTTCTCCCCCATTCTTGCCAGATGCTTTTAGGAGAAATGCTCAGATGGCGTCCTCAGACGACCTCCTGCATTCAAACATTTCCTCGGCTGAAAGACTTAGGTTCCTTATTCGAACTAATTTCAGCACTCAGACGATCCAAAAGGCTGGTGTTTGTTTTCCCGACTAGGAGGAGCTTTATGCTTTGGGGCCCGAAAAATCTATTTTGATTTCAGTATTAGCAGCTGAAAAATGTGTGGTACAAAGGGCATAACACAAGCAGCAGATTTAAAGGAATATTTTTCATGGTTTGCATGCCACGGAGGGTCTTTCATCTCATGTTCACACCAGGCTTTTCTATCTTCACAGAAAAACATCTGAGTTCTGGTGTTCATGGCCCTCTGCCTGTAGGGCAGAATGTTCAGATTATCTGCATTGAATACAGTTCTCAGAAACAATGTCCCATTTGTGTCCTGCTCAGAGTGGTTCCGGAACCTCCAAGGCTCCCGCAGAAATTTCTTCACAGGTCGGCTGTCTCTTAGCATTCAAACTTTGCACTTTGATTTTCCTGGTGGGTCTCTCAGGCAGGACTTTGGAAGGCAGATGACCTTAGGGTGGTGTGTGTGCTCAGTCGTGCCCGATGGTATGACCTCATGGACTGCAGCCCACCAGGCTCCTCTGTCCGTGGGATTTCCCAGGCAAGAATCCTGGAGTGGGTTGCCATTTCCTCCTCCAGGGGATCTTCCCCACCCAGGAACTGAACCCATGTCTCTTGTGCCTCCTGCACTGGCAGGTAGGTTCTTTACCACTGTTGTAAGATACGAGCAAATAGGCGGTAGCCATGCACCCAGCAACTTCAGAGGAGCGGTGGGGGCTGGGAGGGTGCAGCTCTGGTGACGGGCCTGATGCGTCAGCTTCTTGTGTGGCTCTTTCATACAACAGCCTGTGATACTCCTCCATATTTTGGGGGTGCACAGTTGTGGGTCACTCCCTGTCTTGCTGGGTGGGGTCATTTTAAACCTCCCTCCACCCCTGACTGCTTCATCATCAGAACCTGTCAGTGTGATCTTCAGCAGACAGATCTAAGCCTGCTCCCCTCGTCTCCCCACCCCAGGCCCTGCCATGCTGCGTGGAGGCTGCAT
>NW_011494888.1:2266486-2271459 GCF_000754665.1 Bison bison bison | reverse complement strand
GATCTCAGTCGGGTAAATTCCTACCCACCATTTCTCAGAGAGGCCACCTCCCCAGCTGCCCTGTCCATATGGAAGCTCCCTGTCACTTCATGCACGGTGACGGCCACGCCCCACATTAAACGACGACTCCTCGTCCCACTAGGCAGTGGAACCCTGGCCAGGTCTGGTTGCCCTCCTGCCCCGGCACAGTGCCCGAGAGGCAGCTCTCCACGTATTTCTGGAACCTACGACGGATTACAGTGTCAGGGACATCACGACGTTTAACAGAAAATGTATTACGGGGACTTTCCCTTAAAGCTGTATGATCCGTGGCTTTGCAGCTGAAAACGGGCAGGTTGGGTACCAGGAACTCTGAGTGCTGTCCAGCCCCTTCAGTCCCTGGGGGCAACCAGACCCTTCATGAGCTCCTCTGGATAAAGTGTTTTCCAGAAACACAGCCCCTGAATTAGAAGCGGCATGGACACGATGCCTGAGCCCCGGCCTGAAACTGGGGCACCGACTCCATCAACGCACGCAGCATCCATAGGGAACAGCGTCCATGCCAGCCCCACTGCCTCCCTATCACTGCAGCTAATACATAATTTATTCAGAAGTTGTGAAGCAAAAAGAATGACATAAGAAGCTGACCCAACTCTGAGTTGCCAGTGGCTTTTTAGGCCACAAGAGGGAGATGTTTAAACTCCAGTTCAACATAAAGAAACAATTAGAAGAAATTGGCAATCATAAGGTTGGCCAGATGGACACCTATTTATATGATGTTGACTCCGGAATTCCATTTATTTTTAAACTACAAAAATTCCAATTCTTTTTGTCTGCAATGTAATTTGCATTTTAAATGGCGTTCTTAAAGATAGAGAATTGTCTGCCTTAAAATCCAATTTTAAGTCTAACTAGTGTGCGGAAGTGTAAGTATTCAACGAAGTGACAGAGACGAAAATTCTTTTCTAAATGAATCTTTTTTTTCTAAAACAGCCTCAAGGACGAAATCAGCTTTCTTTAAAAACTTACTGCTTCAGGAAACAGACTCCAAGACACGGAGAACAAACCTATGGTTGCCAAGGGGGCGGGGGTGGGGGGCTGGATTGGGAGTGTGGGGTTGGCAGATGCAGACTATTACAGAGAGGACGGATCAACAAGAGCCCACTGTGCAGCACAGGGATTCCATTCAGTATGGTGATAAACCACAGTGGGAAAGAGTACGAAGACGACTATATATACTTGCACAACTGAATCACTTTGTTGTACACCTGAAACTAACATAACAGTGTAAATCAACCATAGTTCAAAAAAAAAAAAAACAAACTTAGTGTTTCTTCCACTAATTTAAAATATTTAAGCACCTGTGCCAATCACGATTTTTATTTATTTATTTTCGGCATGCTGCACAGCTTGTAGGATCTTGGTTCCCCGACGAGGGACTGAACCCATACCCACAGCAGTGGATGCGCACAGTCCCAACCACTGGAGCACCAGGGCATTACCTATCACAGAATTTTAAAGGAAACGGACAGCCTGCGGCTTGAGAATCTATTAAGAGCGCCAAGTCTAACCACTGACGTGCTTACCTACCATGAGTTCATCTATAGTCGCTGCACCTTCCAGCCCCCCGGCTGCCCCGAGGCCATGGGTGAGGTGTTGAAAGGGCCTGACCCAAGGGCAGAAGAAGGCTTTCTGAGAAGCACACGAGAGAGTTGAGGGGTGCTGTGATGGAGCCAAACGACCGTGAGGAGGACAACACTCGGGGGTGTCGAGCAGTCCAGGTTCCTTGCTGGGAGCGTCATAAGGATCAGCCAGTGATGATGCCTCAGTTCAGGGATGAGAAAACTGAGGCTCAGAGAGAAGGTCTGAGGGTCTTGTATTGAGTGTGGGGCTGTGACTTGAACCCCACCCTTGAACAGAATTCCAGTCAACTGTCAAGTCTGAGGGTTGCTCAGATCACTGGGCCCTGGAGAACATGTGCCCAGTCGCTAAGTTGTGTCCAGCTCTTTGCGACTCCATAGACTGTAGCCCACCAAGCTCCTCTATCCATGGGATTTCCCAGGCAAGAATACTGGAGTGGGTTGCCATGCCCTCCTCCAGGGGATCTTCCCCACCCAGGGATCGAACCTGGGTCTCCTGTGTCTCCTGAATCACAGATGGATTCTTTACCACTGAGCCACCTGGGAAGTCCCCAGGGAATAGATTCTTTCCTATAATGGACCAGTGCTGTATGCTGTTACCCTATTGAGAAGAGCAGGATTCGGCCAAGGTTCTCTTCTTCCCCTAAAACATTCTGCCCCAAGAGGAGAGAGGAAAGCCTTCATGGCGTCTCAAAGGCAGCTATTTCTGGGATGGCTGTCAGTGAACAGTAGATGGGGTAAAGATGCCGGCTTTCTGCTGACTCAGCAGTGTGATGTCAAGGCTTGTGGGAGCCCAAGCTCACCTGAATCTCCATGAACACACATCATTTCAGGCTCCTAGGAAGTGGTGGAACGCGCTCGAATCAGATGAGTTGTAAAAATTCCTGCGCTTTCCTGTAGCTGCCCAGAGCCTCAGCATGTGTCTTGAGTGTGTCCATGGGATGCGAGGAGACAGCTTAAGATCGTCTTCCTGGCTCAGGTGGCAACGGCGGAGTCAAACCCTCCTGCTGCTGACCGCCTGTGTCTGCGGTCGTTTGCTCCTGACCCTGCTCTCACCCCGACTCCTAACAGTGTGTCAGGAACAGGCTTTTTATTTTTAAATCTTGTATATTTTTGCAACCCCCTGCAAGTGCTGAATTGGTTAATATTTTACATCTGCTCAGTTCATATTTTATAAAATAACTAGTTCTTTAATACTGGCATTAAAGAATCCTTGTTACATGATTGGGGGGGAACCTAAAAAACAAACAAACCAATTTTGGGGCTCCTTTAAGTACTTGGAGAACATTGCTGGTTTTTCTTATCAGAACACCTGTAAGAAAATGGCACTCCTAAATATGATTACATGACCATTTCTCACCCTTTATATTTTTCCTGGTGCACAGCACATATTTATTGATGAATGAAGCACCTGGTGTTCGGGCTCAGCTTGGTCGGGACACAAAGCCAGACGAGGATGAAGATCGAGGCCAGTTGTGACAGTGCCTGCCCTGTGGACACTGAGGTTAGAGCCACAAGACACTGGGGCCAGGATGACTGATCCTCGGGTGAACCAACTTCCACAAGTCACTCCGGGGAGATATATTGTTCTTTCTCCCTAGGCTGGCACGTGCGGCTCCTAAGGAGACCAGGAGCCTTAAATATGCAGGCTCCTATTTAATAGAAAATAAAACACCAGTGGCCTACAGACACTTTTTTACAAGTTTAAAGTTTTCATCCAGAAACTGCTGTCATGTGCTTTCATCAGCAACATGCTGGAATATTTTTTCCACTGGCATGAGAGTCATGACTCCCATTCCCTTTTTCCTGTCAATTTTCAGCAGTCTATCTCCTGTCTCCCACGGCCAAGCATTTGTTTTGGAACATGACCCTTCAGTGTCACTGTAACAATACCTGAAGATGCCGCAGAGTGCTGTCCCCAGAGATGCAGAAGACATGCCCTTCCCTGACGGAGCAGACATCGCAGTGGGGGTGGGAGGGCAGCAGAGGGGGCGTGGGGGGACTGGTGTGAACAGCACTCTGGGAGCGGGAGATGACGTCCCTCCGGGGCAGCCTTGAGGGAAAACGGGAGGCATCAAGGAGGGCTGCACACAGAGGACCGCGCTGACGCAGGTCCTGGAAGAACAAGCGGGCGTGACGCCGCAAAGCTGAGCGGTGCATCTGGGACGAACCAACAGCCCGGTTTGCCCGAAAAGTAGGTTATTTCAGGGAGCTAGTGGAGATAACACTGCTCTGGGGGAGATGAAAATGCTCTGCGAGAACTCTGTTTGAGGAGAAGTTTGGATTTAAGTCAACAGGCAGCGGGGACGCCTTGCTAATCCCTCAGCAGGGGAGCTGTGGGTCAGATAGCCACCACGGTTTTGCTGTGGGGCACTTCTGAAAGAAAGACACAAACTGCGGACCAGCTGGCTGCCCTGGACATCTTGTTCATGTCAAGGACAACTCAGCTCTGCTGCTGAACTGGCTGTCCCGTATCGCCTGCATTTGTTTTTCATAATGTTTGATTTTCACCTAAGAATTTTAAGTTGAAATATAGTTGATTTACAATGTTGTGTTAGTTTCAGGTGTAGAGCAAAGTGATACACAGACGCACACACATATACGTTCATCCATATACATATATGGCTTTCCCGGGTGGCTCAGTGGTAAAGAACCTGCCTGCCAATGCAGAAGATGTGGGTGCAATCCCTGGGTCAAGACGATCCACTGGAAGAGGAAATGGCAACCCACTCCAGTATTCTCATCTGGAGAATCCCACGGACAGGGGAGCCTGGCAGGCTACAGTCCACGGGGTCTCAAAGAGTCGGACAAGACTGAGCAACCAAATGACATTCTTTTTTGGATTCTTTTCCATTATAGGTTATTACAAGTCCTTGTGCTACACAGTAGGTCCTTGTTGTCCGTTTTATACATAATAATGTGTATACGTTCATCCCAAACTCTTAACTTCTCTCTCTCCATCCCTCGTATCCGCTTTGGTAACCATAAATTTGTTTCCTGTGACTCTACTTCTGTTTTGTAAATAAGTTCCACACATAAGTCAGATCACACAGTATTTGTCTCTTAGAATGATCATCTCTAGATCCATCCATGTTGCTGCCAATGGCATGATTCTCGTTTTCACTGGTTGCCCTTTCCACATGAACACTGCTGTGTACATGGCACGGAGGCTGTAAAGCGCTGCTTAAGGAACCCTCATCAGAAGACTGGCAGTGACATGCATGGGCCTCACAGGAATTGTGCTGAGCGATGGAAGCCAGATTCAGAAGAGGACAGACTGTGGGAACATGTCCACAGGACATTCCGAGAAAGCCCAGATGGCAGCGGTGCAGACCAGTGTCCCCAGGCCTTGGG
>NW_011494888.1:2216208-2266386 GCF_000754665.1 Bison bison bison | reverse complement strand
GCTGGGAGAGGGCCTGACATTAAGGAATTCTTGGGGTGATGGCGCCCTTTTGTATCCTGCATGTGGTCATTACAAGAATCTCTGCATATGTTAAAGCTCAGAGAACTGAAAGTGAGACGTTTTACTGTAGGTAAATATAAAATACAAATAATAAGAAAAATCAGGTTAATTATCTTCAGTTTTTTAGAGATAACACTTTGTTATCCAATTTGCCAAGAACTAATAATTTTTTGTAATATATAGGGAAGACTGCATATAAAATTTAATATACAAATAATTATACCAGCAATATATAAGTATAATTAATATATTTAATCAGAGTAATTAATTATCTAACTATGGCTATCAGAAGAAAACTTGCTATACCACTTTCCCGCCCCTTTCTCCAGCTTTGGCACCTACAGGTGAATTGGGATTCTTTCCTAGCACCCTGTATAAACATAATGGGGAACCAATATCTGAGCTTCACTTTTCCTGGGATGGCTGCATCCTTTCAGCACTGCCACTCAGAGAACCGCTGGTGAAAACTGCAATTCTGAGGACCCCCCTGATGAACTGGAACCCTCTCTTGCAGAATGAGCCTTAAAGCTAAAAGCTGTTAAATTGGAGAAGGAAGTCCAAGATTTAACAGTGAGATACCAGACAGCTGTAGCTGACAGTGAAAATATAAGAAGGCGAACCCAGAGATGTGTAGAAGATGCCAAGATATTTGGAATTCAGAGTTTCTGTAAGGATTTGGTGGAGGTTGCAGACATTTTGGAGAAGACTACAGAGTGTATTTCTGAAGAAACAGAGCCTGCAGACCAGAAGCTCACTCTGGAGAAGATCTTCAGAGGAATGTCACTTTTAGAAGCAAAGCTGAAAAGTGTGTTCGCCAAACACGTTCTGGAGAAGATGACACCCATCGGTGACAAACATGACCCTCATGAGCATGAACTCATTTGTCACGTGCCAGCTGGTGTTGGGGTGCAGCCTGGCACCGTGGCATTCATAAGGCAAGATGGCTACAAGCTTCATGGCTGCACCATTAGACTTGCCCAGGTGGAAGTGGCAGTAGAGTCTCAGAGAAGACTATGAATGGGCCCAGAGGAACTGCATGTTCTCCCAGAGTGCAGTCACCTGTGATTCCTTTATTTATTAAACTAGGTTCGTATTGTACATGAGGTACTTCATGTGATCTGTTTTGGATTTAGTCATATTGGCTTTATTTCTAAGATACTCTATTGATTTAATGTGACCTGTTTGGTCTCATCAGAAGTCTTGCCATTGGGCATTTGAACAATGTGACAAGTGTTCCTGTGGCCTTATCAAAATGTGTTGAAGAAAATTATTTTAAAATTGGTACTCTGATGACTTTCAATCCAAAATCTTTTTTAAAGGTGGAAATGAGTTTTATGTTTATGTGTTTTCAACTAAATGTTCATTTCTGGTCCCTATAACAGAAATTGAATACGATCTTGAATTTGGTGGGAAGAGGAGGTGGTAGGGATTGGTTTAACATTTGGGTACTGAAATGATAAAGCTTAATAGCTGTATGAATTTAAATCATTTGGATTGATTTTTATGCACATAGATTTTCAGAGCCTACCTCTTTTCATTTTATTTGTCTTCTAACCGTCTTTTGTCCTTGTAGTTTCTGCCAGGTGGACTTCACATTCACACTCATTTCCCTTTTCAAATCCCATTTACAAGGCTAAGGCCCCAGGAAAGACTTGGAAGACAGAGACTGGCAAGAAATCAAGATACCAGGTCCCTTGCAAGCAAGTCTGGCCAAGAAACCTTGTGCTTTCCTTGCTGAGTTGTCTTCAAATTATTTTCAGCCTCCCTGGGTGTATAATCATTTCAGGGAAATTGAGGCAGCCCCAACAGCTAATGACCTAAACTGGTCTATGCAAGTAGTTTACCACAATTTCTCTTTCCACTGGCCCTTAAATCCTCTGCCACTTTGTCAGATTTATCTTGTGATCCTTGATTAGATTATGTAGGGAGGCGGAGAACTAAATAGACATTTCTCCAAAGAAGACATACAGATGGCTAACAAACACATGAAAAGATGCTCAACATCACTCATTATCAGAGAAATGCAAATCAAAACCACTATGAGGTACCATCTCACACCAGTCAGAATGGCTGCGATCCAAAAGTCTACAAGCAATAAATGCTGGAGAGGGTGTGGAGAAAAGGGAACCCTCTTACACTGTTGGTGGGAATGCAAACTAGTACAGCCACTATGGAGAACAGTGTGGAGATTCCTTTAAAAACTGGAAATAGAACTGCCTTATGATCCAGCAATCCCACTGCTGGGCATACACACTGAGGAAACCAGAAGGGAAAGAGACACGTGTACCCCAATGTTCATCGCAGCACTGTTTATAATAGCCAGGACATGGAAGCAACCTAGATGTCCATCAGCAGATGAATGGATAAGAAAGCTGTGGTACATATACACAATGGAGTATTACTCAGCCATTAAAAAGAATACATTTGAATCAGTTCTAATGAGGTGGATGAAACTGGAGCCTATTATACAGAGTGAAGTAAGCCAGAAGGAAAAACACCAATACAGTATACTAACGCATATATATGGAATTTAGAAAGATGGTAACAATAACCCTGTGTACGAGACAGCAAAAGAGACTGTGATGTATAGAACAGTCTTATGGACTCTGTGGGAGAGGGAAAGGGTGGGGAGATTTGGGAGAATGGCATTGAAACATGTAAAATATCATGTATGAAACGAGATGCCAGTCCAGGTTCGATGCGCGATACTGGATGCTTGGGGCAGGTGCACTGAGACGACCCAGAGGAATGGCATGGGGAGGGAGGAGGGAGGAGGGTTCAGGATGGGGAGCACATGTATACCTGTGGCGGATTCATTTTGATATTTGGCAAAACTAATACAATTATGTAAAGTTTAAAAAAAAAAAAAACAACTTGCTATACATTTTCAAATGCTCAGGAACTTTATTGCACTGGTCCTCATGTATTAGATGACACCCTGGAATAGTATATATATATTTATATTTAAAGAGTTTTTATATATTATTCTTCTAACCTTGCTTATGCTAGAAATTTGCATAATACTCTTTTTGATTGTAATGTATTAAATGTAAATCTCAGATCAAATTGGATCTCACAGATTTTGATTTAGTGGTGATTTAAAATATATGAAGTTTGTTTGTGAAGTCTCATTGTTATACTTTTCTATCAGTAGAGAATCTCTGTAACAGCTGACCATGTATTTAAAGTACAGTTACTACAGCCTATAATCCAAATCAGAGTCTCAGACCACATTATCAGTGTGCTGTGGGCAGAGAGTAAAGGGCTTTGTTGTTTATTATAGGTCATGATAAAAAGAAGGCCTGACTTACAGGTTAGAAGTTCCAAAGACCTCCTTCCATGTTCCCTCTGGAGCTTCCTTCCAGTTACTGCAACTTCACTCTGTGTCTCTGAATAAAATAGTGGTTGGTGATTCTTTTAAAATAGTACACTGCCTTTTGACTTAAACCTGTGTTTACTTTGTAAAATAATAGGTTCTAGGATCTGAGTGCCGAGCTCCTCAAAGCCACCATGATTACAGCTTGCATGTTAATGGGAGTTCTGCCAGTCAGAGAGAAGGTCCCCCCAACATCCAACTTCTCTGAGAGCCATGGGGCTGCAGCCACAAACCACATGAAGTCCCACAGCATGGTGGAGCGAATGATTTGGGTGTCCACTGAAGTTTTCATTTCTCTTCTCACGACTGACTGTCACTTAAGATAAAAGGCAACTATATGTTGTGAGAGCTGTTAATATTTTCAAATTAGTAAAGTCAGGTGTTCGAGATGTTAAGGTCCTTAAATCTTGCAGGGCACTGCCTTCATCAGATGTGGTTCACGCCTTGCCTTGTGATCTCTGTTTCCAGGGCACTGCTCCCATCCTGCCCCGCCGTCACTGGGTAGCGCCCTCCCTGAGCCTCCCTGTGCTCTGGCGGCCCTGCTCTCATTCCACCTGACAGCTGCCGAGCTCGCTGACAAGCAGGCACATTTAAAACTCTCCACCTGGTCCTCACTGTCTCAGGATAAAACCCAGAATCCACAACAGGACTGAACAAGTCAGCGTGGCCTGGCCCTTGCCCACTCCGAGGCTCCCTCCAGCTGCTTTGCCCTGGTTCTTCCTTCCACAGGGCTGTGGCTCAGGCCCCACCACCTGGAATGCTCTCTCTGGAACCCTGTTCCCTACCCAGGCTTCCCAGCCCTGTCTTCATCCCTTTCCAGAGGACCTCCTGGAACTCCCGGGGTGTCAGTGCCTCTGGGTATACAATCTTCCATTTCTCCTTAGCAGCACCTGCCAAAATGGCAGTTGAGCAATTGCTTGTGAAAGTGTGTGTAGCTGTCTTCTCGGATAGAGTTGGTCCCTGTGCTTCCAGGGAACATCTCTGTCTCGTGTTTCTTCGACTCCCAATGAAGTTCCTTGCTCACAACACTTGTGCAATGAATATTTGTTGAATGAATACACGAAAAAAACTGAGGCAACGATAACTTGGCTACAGAATGAGACAAGTGGTGAAGTGGGAAGGAGCTCTGGTGGACTCCAGCCTGTGTGTCCATGGGTCTTGAAGCTCCCTGTGCATGTGGCTTACCTGGGGATCTCCCTGAACAAGTGGCTTCTCAGACTCCACTCCCATGAACCCTGACGCACACACCTAGGGCAGCAGCCAGGACTCCACACACGGAATGTCCAGGTGATGCGATGCAGGTGTCTGAGGACGGTCTTGGAGAACTGAGGCTGTGAGGTGATGAGCTGCATGGAAACCCAGCCTAGAACTATACCAAGTGCGTCTGTGAAGTGATGTGAACATGGTGACCAAGTTCAACCAGCTGCCTTGGAAACAGGCCCGAAACCTTAAAAAGAAAGTCCTTGTAATCAGATAGTAATTCAGATATGGAAATGCTTGGAAAGTTGCTCATTATAAAACTGGGTTAGAATGCCGCCTTTAAACAATAAACCAGTGCAGGGGGCTAATGTGGTTCAAATCAGATGAATGAATGTTGGTACATACGATAGAAGGTGTCAGTTATGATGACAAAAGACTTGTTTTTCCAAATTAATCCTTTGCAGGAAACCCAAGTCCTTTCCTCCCCTCTGCAGCGTGGAGAGCAGAAGTCTCTCGTGCATCTGTCTGTTCGGGGTTTCCCTGTCATTTCTGGCACATATGTCCTTTTGGGGGGCAGAGTGGGCCTAAGTTATACATCTTCCAGTATGATCACCCACTTTCACACAAGAAGATGGTGACTGAATCAGTGTAAAGAGGAAAACCTAGAAGTGAAAAATTGTTTTTCACCCTTTCAATTTGTTCCATTTGGGGCAAAACCCAAGGCTGATTGGCCCTTGTGGGGTTTTGTTTTAATGGGATAACAGAAGAATTTGAAGAGTACCCCCAGGGACTGCCTGCTTCTGAAGGCCTGTTTTTTATTATGTGTTTTGTTAGAGGTGCCGTAAAGGCATTTTCTCTCCTGTCTTTTTGAGAACTGCTTACATTGTAACCATCTGGGCAAATTACCACCCTATTTAAATTAAGAATCCTTAAAGAGATCAATTCCCTGTCTTCCAGCTACATTCCATGTAGCAATTATCGCCTGAGAGATTTCACAAGAGCTCCAGGCTTCATCAGCACTGAGTACTAATGATCCTATTCCAGGACTCAGGATTCAATTTGTATCACAGGACTGGCTGGCTGCAGGTGGAGTTAGAATCTGCTAGGAAAACAAGAATGACACAGGAGGTCATGTCTGGATTGTCAGAGTGAATATCTGCATTTAAGGTTTTGGGTTCTTAATTACACATTTGTTTAGAAAATCTTTGCATCTTCTTGGACTTTGGTACCAATGTCCTGCTGGAACATGGGAAGATGCTGAAAAATAGCCTTTGCATTCAATACAAGAATCTCTTTTCATTTAGTTGGACGCTTGCCTTGGAAATGAAGTTGTCACTGAAGTGAAAGTTGCTCAGTCATGTCCTACTCTTTGTGACCCCATGGACTATACAGTCCATGGAATTCTCCAGGCCAGAATACTGGAGTGGGTAGCCTTTCCCTTCTCCAGTGGATCGTCCCAACCCAGGGATCAAACTCAGGTCTCCCACATTGCAGGTAGATTCTTTACCAGCTAAGCCACAAGGGAAGCCCAAGAATACTGGAGTGGATAGCCTATCCCTTCTCCAATGGATCTTCCCGACCCAGGAATTGAACTGGGGTCTCTTGCATTGCAGGTGAATTCTTTACCAACTGAGCTATCAGGGAAGCCCTTGCACATGGTCAATTGCTATCCTCCAAGTGTCCAGGTATGAATTTATCCATAATGATCCTTCATTCAGCAGCTGCTTTTTGGTGTTAATGACAGCGTGAAAAGTTATTGGAGGAACAATCTGGCAGGATCTGATGTTCACCTGGGAAGGATCCAAGCCTAGGAAGATAAGCCTTCCATGGAGTCTCCCACCCAAACTAAACTGTTACATCTTTCTTTGGACCCTGAGTCTTTCCCGTTTGAGGGACACCAGAAGCGGGGCAAGGGTGGTGGCAATAAGCTTGGCTCTCATTCACTAAGGATCTGTATCTGGCATAGGTGTGAATCTCTTTTACCAAAAACCAGCCTCCTGGGGATAAACCTGTCTCAGAAACCTGGGTCTTTGAGAGAAAGGGAAGGCAGGCTTGCTTGGGCCAATTTTACCTACAGGGAGCTATCCAGGGTGCTGACCCTGTAGACCTGACCCTCTGAGGTCACTCTGCTGCTGTGATTGCCAAACTTGACAATTTGTTAGAAAGGAGACAATGCCTACCACCAAAACCGGGTTCTGTTATGCTTGGCCTGGTCTGACCTCTGCCTCACCTGACCTGTTCCTGCTGGAGCTGGGAGAGCTGCCCCAGTTTAGCCCTAAACAATGGCTCCCAAACCTGGCTCTGACCAGAGTTGTGAATATCACGAGTCAGAGTGTCTGGGAGTAGGTCTAGGAATCTGAAGGTCATTGTCCTAGATTAACTTCTTGGTTCCTTTACCATGTTTCCTTTCATTTGAGTCTAATTCCTCTTGCCTTTCTCCTTTATTGAATGGAAAGGAAACTGTAGTATGTAAGTAAAATTTTCAGAGGAGTTACTGGAGAAAATTGTATTGAAAAACCTAACATGGTGAGTACTCAATCCTTCCCAGGTGGTGCAGTGGTAAAGAATCTGTCTGCCAATGCAGGAGATGGGAGAGATACAGGTTCGATCCCTGGGTCAGGAAGATCACCTGAAATAGGAAATGGCAACCTACTCCAGTATCCTTGTCTGAAAAATTCCATGGACAGAGGAGCTTGGTGGGCTACAGCCCATGGGGTCACAAAGAGTCAGACACTTCAGACACGACTGAGCAACTGAGCACAAGCTCAATGGAAAAAAGTATGAAGGTTCTGCAAAAGATTAAAAATAGAACTGTCATATAATCCACCAATCCTACTTTTGGGTATTTATCCAGACTCTTAAAGGGGTGTTAGCACTCCCATGTTCATTACAGCCCTATTTACAATAGACAAGATATGAACACAACTGAAATGCCCATCAGTGATGAATGAATAAAGAAAATGTGGTATTTACACATACAACTGATTATTGTTGTTGCTGAGTTCAGTTGTGTCCAACTCTCTGTGACTTCACAGACGGTAGCCCACCAGGTTCCTCCATCCATGGAATTTTCCAGATAAGAATACCAGAGTGGGTTGGCATTTCCTACTCCAGATCAGATCAGATCAGATCAGTCGCTCAGTTGTGTCCGACTCAACTGATTATTGTTCATCCTTAAACAACAGGAAATTATGCCACGTGCCACACTAGGGATAAACCTTGGGGATACGATGCTAAGTGAAATCAACCAACTCCAAAAAGACAAGTGCTGTATGATTCTGCTGGTATGAAGGATCTAAGGCAGTCAGAGAAACAGAAGGGAGGATGGAGGTTACCAGGGAAAGAGGGAGGGGCAGAGGGAGCTGCCGTTTGATGGGTACAGAGTCTCAGTTTTGCAAGAGGGAGAAGTTCTGAAGGTCTGTGGTACAACAATGTGACTCCAGTTGGCACCACTGAGCACTGAAATATGGTTAAGATAGTGAATTCTATTTATATACTCTGTTGTATATTAAAAAATCAAAAAGAAACCAATCTCCATACTCTGGTGACTACTCTATTTTGGGGTGATTCAGTTCAAGACAGAAATAAATAAATTGATAAGTGGACACAGGTATTCACTAGGCTCTAGTTATCTTAGATTTCATAGGATTGCCACATTTTATTTCTCTCTCTTGGCCCAGAATTTTTTATTTATTACTTCTGCTCATTGTATCTGGGTTTGAGTGTGGCTGCTTTATGGGAAAGGATGTTTTAGAAATGACTTTTATCTGTATCTTGTATCAGATGTTAGGGAATACTAACTAGAGGACTCTTTTCTCTGGGTTATACTCTGAATTAAATTGGTATAAATCTTTTCAAGATTATTTGAATTCATTGAAAAATATTTAATTCCCAGTCTAAGTGCTAGAAACCTGTAGAATTGAAAGAGCTTTTTAGCAGCAGAAAGTAAAGTTCACTATTAACCACTAAAGTTTGACATGTAATTGAATGCAATGGGCAAAACTATTTTATCCACAGCTGCTCAAAAAACTGATCTAACTTTCCCTTTGGAAGGTCTGGGGAAATTCACATGTTCCTGACCAGATCTGACCCCTCCCCACCGAGCCTGCCTCACAGCCCATGTGAGCCTTTGGTTTCGTTTTGCTACTCTTCAAGAGCTTCCCAGGTCGCTAGTGGTGAAGAACCTGCCTGACAATGCAGGAGACATAAGAGACATGGGTTTGAGCCCTGGGTCAGGAAGATCACCTGGAGAAGAAAACGGCAACCCACTCTAGTATTCTTGCTGGGATAATCCCATGGACAGAGGAGTCTGGCAGACTACTGTCCATGAGGTCCCAAAGAGTCAGACACAACTGGGCTACTAACACTTTCACTTCTTTCATATTGATAAGACATCATTTCTCCTAATAAGCACTCAACCTAGTAGGGATTTTGACCAAATGTGATATTCATAAAGATGATGGAATGAGCCTTCATTCAACAGGAAGACATAAAGCAAGGTCAAGGGAGGATACTGAGAGAAGCGAAAGCTGGCTTTAAGAAAGTCCTCTGTTTATGGGAGCCTTGGCTACCCGCCAGGAGCCTTCCTGAACTGGGCGTGAATTATGAAATCCTAACAGCGATTGAAGAGGTGAAGCTTTCTCTTGTCCCAGTTATGGATTCATGTGATAAGTACAAAATCTTACTTTCCCCAACATGTCCAGACATTTAATTCTTTTAATGAAAATCCAAGACAGAGCAGCTCCATGTCTCCTAGGTCTGTCTTCTCGCAAAAATGAGCCCTGGGCATAGCTCAAAGACAAGATAGGGACCTTGAGGCTAGAGACATGACATGGCCATGGGTCTTGTGTTTCCTCATCACCTCCCATATACCCTAGAGGGTCCTCAGCATGTGGGGTCTTCCTGGACCAGGGATCAAACCCTTGTTCCCTGAATTGTCAGGTGGATTCTTAACCACTGGACGACCAGGGAGGCCCCTGCCCTTGGTTTTCTAACCTAAGCAATGGTAATAAATATACAGGCTGCGAGTTTCTCAGTAACATTTATACAATTCAAGTCCAGCTGCTATTTTTAGATCTTCTATCTGTAACTTATGAATTATTATCATATATCATGAAAGCAAAGAATACACACATGGATAGATATAAACACATATGTATTATTTCTCAGAAGAATGACTAGTTCCTTACAGGTTAACTTTCCAGCCTGAAATAGAGTCCTTAGCAACCCCATTTAATTGATGTTAATTGGTATTAACAGGGTAAATTTACAGAACCCCTTAAAACAAATAACTCCTCATAACAGTTTTGACCCTGGGGGAGAAGAACCATCAAGTTTGTCATCCCAGAAGTCCCTGCTGCCTGTCACTAACAAACAAGTCAAGGAGAAGTGTGTGGAGGGACCTCTTCAAGTCCTCTTAAATCCCTCGAACATCTGTCAATCAACTGAACCCTCCCAATGAAGGCCGTTTCTATTCAGAAGCCTGCTGTATGTTTATAATCTCCTTCTCTCCCTCTTCGCCTAGAAGAGCAAGTGAAATGTATTTCCCCTCCTTTCCTTTCAGAAAGACTGCTAGTGGCTTTTAAAATTAGTTTATTCTGCTCCAGACTTTGAGGCTATTTTTCAGCATTTGGTAGGTGGGCTGGATCACAAAATTAGAAATGAGAGTTGGAAGGGATCTTGGTATCATGTCAATGAAACAACCTTGTGCATCTTTGTCACAGATGAAAGAAAACTGGGCTGTCAATTTTTCATATTGTTTTCCAGTCTTTGAAAGGAAGAACTTTTGTTTTTCATAACAATAGGCCAGGACCAGCAGCATTCCAGGCTGCAAGCTCTTCAAGGGTGGCATGGTTTCATTTGCTTTGTATGCCCAGTGTCTGGCGTGGGACCCACGAGATGCTTGAGGAGTGAATCATTCCTAATAAGTCACTCTGCTAATTAGATGGGCTTGTCAACAGTTATTGCTTACATAATTTGAAAAGACACATGCACCCCAAAGTTCACTGCAGCACTGTTCACAACCACCGAGACATGGGAGAAACCTAAATACCCACCGCCTGAGGAATGCAAAAAGGAGATGTGATACAATATGCATATATATAATATACATACATACATACACAGTGGAATATTCAATTCAGTTCAGCTGCTTAGTAGTGTCTGACTTTGCGACCCCATGGACTGAAGCATGCCAGGCCTCCCTGTCCATCACTAACTCCCAGAGCTTACTCAGACTCATGTCCATTGAGTCGGAGATGCCATCCAACCCTCTCATCCTCTGTCATCCCCTTCTCCTCCTGCTTTCAATCTTTCCCAGCATCAGGGTCTTTTCCAATGAGTCAGCTCTTCGCATCAGGTGGTCAAAGCATTGGAGTTTCAGCTTCAGCACCAGTCTTTCCAAAGAACACCCAGGACTGATCTCCTTTAGGGATGGACTGGTTGGATCTCCTTGCAGCCCAAGGGACTCTCAACAGTGTTCTCCAACACCACAGTTCAAAAGCGTCAATTCTTCAGTGCTTAGCTTTCTTTGTAGTCCAACTCTCACATTCATACATGACTACTGGAAAAACCACAACCTTGACTAGATGGATCTCTGTTGGCAAAGTAATGTCTCTGCTTTTTTAATATGCTGTCCTGGTTGGTCATAGCTTTTCTTCCAAGGAGCAAGTGTCTTTTAATTTCACGGCTGCAGTCACAATCTGCAGTGATTTTGGAGCCCAAGAAAATAAAGTCTGTCACCATTTGCGGTGAAGTAATGGGACTGGATACCATGATCTCCGTTTTCTGAATGTTGCGTTTTAAGCCAACTTTTTCACTCTCCTCTTTCACTTTCATCAATAGGCTCTTCTAGTTCTTCGCTTTCTGCCATAAGGGTGGTATCATCTGTATATCTGAGGTTATTAATACTTCTCCCAGCAATCTTGATTCTAGTTTGTGCTTCATCCAGCCTAGCATTTCACATGATGTGCTCTGAATATTACTCAACCATAAAAAGAATGAAATGACGCCGTTTACAGCAACATGGACGCAACTAGAGATGATCATACTAAGTGAAGTAAGCCAGAAGGGAGAGGCAGATTTCCACATGATGCCACTTCCATGTGGAACCTAAAAAAGTGAGCCAATAAAAATTTAAAATTGAATTTAAAAATTTTAATTGTATACAACAAAATAAAAGGATAAAAGCATGGATAACCTACAATAACAAGTAATTCAAGAATGATTTTCATCAGGTTTAGGGAATGAGTGAGAGGTCCACAACGTAAGTATAAACTTTTTCTCAGCATTTCCCGTTTTCCACACTATGTTACTATTTAATATTCCTGTTGGTGATCAATGCCTAATTGTGAGGAATGACCCAGGTGGGTCCTTGATGCCGGGGGTGGGGGTGAGGCAATGGCAACGGGGATGCTGTGCAGACTAGCTGATCTATTAAGCGGGTGAGGGGTGAGAGTTGGTGGTTGACAGACCTGGGATTAGGAACTGGGTCTTCCCAGCAGTTGCATGGTGGCATCATCACTGTGGCTTATTTGATGTCCTGTCCACCCAGATGGACTGAGCGCTCTTTCCCTCTGCTCACAGTTACAGCTCTGATGCTCAGCACATGGCCCAGCACAGAGGAAGTCCTTATATGCCTTCAGTGGATTAAATGAGTAGTTCGATCTTCCAAAATGGTTGGGGAGAAAGGCAGTGTTTTAATGGACAGTTATATCTTTAGTGTTAAAGCTTTCTTTTTATGGGATGAAAGCTTAAAACAGAATTCAAATTCAGCATCTTATAAACCCCATGCTGACCATGTATTTCCTTTTCTGAGATGACTGTCACATGTCCAGGTGTCTGGTTACTCCGGTTTCTTAAGCCATCAGACCCCTGAGAGCAGCATAGCACTGCATTTGTCAAGGTCAACCGAGACAAAGCTACTCCAGCCAGCCTGCTGCCAGTCTCCCACTTAGGAACAGGGGATCATATGACTCCAAAGCCTTCAAAGGAAAAGACATACAGAGATGTTTCTGCAGCCTGCAGACTTAAGTCTTATTTTAAGAATAATTCTAAGGAGAAGCGATGTCAAAAATTTAGGTTTGACAGATAGTCTTCAGCATTTATTGGCAACTGCAAAGACATACAAAAGAAAAACTAGTTCTTGTTCTCTGATGTAATATTAATAGATTCTTATCTGAAATATATTTTTTGCTATTATATAATCTGTGGTCTGAAAACAGATTGAATGATTCTAGCAAAGGATAATTTACAAGATGAAAACAAGGGAAATGGCAAGAAATATTGATCAAAGAGAAAACACTACAAACAAAAGGCTTTTCATGAATTAAGAAAAAAATGATGACATTTAAATCGAACAACTAAACAATAATTTGGACAGTTAGCAAACCTCTTAATTTCCACTGCATTATATACTTAAATGGACCTTGGGAAAATGTTATTTGCACAGACATTTATGATAATTTAATTGTTCCATATTATATGCTCAAATGTACTTTAGAAATTGCAGCTATTACAGAAAATTCATTATCTTTCTCCAATTTAAGCCAAGAACAGATTTATTTTTTGAAACACTAAAGAGAAAGAGCAGTAAGCATAACATAAACGTGTTATAACTAACAGCAAGTGTCATAAAAAATTCTACAAATAACAAATGCTGGAGAGGGTGTGGAGAAAAAGAAACCCCAGGACACTGTTGGTGGGAAGATAAATTGGAGCAGCTACTATGGAGAACAGTGTGGAGGTTCCTCAGAAAAATAAAAACAGAGCTACCATATGACCTAGCAATTTTACTCCTGGGTATATATCCCCAGAAGACAAAAACGCTAACTCAAAAAGATACATGCGTCCCAATGTTCACAGCAGCACTACTCACAATAGCCGAGACATGGAAGCCACCTAAACGTCCGTCAGAAGAATGGATAGAGAGGATGTGATGAGTACATATACATACACATGCTCATACATACATAAGGAAATCTTACTCAGCCGTAAGAAAGAATGGAATAATGCCATTTGTGCAGCACAGATGGACCCAGAGATGAGCACACTAAGTCAAGTAAGTTAAAGAGAGAAAGACAAATCTTCTATACCACTTATATGTGGAATCTAAAAATACAACAGACTAGTGAATGTAACAAAAAAGCAGCAGACCCACAGAGGACAAACCAGTGGTTACCAGTTGGCAGGGCAATGCAAGGATGGAAGAGTGAGAGGCACAAACTCCTGGGTGTAAGATGGGCTCAAGGATGGGGAATAGAGCCAACATTTTGTAATGACTGTAAATGGAAAGTGACTTTTAAACTTGTGTAAAAATAAAAAATTAAAAGTTAGCAGTTCTTAAAAAAATTACAGCAAAGCTAAAGATGAACCACAAGAATGGAAGTAAGTGCAGGGTCAGGAAACCTATTCCACGTCCCTGATATTATGCAGGGCTGACTGCCGGCCATGGGCATGCCAGTGGCTCAGTGGTACAGAACTCATCTGCCAACACAGGAGATGCGGGTTCAATCCCTGGACTGGAAAGATCTCCTGGAGGAAGAGATGGCAACCCACTCCAGTATTCTTTTCTGGGAAATCCTGTGAACAGAGGAGCCCGGCAGGCTACAGTCTATGGGGTCGCAAAGAGTTGAACGTGACTGAGCACACACACACACACACAATGTACGGAACATATGGATTTTGAGAAGACATTCAGGCTAAGGCACTCCCATGATGAAGAAAGGTGACTGTGAGTCCGTATGTGTATGTGCGTGAGTGCATGTGTGTGTGTATCTGAGAATTCTTTTGTGTGTGTATTTTTAACTCTGGCCAACACTTATGTCAAGTAACTAGAGAGATGACTGAATTATGATTAAAGCTCTGCACTGCTTTAATCATTAACAAATCATTAACAAATGGTAACAGAGTCACCATTAACAAAGCCTGGAATCATAAACAGGACTTGGACTTCTCTAGAGTGAACACATTAAACCTGTCTGCATGTGTGAGGATGTACAGATGCCTTTTATAGGAATGACAGCTGGCAATTGCCATAGATAGGCTTGATGCTGTTCTGTGTAACTGATGTGTATCATCCCACTTAATTCTTATAACAGCCCCAGCAAAGCTGGTATCACTCACCCATTACAGATTTTAAAAAAATAACTGAAGCAAAGATAAGTTAAATAACCTTCTGACACACATTGTGAGTAAAGCCAGGTTTGAACCTGGATAAACTAGCTTCAGAGTAGTTAGATTCGGAAACATGACTGTCTATGCCTCCAGAACACTTTGACGAATTAAACCAAGAGCATCAAGACAACGGTGGGCAGAGCACAAGGAAGGTGTCATGGTCTTTTGGTCATTGTCCTAAGTTTTTAAGGAGCTCGAGAAGTGGCTAGCTGATTTTGAGCATTCTCACAGAACTAACACAAGTGAGAAAGATGCTGGCCACAGGGAATCCTCCAGAACTTACTGAGAAGAGGGGAGGGCCACCTCCATTTCTTTACCGGTGATGGGCTTAACCATGTGATCAGATCAGATCAGTCGCTCAGTCGTGTCCGACTCTTTGTGACCCCATGAATCGCAGCACGTCAGGCTTCCCTATCCATCACCAACTCCGGACTCCATAATCACCACTGGGAACAGAGCGTCACCAAAACAACTGCTTATATCTTTGTTCTTAGTTGAGAAAATGCATTTTATAATGTGCAAGATTTAGCTGACTTTGCTAACTAGCTGTGAAGTTTAAAACGCGATCCTTATATCATTGTTTTATGCTGTATCTTGTTGGGGGAGTTTGTAATTTCCTTGGTTCTGTCTCGTCGCAACAAAAATTTGAAGCAACGGACAGACCAGCATTACAGCCCTAGGATAGACCAGTGTTACAGCTCAGTTTTATTTAGAAAGTAAAGGAAAATAGATCCTTGAGGCATGCTGCTGCTGCTGCTAAGTCGCTTCAGTCATGCCCGACTCTGTGCAACCCCACAGATGGCAGCCCACCAGGCTCCTCTGTCCCTGGGATTCTCCAGGCAAGAATTCTGGAGTGGGTTGCTATTTCCTTCTCCAATGCATGCATGCATGCTAACTCACTTCATTCATGTCCGACTCTGTGCAACCCCATGGACAGCAGCCCACCAGGCTCCTCTGTCCACGGGATTCTCTAGGCAAGAATACTGGAGTGAGTTGCCATTTCCTTCTCTCTCAAGCCATGAGGGCATGCCAACCCAAAAGACGTGAAGAGAAGAGAGGCCTCTGGCCCAATTTTGGCTTCTCTTTTTATATGTTTTTTCTCCTCCCCCGGAGCCTGTCCTATGTGAACTGGGTTAGCCAGGAGGGCTGTTTGTTCTACCTGAGGTTCTCACTCTGGTCCTCGGACCTTCCTTTGTTCTATTTTTGCAGGCTTTTCCCTTCCTTGCCTTTTAGCCACCGCCATTCTGGACTCCTTTTTCCTATTCTAACTATCTAATGCCTTCATCTGTATTCTTCGTAGGCCAGCGTACTGGATGCCCAACTCAGCAAGGTGAGGGCCAGCCTTTTGGATGACAGCCTTTGTGATCTGACATTCTCCCAAACTTCACACCAGACAGCTTGTCCCAGAGTTTAGAGCAGGGGTTCGACCGTCCAACTGGTCAGAGTCAGCTCCTGGTCATGGATCAGTGGTGAGACACCAGGCTGGTGACTGACCCTGAGAGTCCATCTCTTCATCTATGAACATGGAGACCCTTCTGAGCGAGGAGGGCAAGATGAACCATCCACGTAGAGGAGTTCGGGGAACATCTCTGCTGCTGAGAGGCCTGAGAGTCGCAGAGTTCAGGTGTAATACATGTCGACAACATCTGGGAAAGGGCTGGACACCGAGCTTGCTCCCGCAGCCGGCTTCTGCCAGGACCACAGAGACAGTGCTCAGGGGGTGACCTCACGCACACGAGCATCTTCAGTTTCTTCTGCTTCACCAGCCCCGGGCAGGCCATCCTCCCCTTCCTTGACGATGACATCCCTTCATGTGAGGGTCAAGTTCTTCGTCCTTTCACTGGAGATAATGCTTAAATCATCTGTTTCCCCTGCCCCAGCGCCATTAAACCAGATGACCCCTTCCTTTTCCCCACAACGAGCCTCATTCCCACCACTGGAAGTGACCAGGAGGTAGGAGGTTCAGGGGTGGGACTCCCATGTCCAGGGCCTCCATGTCTGGGCATCTATACAAAGCTGGGGGCTCCTCTCCCACTTGTAAGAGCATGTGTTGGGGAGGGTCCTCCTCGCCCCCTTGTCCTGGGTAACCCCCCCACATACAGAAGCAATGAGTGTCACCCAATAAAAGCTGAGTGAGGGGCCCAGCTGTGTGGGGTCCCATGAGGAAGCTCTGCAAGGAGGCTGACCACTGTGTGCCCACAGGACAGGGTGGAGGCCCCAGGTTTTCTCCAGGTCACACCTGAAGGCATCTTTGTCAGTGAATCCACAGCGGCCAGCGCAGCGACTAGAGGCAAAGGAGCCGGCGGCTGGATCCGCGCAGCTGGGGCAGGCACGGGGGTGGGTGGGGTCCCAGGCCCCAGTCACAGGGCCCCACATGCCCCATCCCGGTGCGGCCCAGGCCTCCCAGGTTCCAGATTCCTCTCTGTGACCCTCCAGCATGATGCCCTGGGAGGTTCTGAAGAATCTCGCTTTTCCCACAGAAGCTGGGCAAGGTGGGGGTGGAGGTGAGCTCCCTAAAGATGCTCAGGAGCTAGAGCAACCAGGAGAATACTATGTGTTCTTCCCAGAAGCTTTCACGGGGCGGGGGGACAGGGGGGACTCACCAGAAGACGCATCTGGACAGGCCATGTGACTGCCATGCTGTGAGGGGGTTGGTTCTGCACCATCATGCAGGGCAGAGTTCCTGGTATGTACTTTGGGTGGAGGCCGGGCACAAAATGCATTCTGCGCAGATACAGGAAGGTTCAGGGTTAAACACAGGAGAAATGACCAGACCCTGGGGCAGGGGGGCCTCTAAGTCTAGCCACTTCCTCATGCTCCTTCAGGCCTCTGACCCCCACCAACTCTCCCCACAGCTAAGATGGCAGGGGACAGCTGTTTGGGATTTAGAAACCCCCAACCTGCTTAACAGATCAACTTTACCATTGGTTAAGACCCTCATACATGTGATATCAAGGCTTATCTTTTAATAAAAAGCACATTTATATTCATTTCTTCTTCCAATTTTAATAAGATTCTTCGAGAAGACTTTTGTTTGGCAAAACCACATTGGGAATCACTGCTAGAGTGTATATTTGTTGGGTACTTTTCTAAATGTCTTCTTCCGGAGAAAGTTTCTTCTAGAGACACATGGATATATGTAGTTCTTCTGTCCCTCACCCACAATTCCAAAACCCAGACAGCACTGAAAAGGGGAAGTTTTTGTTTTAATAACCATGTCGGAAGCAAAGTTTGTTCTGACCTGAACTCATTCAGAGTCAAAACCTGACCTGAGCTGCATGAGCCTGTGTTAAGTTCATTGCATAAATGGTGTAAATGTAAATGTAAATGCACTTCTCTGAAGAAATACGAAGATGCAGTACTCCAGAGTGTAGCCCTGGACCACACTTTATGTGCTCTACAGTACATTATCCTTCTGGAATCTGAAAGAGACCTGAGTTCTGAAACACATGCGGTCTCGCGAGTTTCGGATTAGAAGTCATGGCTCAGTAGATATACGTTGAATAAATGACCAAATGTCTGAAGGACTTCACGATAGAGATTTTCTCTGCTCACCCTGGCCAGCTCTATCACCCTGTGGGACCTGCATCTATGCAGAGAGGAGCTTGGGTCCATAACGCCCATGGCTTCCTCCTCTCCTTTGTGGTGTGTGGTGATGAGTGGGATTTCACCACACCATCCACACGGCCCCTCGTCCCTCCCTTCAACCAAGACTATGTGACCAGTGTTGCCAGCAGGCTCTGTGTGGGCACAGAGAGGTAGAGAAGAATCAGACTCAGGCTCTGCCCTCTAACCACACCTGTTTGTGCACAGACAGCAGACTGGTGCTTGCTAGAGGTTGGGAGGGAGATGGGCTACAGGGAAATGCATGGAGGGGGTCAGAAAGGATACACTTGCAGTTATCAAATAACCAAGTCCTGCGATGCACTGTCCAGCATGTGACTGTAGTTAGTAATACCATGTTGCATACTTGAAAGTTGCTAAAAAGCTTTGTAATTATGGATGGTGATGATGATAACTAGACATATTGTGCTGACCATTTCACAATATAGACAAATACCAAATCGTTGCACTGTACACCTGAAACTAATATAATGTTATATGTCAGTTATACTTCACTAAAAATAAGTAAGATTTTTAAAAGAAACTGAAAACCATGAAGGGCTTCCCAGATGGCTCAGTGATAAAGAACATGTCTGCTAACGCAGGAGACGTAGGCACTGGTTTGATCCCTGGGTCGGAAGAGCCCCTGGAGGAGGGGGCATGGCAATCCGCCCCAGTATTCTTGCCTCGAGAATCCCATGGACAGAGAAGCCTGGTGGGCTCCACGGGGTCGCAAAAGAGTAGAACATGACTTAGCGACTAAACAACAAAACACCAACAAAAACCATGAAAAGAATAAAAATAAAAACGATTTGTAATACTAACATTATAAAAGTAGAACGTTAGTAATCTCAACTATCTTCTCCTGTATAAAATGCCCCCACGTTTATTAAACTCTTCACCCTTCCAGGCTCTGAGGACACAGAGGACAGACCATGTCTAGACACCCCGTCTGGCAGGAGCCTGGCCCCCGAGGAGCATGCATGCCATCCTTACTGAGTGGGGAGAGAACACCTGTCTCTGGTCGAGGAGCTGTCCCAAAGCGTGTGTGTGTGAGCGGGGAGGGGGTGGATTTGTGTCTCGGGAGGGAACCAGGGCAGGGAGTTCTGAGGGGAAGGCAGGGTGTGTGCAGAGGCTTCAGACTCGAGGTCGTGTGCACCTGGACCATGAGGCCACAGGGGACGCCTGCAGGTCCAGGGGCCGTGGAGAGGATGACGTTTAGAAGTCACGGTAGGCCAGGTGGTGACAGGACTGTGCTCCCGGCGTGGAGTCCATGCCCTGCCTCCAGGCAGCCAAGGCTGCTGTTCAGCCTCCAAGTCATATCCAGCTCTTCGCTACCCCACGGACTGCGGCACACCAGGCTGTAGACTCCCACTCCAGGCAACCAGGGACCTCTGACTTATTTTTCTTTGTAGAATTCATTGTTTAATTTTAGGTGTATAATAAGGAAGGTGTCCTGTGAATTATATTTACTCCATTATATATGTTTCATTATCATAATTTTTTTATTTTGTATTGGGGTATATAGTCAATTAACCCTGTTTTGATAGTTTCAGGTGAGCAGCGAAGGGACTCAGCCATACATATCCATGTATCCATTCTTCCCAAACTCCTACCCCATCCAGGCAGTCACATGATACTGAGTTGAGTTCTCTGTGCTGTACAGTAAGTCCTTGCTGGTTATCCACTTTAAATATAGCAGTGTGTACACATCCGTCCCAAGCTCCCTAACTATCCCTTCCCCCTCATCCTGTCCCCTCACAACTATAAACTTGTTCTTGAAGTCTGCGAATCTCTTTCTGCTCTGTAAGTTCTTTTGCATCATTTCTGTTTAGATTTTACATGTAAGGGACGTCACATGGTATCTCCCCTTCTCTGTCTGACTGGCTTCACTCAGCACGACAACCCCTAGGAAGGACACCTGACTTAACAGTAGCCACTGGCCCGTGAGCCCTCCTCCTGGGTAAATAGTCTGTAGGAGAACAAAAGTGCTGAATCTGTTTCCCACAAGATGCCCTTCAAATCTGCAAATAAGGAACATGTCTGTCTGGCAGGGCTGGCCGCAAGTGAAATCCTGAAGAGGGCTCTGTGGACAGTCGCCTCCCTCCCACCGTCTACTCCTGCATCTCACGCCCACGAGACCCTGGTGATACGGTGATGCCCAGACTGGCCACACAGCATGAGAAAAACTGGTAGGCATTTCTTTCCAATAGAAGGGTGGTGTGCTAGTGATTTCCTCTTCAAGTGTTTGCTGCTACAGGAGAGTAAATAATAAAGTACACAACAGAGGTACCATTTTCCCCTGCCTCTCCCCTGAGGACCTGTGCTACATTCCATCTGCTCGAAAGCTGAAGGGCGTCCCAAGGACAAAGCGGTGACATGGGTTGTTCACATGCAACCTCCGGGCCCAGCATGGTGTCACTGACGTGTTTTGTGAATTCTGCTTTAATGAATAAAATCTACAGGTAGCAAGGCAATGATTCTAATAATTGCCTGCCCATTCCTTTATAGAGATATGGAACAAATGAGGGTTAATTCTTAATTTTTTGAATTTTCAAAAATTGAAGTATAGTCAACATAAAATACATGATAAACAGATGTACAACATAGTGATTCACAGTGTTTGAAGGTTATATTCCATGTATAGTTACTGTGAAATACTGGCTGTATTCTCTGTGCTGTACAATACATCCTGGGAGCTTATATTTTACACCTAATAGGTTGCACCTCTTAATCCCCTCCCCCTACCTTTTCCCTCCACCATCCTCTCCCCACTGGTAACCACTAGTTTGTTTTCTATATCTGAGTCTTCTTTTTTGTTATATTGACTAGTTGGCTTTATTTTTTATATTACTCACACTGTAAGTGATACCATACAATGTCTTTCTGTGTCTCATGCATTTCACTTAGCATAACGCCCTCCAAGTCCATCCAGGTTGTAGAACATGACAAGTTTTGTACTTTTTATGGCTAATATTCCATTGTTTTTATAGTATGTTTATCCATTCATCTGTTGATGGGCTCTAGGATTGCTTCCCTATCGTGGCGATTATGAGGAAGTATTTTCGGTCATTATCAATCATGCTGGGGTACATGTATCTTTTCAAATATGTGTTCCTGGTTTGTTTTTTTGGGGGGTGATATATACTCAGGAGTGGGATTTCTGGGTCATATGATAGTTCTATTTTTAGTTTTTTGAGAAATCTCTGTTTTCACAGTGGCTGCACCAGTGTATGAGGTTCCCTTTTTTCCATGTCTCCACGAACATTTGTTACCTGTGTTTCTTTTGATAATAACCATCTGACAGGTATGATAATCATTCTGATGAGTATAAGGTGAGATCTCATGGTTTTATTTTGCATTTCTCTGATGATTACAGTATTGGGCATGTATTATTAATTCTTGAGAAAAATTTGGAAGCACTGAGGGGAAGGAAAGGTATATTTACACCCTTTGATTGAATAGAACTCTAAGTGAGAGTAGGAAATAACCGTATTCTTTGGCCTGAAAACTCTCTCTTGCCTGTTATCAGCTTCAGAAGGCTGGGATGTGATTGACGGGGACTTTCACATCCCTTGGTGTGGCCACAGTCACAGGGACGCGGTAATCAACAAGGCAAGGATATTGACACAGCTTGATCTGAGATGCTCTTCTGAACACCTTCATCTGTGTGCCACTGGACTCCGCTGAAAACTAAGGCATGATGTTGCCTTCTTTAGGTGTCTCCTGAAAATGTAGATACTTGGAATGAGTCCGACATGAAGCCTCAGCCACAGAGGTTAGGTAAGTGGCTCAGAGTCACACAGCTAGCGTGGAACAGCCTAGAATCTGAAACTTGATTTCTGATTGGTTACTCACCCACACACCTCCTGTTGCCTGATTACCATCACATCTGTCTGTCTGCTTTCACACACAGTGGCGCTCACACGGCCCACAGAGCATGAAATACTGACTCTCTGGTCCTCCACAGGAAAGGTCTGCCAACCCGTGGCTGAGATGATTGCTGTATACGTGCAGGAATTGGAGACACAGCCCAATGTTTATATTTGGTGCAGGAATCGACCTCAGGATGGGCAGCGGGCCCCTCCTGCCAGAGGAGCAGACACCTGGAGCACGGACCTCGGCTCACCAGGTGGTATGGGGGACACCAAGAAACGTGTCAGGCCACCAGCCACACCCGTGAGCCTCTGACCTACTCCACCTGCAGCTGGTGAGTCCCCAGAGCAGCCAAGAGCTATGGGGATGGCATCAAACATCAAGAACTAAGTGGGAATTTACAATAACCTTGGTGGAGAGATGTGTTAGGACTTTGGGATTAACAAGTACTGACGGCAGTATATAAAACAGACGAACAGCAAGGACCTACTGTGGTAACATAGAGTTATGCTTGGTATCATGAATCTGAAAAGGAATGTGTATATATATACACACCATATATACATACACACTATAAGTGTATGTATACACACATACAGATACTATCTATCTATCTATATATATATACTTTGCTCTATACTTACTTCAATTTTATGAAATTGTCAAAGAATCTTTTTTAAAATTAAAAAAAAAAAAAGCAAACTTGGAAACAGTTAAGGTGTTACAGCTCTGCCAGGCTCTCCCCAGTAGGCCGCGTGTCCTGTGAAGATTAAGGGACCAGTGGGGCAGGTGGGGGAACGAGCAGCTGAGCTGTTTTTTTGCGCTGGTAAGTCCTCTGTGTGACTCGTGTCCAGATAGATGCTTTCTTTTAAAATAGAAACATAAGCAAGTGGACAGCTTTTAACTGTGCACCTCAGTGAATCTTCACCATGTATGGGACTGAGTAGCCAACGCCCAGGTCAAGGAGCAGAATCTCTCCAGCACTCAGAGGCTCCTCTGAGCCCAGGTCAGTTAACAATCCCCTACAGAGACCAGACGTTCTGACATCTGTCACTGTAAATCAGTTGTGCCTGGTTCTGGAGCAGCAAAGGAGCGGAATATGACAGTGTGTGCTCTTTGTGACGGGCTCCTTTTGCTGCGGACAAGCCACACCAGTTCAGCATGGGCCCCGCTCCCAGGTGGTGCTATTGGTAAAGAAGCCTCTTGCCAATGCAGGAGACGTAAGAGATACCTGGGTTGGAAAGATCCCTGGGAGGAGGGCATGGCAACCCACTCCAGTCTTCTTACCTGGAAAATCCCATGGACAGAGAAGCCTGGCTACAGTCCATGCGGTCACGAAGAGTGGGACGTGACTGAAGTGACTTAACATGCACGTGCCCTCCCTGGGCTGTGAAGGCAGCAAAACAGCACGAGGACAGAAGAGACAGGAGGTGGCCGCCCCACACTGCCGACCCAGCCTGGCCCGTGGCCCAGTGCGGTTTCACCAGTGCCCCTGAGCCCCTGCAAAAGCCAGCCACGTCTGCTTTCAAAAGGCAAGTGTTGTCTGTTCCCTCATAGGGGAAGAGCCCCTCCCTGAAATCGGCACTGGCTCAGCCCTGCCTGCTCCGCATAAACACCACACATTCTGCGCTCTGCTGTCTGAGATCCCTCCGATTTACCGAAGGCCCACACCTCACCTTCAGCCCTGGTGCCCCACTGCTGCCCCTGGAGACACAGGATTATGGCACAGAAGCAGCCCCTGCCTGTGGACAGAGCTGCCCAAAGCTGCCCAGGTGATACCTGCACTTACCTATGCCCAGCACCGAGGGCACTGCACTCTCGACAGTGTACCCTGGAAACTGCACGCCAGACACTGCGCCCCTCATGACAGCTGCTCAGGCTCCTATCCTGAAGCTTGGGGCTCTGAAAACATCAGATAACTGGAGTCTCCCCTCCACACTGAGTCCTGCTCCTACTGGGATACATGATAGAAGAGTCAGCTGATGGGAAGACACACTGTCCCGTGTCTTACTGATAAAGCGTCAGTTGGTGGATACATCACGTCTGCAGCAAATGGGCTTCCTAGGACAAACCCTCGAAGGAGTCACAGCACTGCTCCCCAGGCTTGTCCTGACTGTGTGTGGAGGAAGCCTGCTGTCCCTGTTGAGCTCATCTGAACCATGTGACTGTCTGGTCCCCAGGATGTGACGTCACATCCTGATACTGATGCTTCAAACAGTATTTATAAGCATAAACGACTTCCATTCAGGAACAGTCTCCAAAAGTGGACTCTAAGAACAGAGAGGAGGGAAAAAACTGCCAAAACTTGTAAATGATGGATGAAATACACTGTTGTTCAAAACTGAAAACTGGAAAATTGCTTTCTGCACTTGAGATTGTCAGTTAGAATAGGAAAAAGGAGTCCAGAATGGTGCTGCCTAAAAGACAAGGAAAGGAAAAGCCCGCAAAAATAGAACAAAAGAAGGTCCGAGGACTGGAGTGAGAACCTCAGGTAAAACAAACAACCCTCCTGGCTAGCCCAATTTACATAGGGCTGGCCCAGGGGGAGGAAAAAACATATAAAAAGAGGAGCCAAAGGGCCAGGGCTTGCTCTCTTGCACGCTCTCTCTCTCTCTCTCTTCTCTTCGCGTCTTTTGGGTTGGCATGCCCTCATGCCTCAAGGATCTATTTTCCTTTACTTTCTAAATAAAACTGAGCTGTAACGTGGAACTGTAACATAGGTCCATTTGAGGGCTCTAACATTGGTCCGTTCGAAGGCTGTAACACTTGTCCACCCGTTGCTTCAAATTTTTGTTGCGATGAGACAGAACCGAGGAAATTACGCACTCCCCTGACACGTATGGGGCTGTTTCTCAGATTTAACCCAGCTGAAACAACCTTGGCTTTGGCCCCACAAGGAGGAGGCCAAGCACAGTAGGAGCCCAACTCAGCAAAAGCTCCCACGGTGGAAGCTGAACACGAAGAAAACCCAGCACAGGGGAAGAGACAAGAAGCCCAACATGCTGGAAACTGGGACAGTGAAAAACAAACTCAGCAGAAAGCTCATGCAGCTCAGTTTCAGATTCCAGAAGACCTCTGGTTAAGGTAGGAGGTCCTCACTCCTATGGCTGGAAGGACATATGGCTAACAAAATCTGAATTCCTTTACAAACTCTTGTTTTCTGTTTCCTCGAAACCCCCGTGAACAGGTGAGCAGCAGTGGGTGCTACTGAGGGACTCTGGCAGGGGCTACTCCTCGGTGTGTCCCAAATGCTCCACTATCTGCTGGGCCCCAGTAGCTGTTACCCAAGTGGGTGGGGGTTCTTCTATCCTTAATCTTTTGTGCCAAGGATCAAGCCAATTAAAACTGTGAGCACAGGACAGGTATTTAGCAGATTTTCCAGCAGGTTATGAAGGAGATTCCTCAGTGCGATTTTTCCACTGCTTTTTCCTCCTGTCCTTAAGTTCGTCTCTCCCAGGACTTGAGTCTGGCCAAAACCCATTGAGCCTGGCTTCAGGACCTAATGAAGCTCAGGCTCTGATGCCCCATTGCAAAAATTCAGTTAGAGACACAGCGATAGTAAGAGGTGGATTAGTTCAGATTCAGAGAGAAGCACATTCCACAGGGTGTGGGCCATCCATAGAGCCATGGAATGTGGTGTGGCTAGCTTCCCCTCCTCCCACAGCTGGGTGATTTCATAGGCTAATGAGTGGGAGGATATCCCAACCACTGGGGAACCATCCACTCTTCCATCTTTGGACAGTGGCTTGGAACTGCCCTGGCACCTTTGGGTGTGTCATTTAACTTGCAGATTGGGGATCAAGGTTTAGTTGAATCTGACTTGTCATCTTGGACCCATTTGATTTTAACTGGTTTATGTTATGCCCTTTGGCTATGTCATTCTTTCAAAAGCTGTCCCCTGCCCTCTTCCCTCCTGCTTCATGCTCTTTTCCTGAGCACTGTCCAGGCCCACAATGTTGCCTCTACAATCTTCTGGAGGGACAACCAGAAAATAGCTGGCCCTTGGGAGGGAAATACTGTATAATATCCAATCCCTCTGGATATTCAGGCCTTCATCTTCCATATTTCCTACAACATCTGCAACAACAGCATCTCTCAGTGGACCTGCTAGGGCAGGTGATAGGCACACAATGCCTGCTAGAAGTCCGTCTGTTGGTAGCATCCCTTCAAGGGCAGTTGGGATTCTGGGGATAATGTTTGCACTTTGGCCGTTTGGGCCCATACCCTTACCACCCTTCTCCTAAAGTTACAAACATACCTCTGGATCAAATCTCCACTCTGCTTTTTTGAAACATCTGGTCTGTTGCCTCTTATCAATTTGTTCTTAAGCCACTTACTAACTCCTACAACCAGGACCCTGCCCCCTTGTAGGTAACATTGCTCCACCCTGCTTATTATTAAAATACTCTTAATGCCCCTAACAGGACCAGATAACCCACTCCTTTGTCATTACTTCTGCTATTACCTAAAGTGGGTCTATGACAATGAAATGTTTACCATTGGAGACACCCTAACCTGCTCTTATGGAGGACTAAGGGAGGAAATCAGTGACTTACATTCCCTTAGAGCGGTAAGAGGATAAGGCTTATATGGCTGCTTCACCAGGTTCCCAGTCTCAGGGCACAGGCTTGGATTTCTTTACATCATGATATCTATTCCCATCTGTGGTGAATAAACTGAAAATGAGCTAAAATTGCAACCCCTTAATCCTACCCAGCACTGGTCATGCTGGAGAGCTTGGGGATGCCCAACTCCAGTCCAGGGGTCCCAGGAAGTCAACCTGCCTCGACCTGCCTAGGGATCTGGTCCTCAAAAGGTTGTCAGGCCTCAACCTGCTCAGGGATCCACCAGTCCAGGGGTCCCAGGAGGTGGACATGCCTCGACTTGCCCAGGGGCCCAATTCTCAGGAAGCCAACATGCCTCGACCTGCCCAGGGATTCGATCTCCAGGATGCTGTCACACCTCAGCCTTCCTGGGGATCTGCACCCTGACCCCGGCTCTCAGGTTGCAACAGTACTGAGTAGGATAAGTTTCAAAAAGACTTACCCCTAAGGAAGTCCACCCATGGAAATTGAAGGAGGCCTATTAGTTTTTTCTTTTTCCTTTTCCTCCCTGTCATCACTGTCTTTCAGATGGTAAATAACCAATCTACTTCCCAACAGATGCCCTTGAGATGCATCTTTGATAACTGGAAGCTATTCGATCTTTTAACTCTGAAGAGAAGTCGTTTAAAATTCTTTTGTGTCACTGCGTGGCCACATCCTCTGGGGGACAAGGAACACTGGCCTGAGGATGGGAATTTAAATTACAATACCATCCTGCAGTAGACTTATTCTGCAAAAGACAAGGGACATGGACAGAAATCCCCTATATCCAAATTTTCTTCCGACTAAAGATATGAAGGAACTCTGTCTTAAGTAAGGGATTGTTGTATGCTCTAAAAGTGAGCCTACGAGGCAAATGGTGTTAGGCACAGACAACCAAGAAAAGGATCCCCGCCCTCCATGAAGGCTCACCTCCCATGGCTCCCAAGTTGCCTGGTGCTCCTTCCTTGTATCCCAACATGCCCCCATGTCTGGGAGCACCCCCTCTATAAAATGTCCCTTAGTTGAAACTGGAGGAGAATTCAGGCAAACCCGGGTCCATAAGCCCTTCTCCCTTTTAGAACTAAGACAGATCAAACGAGACCTGGGAAAGCTATACAGATGATCCAGGCAAATTATAGATACATTCCAACACATTACCTTGGCCTTTGACTTGATGTGGAAGGACATAATGGTCATATTTAGTCAAACTTTATCTGACCCTGGGCATGCTAGGGTCTTAAAGGAAGCCTGAAGGTTTGCTACAGGGCTTCACATGTCAAGCGATAAAAACCCAGTAGGGGAAACTGCCATCCTCTCCTCAGATCCTAATTAGAATTATAGTGACCCTGAGCACATCTGGGAAAGGGATCATTTTCTGACCTGTGTGAAAGCAGGACTGAAAGCAGTCCAGCAAAAAGTATTCAGCTATGCCCGGGTCTCAGCAATAACTCAGGAGCCCAACGAGAACCCCACTGCCTTTCTGGAGAGGCTAAAAGAGGCCCTCCAAAAGTTTACCAATCTGGAGACTCTTATGCCGGGGTCCAGCCCGGCTGATCCAGGGTATTCGAAGGGGAGACAGCTTCGGCAACTATTTAAATATTCATCAAAGATATAAAGAGTAATAGAATGAGGATAGCTCAGTAGGAAAATTCAGTGGAGGAAAGAGGCTGAGTAGCTTGGTTTACGCGGGAGACCAATAAAACTTCAAGACAAGAAGTTTGCACCACTTACGTAGGCCGCAGGTGTCCTTCCATTCTCCTGAAGGAGAGGAGACACTGAGGCCTCCCCGGTCGGATCTTAGAAGCCCAGGCATAATTAGTAAGCATGGCAGGTTCTGCGCTCCAGATGGAGACTCAGCCAGAATGAGAGAGAGAGAGACATGGGGAGACCAGTCTTTCGAGGAACTGATCCCAATTCTTTATTTTCCAGAGTCTGTTTTTATACACTGAGATGTTATGCAAAAGTCACGTGGGGTCAGCAGTCCTGACTTTTATTAAAGTCAGGTGCTTCACACAAATGTATACAGAGGTCTTAGGGGTGTTACATCATCTTCTGGCCAGGGGGGCCTGCTGACAATTTATGACCCTCTCCTTGTGACAGTGGTCAGTCAACCAGAACACTTTTTTCTCCAAGGGTGATTATTCTTAAAACAGACGCCACCCAAATAAAGTTACATTCCTATAGGGTGAGGGTGTAGTGGGTTTTAGTTAAGGAAAGAATTTACTTAGCCTAAGGTCTAACGTGATTAATATCAAAGGTTAATACTTATTTCTTCTATATATTCATTAATGTGTGTAAGGGCAGGGGATGTGGAGTCTTAGCAACAAACATTGGCTCAACAAATGAAAAACCCTTCACCAATACAATTTTTAATCAGCTCATTATACTTATACTAATAGTTTTCTAACTTTTCTAAGGAACCTGTTTTTAGAAGGTTTAAAGCATCTCGTGCCTCTCACGGTTGGGAGGCTGTGAGCAATCACATGTGGCTGGACAAGCCTGTCAGGCAGGCTAGAGAACCTTCAGAGGAGTTTGTAGGTTTAAACACTCCTATCACCCCCAGGAATTATTATTAACTGGAGCTCTAAGTTAACTCCTTCTCCGAAAGAGGTGGTGGGGGACAGCCCGCCGTAAAGTCAGATGTGTAGGTGAGAGCACAAAGTAGTAAAGTAGGCAGGCTCTGGTTATGGGGGTAGATGCTCGAGGATTTCCAGGGGGACTCCTGAGGCTCGATACCGCCTTTGCATACGTTGAGCCTCCTTCCTCATGACCTTTGTCATGGGCGGAGTGCCTCACGCCGGCCCCCAACACTCTTACGAGGGACAGGTGATTTTAAAGGACAAATTCCTGTCCCAATGTGCATCAGACATCAGGATAAAGTTACCACAGCTACAGGAGCAGGACCCTGCTGCCTCTTTAGATGAGATGGTCCAGACAGCCATCAATACCTTTTATAACAGAGAACAGGAAAGGGAGGCCAACGCCCAGGAAAGGGAGGCCAACGCCCAGGAAAGGGAGAAAAGGAAAGAGACAAGGCATGCCCAGATGCTAGCTGCCCTCCAGGGGAAGCCCTATGGCAAGCCCTGAGTCCTTGAAGGACAAGGCACGAGACAAATGCCTAATCTGTAGACAGGCGGGGCACTGGGCCAAAGAGTGTACAAACCATGACAAGTCTCCTAAAACGGCTTGCTACAAATGCCATCAATTGGGACATTGGGCAGCATTCTGCCCTCGGGACCCAAGAGCCTCAAGGTCAAGCCCTCCCTCACGATGGTTCAATAGGACTAAAGTGGCCCTCTCCAGCTAGCCCGCCTGTCACAGATAACCATCATGGAGCTGGAGCCAAGAGTGCAACTGGATGTGGCAGGTAGGTCCGAGAATTTCTTGGTTGATACGGGGGCTACCTACTCTGTCTTGATCTCCCTCTCTGGAGCCTTCTCCTCCCAAACCAGTACCATTTTGGGTGCTACAAGAAAAACAACTACTAAAAGATTCACCCGAGCACTTCTTTGTTGCTGGGAAGGACAAATAGTTTCCCACCAGTTTCTGGTGGTCCCTGAGCATCCTACTCCCTTATTGGGAAGAGATATACTCACTGAACTGGAGATCACCCTTGTGATGGGAAGCTTTTCAGCCCCTAGGGCCCTACAGCTTCTGGTTACTACTGAAGAACCTGTTACACCTTCAATAGAGAGGTACCAAAAACTATGGGAAGACAAAATTAACCCCCAGGTGTGGGACCAGGGGATTTGTGCATGAGCCCACCAAGCTGAACCGGTCATCATTGTCCTCTGAGATCCCACTCAGTTTCCCAACCGGAAACAGTATCCCCTCAAAAGAGAGGCTCGGGAGGGACTACAGCCTTTAATAAATAAATTCCTTGCTTGTGGACTATTGGTCCCCACCAGGTCGCCATGTAACACCCCAGTCTTCTCAGTAAAGAAAAAGGATGGAACCTGGCAAATGGTTCAAGATCTCTGGGTCATAAATGAAGCTGTAGTCCCCCTCCATCCCATGGTACCCAATCCCTGTGTAATCTCAAGAGAAATCCCAGCCAGTGCCAAGTGGTTTATAGTCTTGGATCTCAAAGATGCATTCTTCTGCATACCACTGGCTAAATAATCCCAGTATCTTTTGGCCTTTGAGTGGGATGCGCCAAGAGAAAAACACCAACAGATGACTTGGACAGTATTACCTCAGGGGTTGAGAGATAGATAGTTTGGGTAGGCTCATAGCTGGGATCTCCTAGATCTGGACCTGGGATCTAATGGGAAAATATTACAATACGTAGATGACCTACTAATCTGTTCTCCAGATGAGAAAAATGCCCAACAACATGGAATTCAGGTTCTAAGCTTTTTGGCAGAGAGGGGAGATAAAGTCTCCCGTGCTAAGGCACAGATGGTTGAGACAAAGGTCACTTACTTGGGAGTTCAGATTACACACGGGTCCAGGAGGCTGTCCTCTGATTGGGTACAAGGAATCCTCCAGTTGCCCTCCCCCACAACTCGATAACAATTGCGAGCTTTCCTGGGGCTAACTGGGTATTGTAGAATCTGGATAACCAACTACGGTCTAATTGCCCAGCCCTTATATAAAAGCTTAAAGGGACGGGATGATTCAATCCCACTGATGTGGAAGGAAGGGGAAGGAAGGGGAAGTCGCTCAGTCGTGTCCGACTCTTTGCAACTCCATGGACTGTAGCCCACCAGGCTCCTCCGTCCATGGGATTTTCCAGGCAAGAGTACTGGAGTGGGTTGCTATTTCCTTCTCCAGGGGATCTTCCCCACCCAGGAATTGAACCCGGGTCTCCTGCATCATAGGCAGATGCTTTACCGTCTGAGCCACCAGGGAAGTCTGATGTGGGGAACTCCTCAAAAGAAGGCAGAGGCTACAATAAAACAGGCCTTAACTTAGGCACCTGCCTTGAGGTTGCCAGACCCAGAAAAAGCATTCCAACTTTATGTCCACGAAAAAGAAGGAATAGCCTTGGGAGTGTTCACTCAAATGTTGGGACCTGAGCCCCAGCCTGTAGCTTATTTATCCAAGAGGCTCGACCCAACCACCCAAGGCTGGCCTCCCTGCCTTCGACATCTTGCAGCTATTGCAATCCTGATAGAAGATGCTTTAAAACTCTTTTGGGGGCAAACTATTTTTACCAACCACCAAGTGAAACAACTCAGAAATGGGAGAGGCCCGTTATGGATGTCTGATCAAAGAATCCTCAGATATCAAGTACTGCTGATAGAAAATCCAGGCCTCACTATATCCCCTTGTGAGGTTCTTAACTCAGCCACCCTCCTGGCTACCCCCGAGGGCTCTCTCCCTTTTCACTCTTGTCTAGAAACCTTGGACCACTGGACAAAACCCCAAGAGGGATTGTCAGAAGATCCTCTGACCAATCCTGAGGAAATCTGGTACACTGATGGAAGCAGCTTTGAATTGGATGGAAAAAAGAAGAGCCGGGTATGCAGTAGTCTCCAATTTTGCTAAGCCTCTGCCACCAGGTACTTCAGCCCAGTTGGCTAAGCTCATAGCCCTGACTCGAGCTTTAGAGCTGGGAAAAGGAAAAAGAGTAGCCATTTACACTGACTCCAAGTATGCCTTTCTGGTGCTACATGCACATGCGGCTGTTTGGAAAGAAAGGGGCCACTTGACTGCCTGAGGGTCCCCAATCAAATATGGTGATTTAATCCTTAGGCTCTTGGAGGCAGTCCATCTGCCCACTGAGGTTTCAGTCTCCCTTTGTAAAGGACACCAAAAAGGGAGCACGGAAGTGGCATGAGGGTACGAAGCAGCCAATCATGCAGCTAGGAGAGCAGCGTTACAGAACAATGACCTAATAGGGTTGCCACCTCAGTTCCACAGACTAATTTGCCAGAAACTCCTTCATATACTGAAGGTGAGACTCTGAGTGAGGGCTTTCAAGATGATCATATGGGGTGGTTCCGCAGGAGGGACTCCTTTTTCTGCCTGGGAACCTCCAATGGAAGTTGGTTAACTCCCTACATGCCACCACTCATTTAGGGGAAAAGGCCCTCCAAAGATTACTAGAAAGGCCCTTCAGAGGAACATGCCTCCAAACAACTATAAGGCAAGTGGTCCCCTCTTGTCCCACTTGCCAATTAAACAATCCCCAAGGAGCTTGAAGACCCCAGCTGGCCCAGACCATCCAACGACATGGGGCCTACCCAGAAGAGGACTGGCAGATGGGCCTACCCAGATGACAGTTTCTCAAGGGTATAAATACCTATTAGCCATGATAGATACATTTACAGGATGGATTGAAGGCTTTCCCACCTGGACTGAGAAGGCTGAGGAGGTGGTAAAAAAAACAAACTGCTCCGTGGAATCATTCTGAGATTTGGTCTGCCCAGGTCATTACAAAGTAACAATGGGACATCATTTACTTATAAGGTCACCCAAGGGGTCTCTCTTAATTGGGCATTACTTATTATCACCATTGTGCCTGGAGGCCTCAGTCTTCAGGAAAAGCAGAAAGAGCCAACCAATTATTAAAATCAGCAATAAAAAAGATAACCCAGGAGACCTCCCTGGGATGGAAGGAGGCTTTACCAATAGCTCTCCTCCGCACCCGTATTGCCCCTAAAGAACAGGTTGTTGGAGAAGTAAATGGCAACCCACTCCAGTGTTCTTGCCTGGAGAATCCCAGGGACGGGGGAGCCTGGTGGGCTGCCGTCTCTGGGGTCGCACAGAGTTGGACACGACTGAAGCGACTTAGCAGCAGCAGCAGAGTCATCCTAGATGGAAGGGGAGTGTGGGGGAGAATGGATACATGTGTATATGTGTGTATATATACATATATGTACATGAATATACATATGTGTGTATATATGTGTGTGTGTATATGTGTGTAGCTAAGTCCCTTTGCCTTGGTCTACCTGAAACTGTCACATTAATTGGATATACTCTAACACAAAACAAAACATTTAATAAAAAGTAAAATAGATGACTATTAAGGACTTACTGTATAGCCCAGGGAACTCTACTCAATACTCTGTGATGATCTATATGGGAAAAGAATCTAAATAAGAGCAGATATGTGTTTATGTATAACTGAGTCAATTTGCTGTACACCTGAAACTAACAGCACTGTAAATCAACTATTCTCTAATAAAAATTTTTATAAATCAATAAATAAAATTAAACTAAAAAAAAAAAAAAGAACAGGTTGGTCTTAGTCCTTATGAGATGCTATATGGGAGACCTTTTACTTATGTCAATGATCTCTTCCTAGATCCAAAGGCTCAGACCCTCCAGTCTTATACCATGGCCATTGGGCAATTCCAACAGGATATACACTTGTGGGATGTCAACCAGGACCCAAATGATAAAGAGTCACCACTATATGTTCCAGGGACTCAAGTCCTAATTAAAGTCTGGAAAGATGGGTCCCCAAAGGCTCAACTCCAGCCCACATGGAAGGGCCCCTACCTTGTAATACTTTTTACCCCCACAGCAGTCAAGGCACCAGGACACAACTCCTGGATTCACTACTCATGAGTCAAGCCATTGAAGAAAACAGAAGAGGACACTCAATACCTTTTGAGCCCCTGGGAGATCTCAGATACCTATTCAGGACTACAAATGAGTGCCATTCTAATGAACATCCCAAAATTAAGTTTCTGGGGATAAGACTTCTCAGGCCAGCTCTAAAGAGGCAGCACAGCTTGGCAGGGGTTGTACTCCAAAACAGACAGGAGATAGATCTCCTGATCCCTGAACAAGGAGGGACTTGAGCCATCTTGAATGAGATGTACTATTTCTGGGTAAATACCTTCAGCTAAGTTAAAGAAAGTCTCACAGTCCTCAAGAAAAACATTCAGACCCTAAAAGACCTCAAAGAACAAGCTGGAGAGTTCTCGGGGTGCCAGGGGGATCCTCCTGGAGATGAGAAATTTGGAGATGGCTAATGCCCCTACTTCCTGGGGCCTCCCTGGTGGCTCAGAGGTTAAAGCGTCTGCCTGCAATGTGGGAGACCTGGGTTCAATCCCCAGGTCAGGAGGACCCCCTGGAGAAGGAAATGGCAACCCACTCCAGTATTCTTGCCTGGAGAATCCCATGGACGGAGGAGCCTGGTGGGCTACAGTCCACAGGGTTGCAAAGAGTCAGACACAACTGAGTGACTTCACTTATACTTTCACTGCCCCTACTAATCTCTGTTATCACCATATTGATGCTGCTTATTATTGCTCCATGTTTTATCAATTAAACTGTTGTGTCTTTGACCAGGTCAACAATCTACAGCATACAGTGCCAGTTCAACAAGAATATATAAAACTATAGCCAACCACGGAAAATATCACTCACCCTTAGATGGACAGCACTATAAGGACTCAGAGGCTTGAGACTAGCAAGAGGGGTAGGCCCAATGCCCCTCGATATCCCAGTTCAACAGGAAATAGCCAGAGAGGCCTCGATCCCCCTAGTTCCAAAGAATTGGGCCTCCTAACTCTTGAGGGGGTAATGTTAGGTAATTAGAATAGGAAAAAGGAGTCCAGAATGGCAGTGCCTAAAAGACAAGAAAGGGAAAAGCCCACAAAAATGGAACAAAGGAGGGTCTGAGGACCGGAGTGAGAACCTCAGGTAAAACAAACAGCCCTCCTGGCTAGCCCAATTCACATAGGGCAGGCTCAGGGGGAGGAGAAAAGACATATAAAAAGAGCAGCCAAAATTGGGCCGGGGGCCTCTCCTCTCTTCACGTCTTTTGGGTTGGCATGCCCTCATGCCTCAAGGATCTATTTTCCTTTACTTTCTAAATAAAACTGAGCTGTAACACAGAGCTGTAATGCTGGTCCGTCTGAGGACTGTGATGCTGGTCCATCCATCATTTCAAATTTTTGTGGCAACAAGACAGAACCAAGGAAATTATACACTCCCCCAACAAAGGACACTCAGCTGCAACCACATACAGGCTGCACACCTCACCCCCCACTCTGCTGGCAGCTCGGCTTGGTCTGCGGGGCCCAGCAGGGACCCAGCGCGGGCACAGTCCAGCCTCACTCCTGTGCTCACCTGCCTTCCCTGGCTGCCGTCCTGTTGAGGAGGCAGAGGCCAGTCATCGTGTGGCAGTGCACGGCTCACAAAGCTGACAGCGTGTGCTATCCGTTGTTGTTAAGTCGCTCAGTCATATCTGACTCTTTACGACCTCATGGACTGCAGCACACCAGGTTTCCCTGTCTTTCACAATCTCCCGGAGTTTCGAACTCATGTCCATTGAGTGGGTGATGCCATCCAACCATCTCATCCTCTGTGGTCCCCTTCTCCTGCTGACTTCAGTCTTTCCCAGCATCAGGGTCTTTTCTAATGAGTTATCTCTTCTCATCAGGTGGCCCAAGTATTGGAGCTTCAGCATCAGCATCAGTCCCTCCAATGAACATTCAGTTCATTGGAATCATCAGTCCTTTAGCATTGACTGGTATTTAGCCCTTGACAGAAAATGGTTACCAACCCCTGCTACAGAGTATATTTTTTAAAAAATGAACCTATAGCATAAAGGAACATATGACAAGTGAGTACATGGCAGAACAAGCCATCTGCTATAATGCATGTCTCTAGTGTAGGTCTTTACAGGAAGAAAAAAATGCCTCAGTTCTTACAAAGCACTTTATCTCCACTACATGTTATTGAGATAAATAAATGTATATTTCAAAACGAGCAAAACCACATAGGTGCTGGATTGGCTGATTGATGGATTGATTCATTTCTTGCTATTTCCAGTGGTGAGTCTTGTTGAAAAGTTAAAGCAAAAAAAAAAAAAAAAACAGAGAGCTTCTTCATGCCTCACTCCAGACAGGTCTGGCTATGATGAAACAATCGGACAAACGCAAGATGAAGCAGCCCGACGGCTGGAGCTCACATCTATTATTATATGCGGGGAGTATCTCAAGTATAGACGGTGTTCTCCTGGTGCTTTGTAAACAACGCCCTTCATGACCTGAATACCTTGCATTCTTCAGCCAGGTGACTGGTTTTCGAATTTCATGTCATGACTAGCTAGAGCAGGAAAAGCAGGAAGTAAGGCAGCAGTGGCCTTGGGGTGGGGCCTGGGGTTCCCATCTCTGCGGGGCAGCTCGCAGCCAGACCAGAGATGAAACCTCCCTGCCCTCGATTCCCCTCGATTCCGACTCTGGAGACACACAGACATGCATGTGTGTCGGGGGAGGGCCTGCAAATCCGAGCCCTCTTTGCCTTCCCTCTGAAATCCTACCATATCTCCCGGAGCCAGGAGATGCTCACCAGCAGTGTGAGCCCAGTTGAGTTAATCATTCCAACATCTCTTTGGAGACTGTTTACAAGCCCATCGGCCTCTTCCCACCTACAGCGGGGAGTGGGCATTCTAGGGTGCTGGCTGGGGGTGAACCAGGGAAGAGGGAGACCAGGGTGTGCTGAGAGCTCAAAGCTCCACCTGGTGAAAACCTCTTATTCCCCGGAAGAGCCTTCAGTCTCCCCTGCTAGGAGGGCCAGACAGAGGCTGGCTGAGCATGGGGATCCCGCAGGACAGCCTTTCTAACCACACTTCCACCAGAAGTGGCCATGGAACCAGGGGCCCAGCACCACCCCCCGAGTGGTCTGCAACCCTATTCGCTGGAGTCTGGGCCCCTGCCTGAGAGCCCCCTTTGGAAGCACTGAGGTCGCTGCCTTCACAGCACCATCACCGCCTCTCGGCTCTCGGCTATCCCTCTGGGCCCCCAGGCTGTCTCTAGGCTGTCTCCTCTCCCAGGTACAAGGACACTGGCCTCAACTGGCTAGTCCCTGTGGAATACCAAGGGTTTTTAATTTTCTCCCAGGAAACCTCTTCTTAAAGCAGAATATATTCTGCTCTTCACAGGGGATTACTTGGGAGTTGTTAGCTGTTTTATGATTCTTATATGTCAAATGCTTTACTAATTGTTTATGCTATCTGTTGCTGAGAGAGGTGTATACAATTTCTGAGACTATGGGTTTGTCAAGTTCTCTCTATAATCCTGTCAATCTTTGCTTTGAAAAATCTGAATCTATGTCTTAGAGGCATGTGGGTCCAGGATTCTATCTTCTTGGTGAAATTTTCCTTTTTAATCATTATGTTAGTAATCTTTTATTTCCTACTGACATTTTATCTAAAAGTCTACGTGGTTTAATATATCTGTCTGGTCTAGCTAGTTTCCCTCCTTGGGTTTAATCTGCTTTACTTTGCTGGTGTGAAACCACAGCAGTCCTGAGCACTCCACAGTGAGGGCGAGTGTAGATCCCGGAGGGTCGGGGGTCCCTGACGGGGACACTGCATTTTCTGTCCTGCCCTTGGTGAGGTGATCCAGCCTGCTGCCCAAGTCCGCCCCCGGCCCTGTCCTAAGCACTGCAGCACCTGCAGCCTTTAGCTCAGGGGACTTCCCTGGAGAAGCCAAGTTTATCTTTCCCTATCAACTTGCCCTTAACCCTCCTGTGTTCAGATGTCTCCCACATGTCTCTTTAGCATACAGCTGATTAAAAAATCAACGTAACTTGGAATCACTTAATCTGTCCATCACGTGTATGAATGAGACTGACGGACTTGGTTCTATCTGTCCTCCCTGCTGTGTGTTCTCATTTTGCCACTTCTTTTTTTTGGGGGGGGGGTGCTTTTCATTGCTCTTTTCCTGACTTCTCTTTATTCTTTCTTTTCCCTATTAAGTTTTGGTATCGTACATTCTATTTCTTATGGTATCCTTTAAATTTTTAATGTACATAATCGATATTACAAAGTCCAAAGTGATATCTCTACCTTTCTTGAAATCTTATGTTTCATTTCTGCTTTCCCCATCCCGTTTTTAATATTATTGGTGCCCAGCAACCCACTCCGGGGTTCTTGCCTGGAGAATCCTGTGGACAGAGGAGCCTGGTGGGCTGCTGTCTATGGGTTGCACAGAGTCAGACACGACTGAAGCGACTTAGCATGCACGCATGAGTTGGAGAAGGAAATGGCACCCCACTCCAGGGTTCTTGCCTGGAGAATCCCAGGGACGCAGGAGCCTGGTGGGCTGCCGTCTATGGGTTCACACAGAGTCGGACACGACTGCAGCGACTTAGCAGCAGCAGCAGCGTTGCAGGTCTACCTCTTTTAACTCTTTCAATTTTTTTTTAAAGAAAGTAATCTAGACCTGCCCACAGTGCAAGACTACAGTTTCTTACAGCACACTTTTTTCACTCTTAATACACACATATATGCATACATATGTGTGTTTGTTTTACTCAGAATTCAAGATTTTGTGGGATTTGGAGTTCCTTATTCTCTATGTCTGCATAGTAACTTTTTAGTTTGCAGTCAATTATTCAATATTTGGCCTTTCTTCATAACATAGACAAAATCCAACAAGCTCGTCAAACTTAAGGAAAAACTCCTTATTTTTTTGGTGCTGAGGATGGTAATGAACTGGCCATTAAGGCACAGAAAGCAAGGCAAAACCCTGACTGCTCTCGGCTGGAAACAAATGATGAAGAGGCTTTCCTGCATGAGGCATTTAGCTAAGCCCCCATCACCAGTGGCATTCAAGGGGCTGATTATGAAGGCTGGTTCCTGATGCCAGTGGTCACCGTGGCAACAAGGCTCCACTCCCACAGCTGAGAACACGTGTCCCCATGCCCACTGTCCTCGTGAGGAGAAATTACGCACAAGTTACTGAGTTCTTGAAAGTGACCTACTTCATTATTCCCCCAAGGCCATGTTTCTAAGGAGTTCACAGTAGGATTAAGGGCCTGATGAAAATCACAAAAAGGTCAGGTCTGTCCATCGTAGGACATTATCCTTTAAGGTGATGCTAAATCAGGTGAAGCCACTGCTTTTTAAATTTAGTACTTACCCAAACTGATTCTCACTCACTTTTCCTGGAATCTTATTTTTTCCTCGTGAATGTTGACCTGTCCTCCCTAAGGGCACAAACCCAACCCCTCAGCGCTCTCCCTTGCCTCGGTGCCTGAGGTCATTCGTAAATGGCTTAGATTCTTCTCATCACCTCATTATGTTCCCCAAGTCCTGTGAAAGTTATTACGGGTCTATTAACACTGTGTCTTTAAGACACAGTGTTCTCGTGTCTTCTCTGCACTTTCATGCCCCTGCCAGGCCTGGAGGTTTTGGCTTCAATTCTCTTGACCTTGTACTAGAGTTTCTGGGGTTGGAGCAGCTTGGGGGCCTCTGTGAGGGTTCAGTGGTTGTAACGGGGACCCCAGAGCCCTCAGTCAGGACCCCCCACTAAGTGCACAGGGATGAACAGTGAATTCTTAGTGTTAAATCCTGCTGAGAAGGAAGCTGGAATGATTTTTCTTGAATTCTAAGTCCATTTTCGGTTTCATTTCTGACAGAACTCTAGTTTTTCTTAGACCTCTGCCTGCTCCTCAAAGCACTATGGGAAGCTGTGAAAAGGGAAAGTGGTAAAGCAAAGCTTGAGCCAGAGGATTTACTTTTCAATTAAGTTTTAAACAACCTTATTTTACAGATGAAGACATTGAGGCTTAAAAGGAAAGTGGGGAGCTAGGATTTGAACCCAGAACTACCCAGCATGAAAGCTAGCTCTGCAATGGCCTCTGTTTTAACCTCCAACAATGTGCTGAGGCTGGGTCTGTTTATCTCAACATCACATCAGCCAGGCAGCTTAAGAATGACACTACACAGTGACTGTATCTTTATCTGAATAAACTCTGTGGGAGGTACTTTACACCAAATGTTTCAAATCTGTTCAACTTATCTCACAAAGTCTTGTTTACTGGCTTTCAGAATCTAGGGAGAAAGTACAATTTTTGGTTTTGATTCTCTTAGAAAGGACAGATTTCTATTTATTTGGTTTCCAGGATTCTATTTGGACAGTTATTATATAAAAATGTAGTTATATGTAACTGCTAACTAAAATATTGAATCATTTCACCCAGCAATCCTGTAATAATTTAAAAAATTTGCCCGTTAAACAAGTGATTCATCATACATTCTGAATTTAAAGAATTCAGACAACATGAGACACAGAGCAAAATACAAATGTCCCGTCACGACCATTTCATTAATTTCTGCCTGTCTCCAAATGCCGGCACTGGAGCGGTACGGTGTTCACCGTTACAGCCCTTTCTCTTCACTCCTTTAGGGGTTATGTGCATACGCACATGCACACACCCCAGTTATTTACTCATGTTTTAAAAACTCAGCTAGACTAAGTTTCAGACTTGCTTTTTCTCACTTAATAGTACATCTTGAAACAAGGATGCCCTATCATTGCTTCTAGTCAACAGAGCATTGGCAGTCCTAGCCACAGCAATCAGACAAGAAAAACAAAAGGTATACAAATTGGAAGGGAAGAGGTAAAACTGTCATTATACTCAGATGACCTGACACTATACACAGAAAACCCTAAAGATTCTGCACAAAAACTCCTAGAACTGATAAACAAATTCAGCAATGTAGTAGGGTACAAGACTGATGTATGGAAATCTGTTACATTTCTTTACACTAACAATGAAACATCAGAAAGGGAATGTAAACAAATCATTCCTTTTAAAATGCATCAAACAAAATTTAGGAATAAACCTGACCAAGGGAGTGAAAGATCCATATGCTGAGAACTATAAAGCACTAATAAGGGAAACTGAAGATGATTCAAAGAAGTGGAAAGATAGCCCATGCTCTTGGATTGGAAGAATTAGTGATGTTAAAATGAAAATACTAACCATAGCCATTTACAGATTTACTGTGATCCCATGACGTTCTACACAGAACTGGAACAAATAATTCTAAGATTTTTTTGGAACAACAGAAGACGCAGAATTGCTAAAGGAATCCTGAGGAAAAAGAACCAAGCAAGGGGCACAGTGCTCCGATACTTCAGACAATATTACAAAGCTACAGTAAGCAAAACAGTGTTGACACAAGAACACATGGATCATTGGAACAGAACAGAGGGCCCAGAAATAAACTCACACATATATGCTCAATTAATCTTTGACAAAGGAGGCAAGACTATAACATAGAGAAAAGCGTCTCTTTAGCGAGTGGTGGTGGGAAAGCCGGACAGGTGCATGTAGATCAGTCAAGTTAGGACAAACACACACACCATACACAAAATAAACTCCAAAAGCCTCTAAAACTTAAATACAAGACCTTAAATACCTTAAAACTCCTAGAAGAGAATACAGGCGAGACAATCTTTGACATAAATTGCACCGATGTTTTCTTAGATTAGTCTCTCAGGGCAAAAGAAATAAAAGCAAAAATAAACAAATGGGACCTAATCAAATTTAAAAGCTTTTGCACAGCAAAGGGAACCATAAGCAAAATGAAAAGACAGTCTATGGAGTCAAGAGAAAAATTTGCAAATGATGCAAGCATATGATAAGGGCTTAAGTTCCAAAATATACAAACAGCTTATACAACAAAAAGATGAACAACCCAACTGAAAAATGGGCAGAAGACCTAAACAGACCTTTCTCCAAAGAAGAAACACATATTGTCAATAGGCACATGAAAAGATACTCAACATTGCCTATTACTAGAAAAATACAAATCAAAACTACAATAAGGTACCACCTCACACTGATCAGAATGGGCACCATTAAAAAGTCTACAAATAACAAGTGCTGGAGAGGGTGCAGAGAAAAGGGAGCCCTCCTACACTGTTGGTGGGAATGTACAATAGTAAACTGGAACAGCCACTGTGGAAAACAGCATGGAGACTTTCCAGAAAACTAAAAATAGAGCTGGTATATGATCCAGCAACCCCACTCCAGAGCATGTATCTGGAAAAACTATAATTCAAAAAGATTTTTGAATTATGCACCCCTATGCTTATAGCAGTACTATTCACAACAGCCAAGACATGGAAACAACCTAATGTTCATCGACAGGTACAAATGGATAAAGAAGATGCAGGATGTATGTATGTGTGTGTACAAACACTCAGTCACAAAAGCTAAATGATGCCATTTGCAGCAACACTGATGCAACCAGAGATTATCATACTTAAGTGAAATATGTCAGAAACAGAAAGACAAATATGATATCACTTGTATGTGGAACCTAAAATACGACACAAATGAACCTATGAAATATAAACATACTCATAACAGAGAACAACTTGTGGTTGCCAAGGGAAGAGAGGGTGGGGGGTGATATCCAACACCTCTCTTGAAAGAAGCTTTTTGTGTAAACCTCATGGAACTGGAGTTCACACCTCAGAAACATAAAGGAGAATTTTTGGAGAAACATAATGCTGGGAGAGTTCAAGATTGTGAAATCGATGTCATTTTATGAGAACAGACTGAAAACTGGCTTGTTTCTTTTACCAAATGTGCATGTAGCCCTAGGGCTTGTGACTGACATTGGCATCAATGATGTGCTAAGTCACCTTAAAATATTCACCCAAACATTCTAGGTGCCCTACATAGAATGTGAGTCATCAAGCAATTCTGGTCCACACATGCTTCATTATATTAAATGTTACTACATACCAGGTGCTGCGGGGGACAGAGAGGTTTAGGACAATGCCCCAGAGCACAGGCAACTGCAGATCCAGCCAAGGAGAGAAGGCCACACCCAAGTGGTGCAGGAGCTCACCACACACTTGCTAAGTAAGAGAATGCATCCTCCATGCCTGCAGCTGACTCACATGGAGCAGACATTCGGTGAGAAGGAAAACCCACTTTGTGCAGGAGGGGAAATCAGAGCAGAGCTTGGCAGGATGGGAAGGATGGAGCAGCCAGGGGAGACCCTGGAATCCAGCAAGGCAGTGAGCATGGCCAGAGGAAAGTGAGGGAAAGGAAAACAGTCCCCAGCTGTTTATAACTTCCCGGACTCCAGCCACGCATGGTCTCACCAGGTCTTCACAGCACCCCAGCGAGTAATACTCTGCCTGTGTCTCAGATGGTGATGTGTGTGCTAGGTCACCTCTGTCATGTTAGACTCTTTGAAACCTTATGGACTGCAGCCTGCCAGGCTCCTCTGTTCACGTGACTGTCCAGGCAAGAATACTGGAGTGGGTGGCCATGCCCTCCTCCAGGGATTGAACCCACATCTCACGTCTCCTGCACTGGGTGGGTTCTTCACCTCCAGCGCTGCCTGGGAAGCCAGATGAGGATGCTGCAGTGTGGACTCAGGTTCCCTCACCTGTGCTTTTCCCACCACACATCCCCTCCATGACAGCCCAGAGGGGAGGGAGTGCTCTGGTGAACAGCATCCTCACTTGATAAATGATGAGATAGAAGCACAGGAATTCAAACGCATCTTCAAAGTGAAACAGCCAATTTGGGTCATGATCAGCTTACTCTGTTTGCCAAGCAGCACACTCTCCTCATCTATAAATCCTCCTCACATTTAATAAATGTCAATGCATTTGGCCCTCTGTTAACTTGACTTATGAGGTTTTTATTTCCTCGTGGCAATTAACTCCAAAGTGATGAATTAACAACCCGGTCAGTGTGGGTCTGTGGCTGAGCAATTAGAGAAATGTGGTTCTTGCTAAAACCCTCCCTGGCTTGTGAGCTCCTGGAAAGAGAGTGCTTCACTGAATCAAATGCTCGTCAGTGCTGGCATTAACGGAAGGGTGGAAAGGCTTTGAGGAATTCTTATGACCATAGATTTTTGCTTAGTTCTTAATTGGCTTAAATATTATGCAGAGATGGGTGGACATCTGAGGCTCAAAGATGCTCAGAGGTTCACTGGAAGATGGGTTCTAGGATCCCTTACTCACTGCCTCACGGTTCATCTCTCTCTCATTTCAGGCCACTGACGGCTTCTGCTCTGGGAACCAAAGGCCTCTCCCTGGACTTCAGCTTATTCACAGCTTTATGTCTTTCGTTCTAACAACGTCTCTTCTTTGAGAACTTCAGACATACATCTTCTTCCTTGCTACTACGAACAACATTTTACATTAACACATGATTACACTTTCTATCTTTGCCATAGATGTTGCAAATATTCCCTCCACATAGTCATTTGCTAACTTTGTTATTAAAATATGGCAATTTTTACATTTAATTTTTAATATATCTGGAATTTGTTTTGTTGTAATATAGGAATCTGGGCTTCCCTGGTGGCTCAGATGGTGAAGAATATGCCGGAAATGCAGGAGACCCAGGTTCAATCCCTGGATCAGGAAGATCCCCTAAAGAAGGGAATGGCAACCCATTCCAATATTCTTGCCTGGAAAATTCCATGGACAGAGAAGCCTGGTGGGCTACAGTCCATGGGGTGGCAAAGAGTCAGACTTGACTGAGCAAATAACACTTTCACTTTTCAACACAGGAATCTAGACTACTTTCCCCACAAATGATGTAGTCTTTGCAGCATCATTTCTTGAATCACCCATCATGGTGGATCCGCTGCAGTAAAGGCCCCAGTGAGCTCCCTGCATCCACACTGTTTCCAAGCGCCCTGCTCTGCTGACCTTGGGCCTGGGGACCTGACTTCTTTGGCGGATGGCACAGTAGCGAACACAATGCAAGCAGAGACTTGCAAGGAGCCTGGGCACTGAAGCCCAGCCCTTGCTGCTCCTGGAAATCAACAAGACCGGGGAGCTGGCGGGAGGGTGAGACGTGTGGTCCAGTCTCCCTTATTCCTACCAGGAACTCTTAGGTCATATGAGGGAGACCATTCAAAACCTGTCAGCTCCAGCCAACTCACCCGCTGACCACAGAGCCGGGAGCATGCCCACACCCGAGAACCTCCCAGCTCCCTCCGGCCCCAACTGCCACGCCACCAAGTCATGAGCTAAGTAAATGGTTCTTCTTTTAACCTACTGCATGTCGTATGCTTCTCCATAAGAGGTGACTGGTGTGCCCCAGCTTCTCTAGACTGACTCGAATGTCACAGTCTCTGTGCAGTACGTCTCCATTCACACACACGCCTGTTTCTGAGCTCCTTATCCTGCTTCTTCTATCTCTTTGCTTCTTCCTCTGGTAAATTCACACTTTTAAAGTTATTGTAGTTTTACTATTTTATAGGAGAACTTCTCCACCCCCCGCCCCTGCTGCCCCAATTCTTCCTTATTTAGCAGAAACTTGTCAAGTTTTTTTTTTTTTTTTTTTTTAAAGAAGTTTTGCTAGGATTTTAATTGCATTCATTTCTTTGGAATATTTTGAACTTTCAGGGGAGAGTTCTGAAGTCTCTTATCTACTTTTATATCCTTTAGCCACACTTGACATTTTTCTTTAGAAAGACCCCACACAAGTTCTTGTTACGGTTATCATCTGTTGCATTAGTCAGGGTCCAATCAGAGAAGCAGAGCCAGTGGAGGTGCATGTTAAAAAATCTGTTGTAAAAAATTGGCTAATGGAATTTGGGAAGCCGGTCCAAATCTATAAGGCTGTTAGGAAGGGCAGGTAGAAGACCTCGGGCACGAGATGGCTGTCCACAGCTGGAACACAGGTGGGACTTGTCCTCCTTCTCCTGGGAAGCCTCTGTGCCACTTTTAAGACCTTACACAGATTAAATGAGGCCTGCCCAGACTACCTAAAAAAATCTCCCTTACTTAAAAGTCAACTGAATACAGATTTTAGTCATGTTTACAAAATGCCTTCCAAGTAACAGCTAAATTATAAATAGTATTTGCTTCAATATTGGGGACATTAATTTAGCCAAGCTGACATATAAAAAAGCACCATAACACTTATATTAGTGATTTCTTGTTCCAGGGTTCTCATCCTATTTTCTGTTAATTGATTTTCAATAGCAAACCAAAGTGATTTTAAAAATACTTTTCTTGTATCTTGTACCTCTGTGCTTTTATTACATTTAACAGAATAATATTTTCATTTTCTATAATCTTTTGCTTATTTCACTTGTCAGAACTTCCAGAAAAATCCTAAAGGATGATGTAGACTTCTGCTTCTATGGACCTTGAGGGCACGATGCAAAGTGAAGAAGTCAGAGAGACAAATACTGTATGAACTCACTTATATGTGGAATCTAAAAAACAAATGACAACAAACCCAAACTCATAGAAAAAGGGATCAGGTCTGTGGTTCCCAGAGGTGGGGGGTGTTTAGGGGCTTCCCAGATGACACTAATGGTAAAGAACCCGTTTGCCAATGCAGGAGACATAAGAGACACATATTCAATCCCTGTGTCAGGAAGATCCCCTGGAGGAGGCCACGGCAATCCACTCCAGTATTCTTGCCTGGAGAATCCCATGGATAGAGGAGCGTGGTGGGCTGCAGTCCGTGGAGTCACAGAGAGTCAGACACGACTGTAGCAGCTAAGCACGCATGCATGAGCCATGACTTTCATTCAGAAAAAGTTCTGACCACAGAATAAGACACACACACACACACACACACACACGAGTTTTAGCTATGTCATCAGACTGATCCTTTTTCTGGAGACCCCCACCCTCACTCCACAAATCTGTGCAAAATGTAAAAACATTTTCTTAAAACCTTCAAATTGCTCTGAAGACAGCATGGCATTAGAGGAGAAGAATCAGAGCCTGAGCCAGACATTTGGTCCACGTTTGCTCTGGGAGCAACTGGGGATCAGGGAGAGACAGCCAGAGCTGTGCTCTCAGGCCCCTAGGACAGAGGAGGTGATCCAGTTCCTGTCCAAGGTGGATGCCTTACAAACCAGCCTTCGCTGGGCCTAGCTCTCCCAGACACTGGCCTGTTAAAGAGAAGCCAGGAGCATCCTGCCCTGGCATGGACTGGGACCCAGATACTGGCAGTCTGGCCAGCAAGGTTCTAAGCCCTAACTGACGAGGGTGGAGGTGACTGGTGCCCTGCTGGTGCCGAGTGCTCAGCAAAAGCAGTTCCTCAGATCTTCTCTTTGGGGACATCACGTCGTTTCTACAATACTTTCTCTCTCTTTTTTTTTTTTGCCCACACTGCACGGCATGTGGGAATCTTAGTTTCTTTTCCTCACCAGGCACAGAACCCATGCCCGCCACACTGGAAGGCAGAGTCTTAACCATATGATCGCCGGGCAAGTCCCCAAATAGTTTTCAAATAGCATAGTCAGCATACAATCAAGAAAAGATCCTCAAGTGATCAGACTCCATGAACAAGAACCGGCAGAAATAATCAACAAGAGAAACAAACTAACAGACTCCAGATGATGGAGTCATCAGGCAGAGGGTGACAGACAACATCCTTGTTCTGTTTCAGCTTTGGATGAAAATTCCTTTGATGTCTTACTATTTTTTATGACATCTGCTCCATTTACCAAGATAAGGCACTCTTCACTCTCAATTTACTGAGATTTTTTTTTTAAATTAGTAATGAATATATATAAAATATCAAATTTCTTTTCAGTGTATATTGTGACTTTCATCATGAACTTTGTGATTTTCTAACATTAAACCATTATTGCATTTCTGAAATAAATCCTAATTGGTGTTAGTGTGTTTTTAAAAGTGTACTTCTGTCTGTTAGTATTCTTATACTCATAAGTGAGATTCATATGTGTTTTTACTGTTTTTTGAGCCATCTGTCAGATTTTGGTATTGCGATCAGAAAGAGAATCGGAAAATTGGAAAAAAAAAACCCACAAAATCTAATGCATTTGTCTTTTTGTTGTTGTTCGGTTGTCAGTTGGGTCCGACTCTCGGTGACCCCATGGACTGCAGAACGCCAGGCTTCCTTGTCCATCACCAGCTCCCAGAGTTTGCTCAAACTCAGGTTCATTCAGCCAGTGACGCCATCCTACCATCTCATCCTCTGTCGTCCCCTTCTCCTCCTGCCTTTAACCTTTCCCAGGATCAGGGTCTTTGTGTTTTAGAAGGTCAGAATTATTAAGGACTCTCTGTTCCATGGGTCTATTTTAAATTTTACTCTTTCTGGTTTATCACTGTAGGTGATTTGAGCCCCTTTGCAATAGCATTTATTTATTTTTGTGAGTTGACTTCATCCTTAATCTAACAATTTTGGTTAGTTTGGTCATCACAGTCATAGATTTTTAGGGTTTTTCACATATTCATGAAATTAACTCTTTCTCACTATAAGTGTTACAAATATTTCCCCCAGCTTTAAATTTTAGTTTGATTTACTGTTTTTTTATACAGAAATTTATAATTTTAAATTAATTTTATCAATTTATTTGCTTAGGAAGGCCTTCTTCATTCTCATTATTTTTAAAATTCTATATTTTTACTGTTTTGTCACATCATTTTTTTGATGTTTGAATTTATGGTCTGTGTGGAATTTATTGTGAAGTAAAGGATGAGAAAGGAATCCAATTATTCCCTCAGCTATAACATGATGGCTATAACAAACTGTAACCATAATTTAACGACTCTTTTAACCACAACTGATTTCAAATAACTGCTTTTTATCCCCATTTTTATTTTGATCTGTGTCTTGACTTTCTGGTCTGTTCTACTGATCTGTCTTGTCATTGCTGATACCAAACATTTTTACATTTTCTAGATTTATATCACATTTTAATATCTACATTTTATAGAGCTTTATGATCCTATTATGTTTATTTCTACCTCATTTCATCATGGTTTTTTATGATTTTTTCTAATTTTGTGATTATCTTTGGGGCTTAATATAAAGTTAATTTTTATAAAATTACATAATTAATTGAAAAAATTGTTTGCTGATGAAAATTTACATATATAGTTTGAGGTAAAAAATAAGAGCTAAATTGGTCATAGTATCTATTTTCTTATTTCTGTGTTTGGCTTTTTGACTGTTCAAATTCTGAAAGAGGTGTGTAAAAATCTCTAAATATGATAGTAGATATGTCACATTTAGCAATCCATCAGCTTTTTAATTCAATGTAATGGTCACTTGGTACAAATATGTTTATGCTACGTCATGTGTTGCATAGAAAGTGAAAGTGAAAGTGAAAGTGAAGTCGCTCAGTCGTGTCCGACTCTTTGCAACCCCATAGACTGTAGCCTTCCAGGCTCCTCTGTCCATGGGATTTTCCAGGCAATAGTACTGGAGTAGGTTGTCATTTCCTTCTCCAGGGGATCTTCCCAACCCAGGGCTCGAACCTGGGTCTCCCGCATTGTAGACAGATGCTTTACTGTCTGAGCCACCAGGGAAGTTTATAAATAACCAACCTCTAATCCAATTAATTTTTTCTTGACATCCACTTCAGTATTGATAAAGTCACTTCCGTTTTCTTTCTTTTCACATCAGTTTCAAATATTTTAATCTATTCAGTTCAGTTCAGTCACTCAGTCATGTCCGACTCTTTGTGACCCCATGAACCGCAGCACTCCAGGCTTCCCTGTCCAACACCAACTCCTGGAGCTTGCTCAAACTCATGTCCATTGAGTCAGTGATGCCATCCAACCATCTCATCCTCTGTCATCCCCTTCTCCTCCTGCCTTCAATCTTTCCCAGCATGAG
>NW_011494888.1:2209231-2216108 GCF_000754665.1 Bison bison bison | reverse complement strand
TCAAATGAATCAGTTCTTTGCATCAGGTGGCCAAAGTATTGGAGCTTCAGCTTCAACATCAGTCCTTCCAATGAACACCCAGGACTGATCTCCTTTAGGATGGACTAGTTGGATCTCCTTGCAGTCCACAGGACTCTCAAGAGTCTTCCCTAATACCATAGTTCAAAAGAATCAATTCTTTGGCACTCAGCTTTCTTCATGGTCTAACTCTCACATCCATACACGACAACTGGAAAAATCAAAGCTTTGACTAGACGGACTTTTGTTGGCAAAATAATGTCTCTGTTTTTTAATATGCTGTCCAGGTTGGTCATAGTTTTTCTTCCAAGGAGCAAGTGTCTTTTAATTTCATGGCTGCAGTCACCATCTATACTGATTTTGGAGCCCCCCAAAATAAAGTCTGTCACCATTTCCATTGTTTCCTCATCTATCTTCCATGAAGTGATGGGACCGGATGCCATGATCTTAGTTTTCTGAATGTTGAGTTTTAAGCCAGTTTTTCACTCTCCTCCTTTACTTTCATCAAGAGGCTCTTTAGTTCCTCTTCGCTTTCTGCCATAAGGGTGGTGTCATCTGTGTATCTGAGGTTATTGCTATATCTCCCAGAAATCTTGATTCCAGCTTGTGCTTCATCCAGCCTGTCATTTTGCATGACGTCCTCTGCATATAACTTAAAAAAGCAGGGTGACAATATACAGCCTTGATGTACTCCTTTCCCAATTTGGAGCCAGTCTGTTATTCCATGTCTGGTTCTAACTGTTGCTTCCTGACCTGCATACAGATTTCTCAGGAGGCAGGTAAGGTGGTCTGGTATTCCCGTCTCTTGAAGAATTTTCCACAGTTTGTTGTGATCCACACAGTCAAAGACTTTGGCGTGGTCAATAAAGCAGATGTTTTTCTGGAACTCTCTTGCTTTTCGATGATCCAACGGATGTTGGCAATTTGATCACTGGTTCCTCTGCCTTTCCTAAATCTAACTTGAACATCTGGAAGTTCTTGGTTCATGTACTGTTGAAGCCTGGCTTGGAGAATTTTGAGCATTATTTTGCTAGTGTGTAAGATGAGTGCAATTGTGCAGTAGTTTGAACATTCTTTGGTACTGCTTTTCTTTGGGATTGGAATGAAAACTGACCTTTTCCAGTCCTGTGGCCACTGAGTTTTCCAAATTTGCTGGCATATTGACTGCAGCACTTTAACAGCATCATCTTTTTAGGATTTGAAATAGCTCAACTGGGATTCCATCACCCCTACTAGCTTTGTTTATAGTGATGCTCCCTAAAGCCCACTTGACTTCACATTCCAGGATGTCAAGAGTGAACATCAACATTTAGGAATCAGTGAACTAAAATGGACTAAAATGGGTGAATTTAACTCAGATGACCATTATATCTACTCCTGTGGGCAAGAATCACTTAGAAGAAATGAAGTAGCCCTCACAGTCAACAAAAGAGTCTGAAATGCAGTACTTGGATGCAATTTCAAAAATGACAGAATGATTTCTGTTCATTTCCAAGGCAAACCATTCAACATCCCAGTAATCCAAGTCTATGCCCCAACTAGTAATGCTGAAGAAGCTGAAGTTGAATGGTCCTATGAAGACCTACAAGACCTTCTAGAACTAACACCCAAAAAAGATGTCCTTTTCATCATAGGGACTGGAATGCAAAAGTAGGAAATCAAGAGATACCTGGAGTAACAGGCAAATTTGGCCTTGGAGTAGAGAATGAAGCAGGGCAAAGGCTAACAGAGTTTTGCCAAGAGAATGCACTGGTCATACCAAACGCCCTCTTCCAACAACACAAGAAAAGACTCTACACATGGATATCACCAGATGGTCAACACCGAAATCAGACTGATTATATTCTTTGCAGCCAAAGATGGAGACGCTCTATACAGTCAGCAAAAATAAGACCAGGAGCTGACTGTGGCTCAGATCGTGAACTCCTTATTTTCAAATTCAGACTTAAATTGAAGAAAGCAGGGAAAAACAATAGATCATTCAGGTATGACCTAAATTTTAATCTATTCCTGAATGTTAATATGTCTGTCTGAATTTATTAAGGCATATCCTATAAATGATATAGCTGGATTTCATTATGTTTAATGTCGGTCTTTAATGATCCATATTTCATTTTCAAAGCCTGTTGTGGAGGTTAATCTTCCCCATGCAGGGCTCTAGGGCTGGGATGCCCAATGTGGGGCTCCAACCCCTCTCTCTTTACAGAGGAATCCAAGCTCTGATGTCCCCTCCTGCAGGTGCGGAGTCAGGGCATTGCTCTCTGCCCCTCCTACTTGTCTTGGTGTGGTTTTTCTTTACACCCCTGGTTGTAGAAGAGCCGTTCTGTTGTCTTCAAGTTGTTCTTATAGAGGGTTGTTCAATGTGCAATTGTGGTTTTGTTGGAAGAGGAGAGACTGTAGGAGGTGAGACTAGAGTCTTCCCAACCTGCTAACTTGTGTCCTGTTAACTACAGTCAGTCCTGATCACATTCTTGATCTCGTTGTGTCTTCTTCAGTTTTGGTCATGCTCTGATATCCTCATATTTATTTATATTGTACTGACTGCTTTCCCCTTTTCACCAGCACTCCATGAGGACAGAGACCTTTCCTGGTGTATTCATTGTGTGTCTTTGACTCAACAATGCCTGGCATGTCAGAGGGGATGAATGAATAGAGAAAATATGAAACAGCAGAAGCTGCTTTTTGTCTTTCCAGGATTTCCATGTGATCAATCCTCCTTCCTCTATTTAATGTTCCAGGCTCCATCCTTCTGGTCTACCTCAAAGCCCTGGTGAGAAGCAAAGTAACAACACACACACACACATGTGCGCACACACACGCTCTCACATACTTGCAAGGGGACAAATTTACGCACCCAGTGTGAAGCTGATGGAATTCTGCCATGGAGGAAAGCTGAACTGCTTAGCTGATTTACTAAAATTCACAGAACTTTCTAGAGTATTTGGTAACTCCTGACCTCTGTTTCACAACATTTAAATGATATGAAATATGATCCAGTTCTTCTGTTTACTGCCTACTCACTGCCAAAGAGTACTGAACGTTGCTTTTGTTGTTCCTTCAGACATGACTCAACAGATAGCAAGATTATATTGTAAATGGATCTGTTTTTGTTAGAGATTTAGTTTAATATGACTCAGTTTGACCAACATAACAAGACTTTGGCAACAGAAGTTATTCACAGAAATCTAATATTAATATTTAGGCCATTTTCTTCAGCTGTTTATCTGGAGCATGTGGTTAAGACTAGAAACCTGGACTCCCACATTGGTGTGTTTGCTTTACCACAACCTGATTTTGCTTAAAGGACCAGAGTTGAAATGACAGGCTGTTATGACCCATGTTTTGTGATGAGAATGAGTTATTCTATTGCTACACAGCAGGTGTGCCGTCAGTGCTGAACACATGCATGGCTGAATATAAACAAACACTGAAAATAATTCAACACACTATTAGTTATGCTTTACTTTTTTGTTATTAAATCTTTCTGGAATGATTAGGGATCTCTCTGAAGAAATCAAAGGAAGAGAGGAAAACCTTCGCTTTTGGATAAATATAAGCAACGTTTATAAAGAAATAAAGTTTACCTATAATGTTTATAAATATATATAAAGGTTATATATGTTTATAAATATAAACTTTATGCTGAGTTTCTGTAAAATCCTCATCATTTGTCAGCAGTCTACTCAACAAAACCAATTTGTTGCAGAGACAGCTGGTCAGGGAGTGTCACAGCTGTACCACAATCATTAGTGTGGTTCACCCCGTTCCCCCCAGTTCTTGTGCTCTGGGCCTGAGGGAGCATCATAGTTGCCGGTGTCCTGAGATGGTGTTGGGGCTTCCTAGGTGGCACTAATGGTAGAGAATGTGCCTGCCAATGCAGGAGATGCAAGTGACACAGATTCAGTCCCTAGGTCGGGAAGATCTCCTGGAGATCTGGAGTGGCAACCCACTCCAGTATTCTTGCCTGGGACATCCCATGGACAGAGGAGCCTGTCAGGCCACAGTCCATGGGCTCGCAAAGAGTCAAGCATGACTGAGCACACACACACACGGTGATGGTGTGGCCCCTGTGACCACCTGTGGACAATGAGTGTGAGCAGAAACGACAGTGCCACATGCCATGGTTCAGCCAGCCCAATTTATCAGTGAGGCGAGACCCCCAGAGCTTCCCCTCCTTCTGACGTGATTACCAGCAGTGTTCCTGACCACAGGTGCTGAGGGCCTGAGGGGAGGGGGGTGTGGAGGGCCCAGTTCAGAGCCAAGAATAGCGTTGATCAGGAACTGGGAACTGGAAATAAGTGCTTCTTGTCTGAGATACTTAGTCTGGGGGCTATCAGCGCAGCAAAACCCAGCCCATTCTGACTTATATGCAGAATTTAAGTAACCTGCTCCAAGGGGCACTGTTGCTTCATCTGTTACTTTGATGCTCCGTCTGGGTCCAACTCTCTGAGCTAATTCTTATGGGCCCCCAACAGCTTTTGGACTCTACTTTTGCCTTTCCATTTGAATCTTACTGCCTTCAAATAAAACACAGCTGATGGGCTCAAATAAAATACATATGACTTTTTGAGAACTAAGATTTGAGGGCTGGTTTATCTCATCTCTCATTCCTCTCATTTATTCATTCATAAAACAAATGTGGAACATTTCTATGAGCCAGTGTCAACTACCAGGATAAAATGGCAAACAAAAATCATGGGAATTATATTCTATTTGGAAAGGCAAAAATTAATCAAACCGTTGAGACTTCCCTGGTGGTCCAGCACTTAAGAACCTGTCTACCAACGCAGGGGACGTGAGTTTGATCCCTGGTTTGGGAACAAAGATCGCACATGCCATGGGGAAGTAAGCCCGTGCTGCAAGTACTGAGCCCACTCACAACCACTACTGAAGACTACGTGCTCCAGAGCCCGTGCTCTGCAACAGTGAGAAGCCCATGTGCTCCAACCAGAGAAAGCCTGCTTGCAGCAACACAGAGCCCATGAGCCATAACGAAGACCCAGTGCAGCCAAAAAAAATATGAATCAAATAATTATACAAATAAATGTAATATTACAACAGTGATAAGTGCTATGCAGAGGAGATACACACACTATCTATCATCTACCTACTTACCTATTATGTATATCTATCTGTCTACCTTCTTTTATCTATCATCTATTTATGCTATGCTATGCTATGCTATGCTAAGTCGCTTCAGTCGTGTCCGACTCTGTGCGACCCCATAGACGGCAGCCCACCAGGCTCCCCCGTCCCTGGGATTCTCCAGGCAAGAACACTGGAGTGGGTTGTCATTTCCTTCTCCAATGCATGCAAGTGAAAAGTGAAAGTGAAGCCGCTCAGTCGTGTCCGACTCTAAGCGACCCCGTGGATTGCAGCCTAACAGGCTCCTCCATCCATGGGATTTTCCAAGCAAGAGTACTGGAGTGGGGTGCCATTGCCTTCTCCGTCATCTACCTATAGATACTGATAAAGCAAAATGTTCATGATTAGAGAATGCTGGTATCTGAGAACAATGGTACACAGAGATTTTTGTATTATTTTTGCAGCTTTTCTCTCAGTATGAAATTCTGCCAAAATTGGAAGGCTTTTGCAAAGTACTGACTGGTGTGGTAACATGCACCTTTACTGGCCAGAGTTATCTGGGTTGTTAATCTCGGTTTGGTACTTGACTCAAAATCCTGGCCACATTACACTGTCTGGAACTGCCATCCACCTTTCTAGTAACCACCCCTGCAATCCTGTGGCCCATTCATGGTAGTGAGAGGAAAGAAAATCCATTTAAAATTGTGCTTTGTATTAAAACAAAATACAAATTAAAAACCACTGCCTTTTGGTTTCTTTCCTGTATTTAGAAAAATGATATATAATAAATACTGAAAATCAAGAAAAGATATAAAAAGTCTAACAAAAAATGAAATTACTCATAACCACGAATCAGTTGGTGATCACGACAATTAATGTTTTGGCTCATTTCCTAAATTATACATTTTTGGTCTTCATTTGTCAGTATTCATTGTTTGCACATGTTAACAAGTGACCCCTAAACTCGACTGTTTAAAACAAGAAGCACTCCCTGTCTCACACGGCGTCTGGATCATGACTCTGGGATGATGGGTCCAGACCACGGTTCTCGGGCTGTAGTCAAGCTGCAGCCTCCTGACCTCTTTCCCAGAGCTGCTGCTGGAGGTGTCAGCCCCTCACCAGTGAGACTGCCCACAGAGGCTCAGAACTGTTGATGCTGCGCTGCAGGGAACTCGGCCTCCCCCTAGGAGTGATGGCAGGAGAGAGGGTGAGAGACAGAGAGACAGAGGAGGGAGGGAGGCCAAGACAGTTGCAGTCTTTTACAACCTAATCTTGGGAGTGACGCACCATCGCTTGTATTCTATTGCCCATAAGGCTTGCTCTGTACAGTGTGGGGGACAACCCCACAAGGGGTGAATGACTCTGGGAGGCGGGAAACATTGGGGTCATCTTGGATACTCTTCATCATACAACACTCTTATCATAAGCATTTAATCACCTTGTAAACTATTTCCTACAGTATTATTTCAATGAATTAATAATATTTATTAACTTCATCAAATTATTGCATCTGTATGCAGGTCAGGAAGCAACAGTTAGAACTGGACATGGAACAACAGACTGGTTCCAAATAGGAAAAGGAGTGCGTCAAGACTGTATATCGTCACCCTGCTTGTTTAACTTATATGCAGAGTACGTCATGAGAAACGCTGGACTGGAAGAAACACAAGCTGGAATCAATATTGCTGGGAAAAATATCAATAACCTCAGATATGCAGATGACACCACCCTTATGGCAGAAAGTGAAGAGGAACTAAAAAGCCTCTCAATGAAA
>NW_011494888.1:2208104-2208856 GCF_000754665.1 Bison bison bison | reverse complement strand
CATGTGAAGAGTTGACTCATTGGAAAAGAGTCTGATGCTGGAAGGGATTGGGGGCAGGAGGAGAAGGGGGCAACAGAGGATGAGATGGCTGGATGGCATCACTGACTCGATGGACATAAGTCTGAGTGAACTCCAGGAATTCGTGATGGACAGGGAGGCCTGGGGTGCTGAGATTCATGGGGTCGCAAAGAGTCGGACGTGACTGACCGACTGAACTGAACTGAATAATAATATTTAATTGCATTCTACTGCTATGGGCCTTCAAACTCAAGTACAAATGGACATTAAAAAGTTATGAGGCTGTTATTTTACATTTTTTAAATTGAAGTAAAGCTGATTTACAATGATGTGTTAATTTCTGCTGTATAGCAAAATGATTCAGTTATATATAAATAAGTACATTCTTCTTTAGATTCTTTTCCATTATGGTTTATCCCTAGATACTGAATATACTGCCTTACAGTAGAATCTTGTTATCCATCCTATAAATAACAGTTTGCTCTTGCTAAGCCCAAACTCATAGTACTTCCCTCCTCCACCCCCTCCCCCTTAGCAACCACAAGTCTGTTCTCTGTCTGTTTCTGTTTTGTAGATAAGTTTATTTGTATCATATTTTAAATTCCACATATAAGAGATATCATATGGTATGAGGGCGACAGAGGATGAGATGGTTGGATGGCATCACCAATTCAATGGACTTGAACTTGGGCAAACTCTGGGAGGTAGTGGGGGCAGGGATGCATGGTGTGCTG
>NW_011494888.1:2204664-2208004 GCF_000754665.1 Bison bison bison | reverse complement strand
TGGTGTGCTGCAGTCCACGGGGTTGCAAAGAGCCAAACATGACTTAGTGATGGAACAACAACAACAAAATATAGTATGAGATCTCTTTCTGACTTACTTCACTTAGGATGACAATCTCTAGGTTCATCCATATTACTGCAAATGACATTATTTCATTCTTTATTTTTATTCCATTCTTTTTTATGGCTAAGTAATATTCCATTGTACATATGTACCACATCTTTATCCATTCATCTGTTGATGGATATTGAGGTTGTTTCCATGTCCTGGCTATTGCAAATAGTGCTGGAGTGAACACAGGGCTACATGTAACTTTTTGAATTATAGTTTTCTCTGTATATATGTCCAGATGTGGGGTTGCTGGATCATATGACAACTCTACTTTTAATTCTCTGAGGCACCTCCATACTGTTCTCACAGTGGCTGCACCAACTTTCATTCTCAGTGAGGTTGTTATCTTAAAAAATGACACGAGAACTTCTCTATCCATCCAAATATGTGCTGGTCTTTAAAGTGCTCACCTTGGGAACCTATTGGACTTGGACTGCAAGGAGATCAAACCAGTCAATCTTAAAGGAAATCAGTCCTGAATATTCATCGGAAGGACTGATGCTGAAGCCGAAACTCCAATACTTTGGCCACCTGATGTGAAGACCTGACTCATTGGAAAAGACCCTAATGCTGGGAAAGATTGAAGGCAGGAGGAGAAGGGGACGACAGAGGATGAGATGGTTGAATGGCATCACTGACTCAATGGACATGGGTTTGAGCAAACTCTTGGAGTTGATAATGGACAGGGAGGCCTAGTATGCTGCAGACCCTGGGGTCACAAAGAGTCGGACACAACTGAGTGACTAAACTGAACTGAACTGGGAACCTATGGACTTATTCTGATGATGCTGGCTGGGCTGTGGTCACAAACAGCCTGGCACCCTTCTTCTGAAATTACAACCAGAGTCTTTCAGCATTATTACTTTCAGTAAACTCGAGGTGGTATGAGATAGTTATGTTAGCAAGTAGAACATTCATTGGATTTATTCTTGTTCTGCTGTTCAGTTTGTGATATCAAACCAGATGTACAGTCAAAAATGTATTTTTGGCACTCAACTGCAACTTAACAAAATGGTATTTCTTTGCAAAAATAAGTTGTCATAAGAATGAAGTATATGTGGATGAACACTGTTGACTCAGAGATTTTACTGCTTTGGGCTTTGAATGTACGCCCATCCATACCACCTGCCCAGTGAGTGTCCTGAAACATTTTTTTTAAGTACAGTTCTTGGAATACGTTCTAGTCTTGTAGAAACTTACACCTGCCAACATCCAGTCCTATATTTACATTAGCTGTGAAGTTTGCTGGCAAAGGAAATTGTGGACTATACGCATTGTTGAGTCAGAATGGAGTCTTGTTTGACTTTGTTTCTCCTCATACTGGGTACACAGGACATACCTAAGACACACTTGTTGAATTAATGACACCCTGAAATTCTGGTGGTGTAAAAAAAAAAAAAAGACACTTCCGCTAATAGTACTTGCCTGGTGGTCTAAATCTTAAAACCAACCATGTTGCAACTAGGACCTGAATGTCCTTTTTTAAACTCTATGCAGTGACATCATAGAATCTGCTCATTTTTCCTGAGTCCTGCAGTAACATTTGAGCTGAAGTAGATGGCAGGCTGAAAGACATGGGCATTTCCCAAACAGCCTGAAAACCCCAAACAAAAAGCAATCACCAGCGAAACAAACCAGTCACCCTAGTCAGGAACAGAATGTTTTAAAAGCTTGTATGCTACTCTAACCTTCTTTGAAGTCGTGATGCGTATATTTGTGCGTCTCCCACACTGAAACCATCGCAGTTATTGGTTTTCTCTGAGACACCCAAGAAGTATGTGTGGACCGTGCATGTAATTACGTCTTTTCAAACAACTGCTCGGGACGGGCTGGGGCACTCGGGAAACAGGCAAATTGCTGCCTTTTCCCAGAAAGCCAACGCTGTAGCAGCAGGTCTACTGTGGAGGAGAAAAACCACCCAATCTCCACACTGGAGTAAGTATTACTCTCATCACTTACGTTCTCATATACAACTCCGTGGTTCTGCCAAGCCCTCCACACAGACACGGTATGGCTTTCTGATGTACTAGGTTCTTCCTAATTAAGTGATAACCTACGCTTCCAGCAAGAATCAGGGCAGCTTCTGATGCTGAAACCCTGAGACCAGATCATTAAAGATAAAAACAGAACAAATTCTAAGGAACAGAACAGAAACCCCCCCAAGGGGCTCTCTAATGAGAGAAGGCTCTGGGTGCCACAGATGAGAGTGGGCCCTGGTGAAACCCTTCAGGCTCTGTCCCCAACATGCAAACCAATGGGTCTCATCTGCACCAGCCTTGGTCACTGCCTGGCTTCTCTCTCTCTTAGAATATAACTTCACATTTACAGAAGTTGACAGAATAGAACACGATAAGAACACCTAAGTGTCTAACAAAACCTTCCAATATTTTTACATTTTCCCCTATTTTCTTGCTTACTCATTCCCTTCCTCTCTACAAGCACATACACACACTCACACCCCACACTTTTTTCTGAACTGTTTCAAAGTAAGCTGGAGATGTGCCTTTTACCATAAGATACTGCAGCATCTTATTTCCTTCAAACAAGAAAAGGATTTTTTTCTGACATGATCGGAATGATTATCAACACCTGGAAAATGAATTGACGTGCACCTAATCTATGGATCTTACTCAAGTTCTGTCACCTGTCTGACTGATGTCCTTTAGAACAAAAGGGACGAAGTCCTGACCCGGTCCACACAGGATGGACGGCAGGTGGTTCCCATGTCCTAGTGTCCTTTAATCTGGAGCTGCTGTGCTCTCCCTCACGACCTTAACAACCCTGGAGAATACTTTGCAGGTGGCCCTCAGGCGGGGTCTGGTCATGTTAGGTGATGGTTTTCAATGGCACTTCATAAAAGGCGCAGTATGCCGAGAGGCACCTGGTGCTGGCTGTCCCAGTGCTGCATGTTAACCTCATCAGCTTTTGAAATCCTCCCGTCTGCTCCGTGCCATGAGGCAAACTGACAGCGTGGAGACCCTGTGTCTCACACCTGGAGGGTGGCTGTGTGCTGGTACTCTCCGTCTGTCCCACCTAGGTCTGCTTCAGACCCTGGAGGTGGACACCCAGCACCATCCCCAGGCTCCTCCGTCACAGCCTCTGAACAGATTCATCCAATGGGAGACACCAACAACAGGTCCGAGTGGCAAGGAGAAGCTGGGGGGACACACCCTGGGACCCCTCATTGCTGTGTCTTAGCCCCGGCCTGTGGCAGGGGCCACATCCCTCC
>NW_011494888.1:2186638-2204448 GCF_000754665.1 Bison bison bison | reverse complement strand
ATTTCTCAGACCTGACTGAATCGTGTCCTGCACTATGCCTCTCACTGGCTGTGTGGGGTTTCTGGGGAACAGATGCGGAAGAAGAGACCACTTTTAGAGAAGTGTGACCAGTGGTGTGACTCTCATCATTAAGAACAGGACTTCCCTGGTGGTGCAGTGGATAGGAATCCACCTGCCAGGGCAAGGGACATGGGTTTGATCCCTGATGCAGGAAGATCCCACATGCCCAAATACTGAGCCTGTGCTTTGAAGCCCAGGAGCCACAACTACTGAACCCTGTGCTGTAACTACTGAAGCCCACCCAGTCTGGAGCCATGTGCCACAGCAAGAGAAGCCAGTGCAACGAGACATCCGCAGGCTGCACCTGGAGAGTCGTCCCCACTCACCACCACTGGAGAAAAGCCTGAGCACCAACGAAGACCCAGCACAGCCAAAATAAATACGTAAACAAATATATTTCGTTTAAAAAATAGAAGAAAATTTAGCCCAAAGGATTGTGTACAATAATGGCATATTTGAGTATATAACCACAAGTCCTCAGGTTACCCGGTATCTTTCCTCCAGGGAGTTAAAGGCTGGCCACACAGGATGGGTGAGACAATTCCAAGAGGCACAGCACACAGCAGTGCCAGTCTCGGAATCAAACCTCATCAAATCTATCAATACAGACACAGAATTCTGTAGTTCAAAGTCCTTAGGACGCACACTATCCCGTTCCTCCTTCAGCAGGATTTCCTGACAAGCACCATCACCTCCCACAGGGTCTGTCCTGGGCACCACCCCTGGGGTGGGGGAGTCGCTCTCTGCCTTCCTCCAGGCTCCTTCCTCGCCCAAGTCCCTTCTTCTTTCTCAACACCTTCCACGCTGTTTAGTCCCTTACTTCCTGCTGACTTTCCCTGCTGATGTGTTAACTGACATTTAATGAAATGGCTGATGGTAATTTAAGATGCCACTTTACCTGGGGTTCTGAGTTCTGAGGAAGGCTCTAGGGGTTCCTCAATAGAGAACAGACTTGTGTTGCCAAGGGCTGGGGGTGGGACAGACTCAGAGTTTGGCATTAGCAGACACAAACCATCACACAGGATGTGTAAGCAGCAAGGTTCCGCTCTAGAGCACAGGGAACTATAGCAATATCCCGGGATAGGGACTTCCCTGGTAGCCTAGTAGTTATGATTCCCACTCCCAGTGCAAGTGGCCCAGGTTCGACCCCTGCTCATGAAACTAGATTCCACGTGCGGTAACTAGGAGTCTGCATGCTGGAGCTAAAAGACCCCACACGCTGCAGCTTAGCCCCAGCACAGACAAATAAATAAATACTTAAAAAATCCTATGATCAACTATAATGGAAAAGAATATTATAAAAAGAACGTATATATGCGTATAACCGAATCACTTTGCTGTACAGCAGAAATTGACACGACACTGTAAATCAACTATACTTCAATAAAAAAAAAAAAAAGCAAGGAGCAGTTCCTGCACTCAGAGAGATAGGCTGGATGGTGCAACTACAGGAGGTCTGCTGTCACATTCCAGGGTAAGGAGCCCCATGTGCTCCAGAGATAAGGAGCATCTGGGCACGGCTATCACAGGTACAGGGGATCTGGGGCAGACCTCCCTTGAGACGGGAGATTTCGGGGAGACAGAGAGGAACTGTCTGGCCCCTGCAGAGCTCCTCGCTTTTCTGTGAGGACTTAGGGACTCGGGGGTTGGTCTGGGATGCACCCCAACCCCTGTGTCTTCTTTGGGGGAACCACAGGATAGGTGATGATGGATGTCCCAGCGTCAGAGTGTTAGAACGGGGAGCCACAGCCTCACATGCTGCTCAGAGTCAGGCACCTGTGACTACTCGGGAGGCTGCTCCCCAAACCCTGCTGACAGCTGGCTCTCCCCCAAGGCCATCACAGAGGAGAGACACCTGGTCTTGTGACACACGCCCTTTGTAACGTGCAACCTCCCTGTTGGCTACGACAGGCAATTTCTCCCAGGTAGGTGCACGATGCGGATTCACTGCATTCAGCATCACTTTCCTGGAGTGGGCAGAGAAGGGTGAGGTCTCTGCCCTCCATGTGCCAGGAGACCGCTGCAGGGGAAGGGCAGAGGTGAAGCCCCTCTCCTGGCTCTGCAGACACAGGAGGGTGGAGCAGAGCCAAGGGTGGCCTCGGAGCCCAGGCACTGCATCCAGGTCTCCTGGGTACTGCGTGGGGCATGAAACCATTACCATGGATGGAAGGGGGCTGTGGACTATGCCCGGGAGAGGGGGCACTGCTTACCTTACCCAGCCCTCGCCCCAGAGCCTGAACCCAGGATACTGGAGATCTGAAATCAGTGCCTTTCCTGACAGCCCGAGCCCTGTGGTCCCTGCACTCACACGAACATCACACTCTGTAGAAGGCCCTCTTCACACAGGAGAATGAGGTATTCGCCTCCACCTGACTGCCCTGAACACAAGGCACAGCCTTCCCTCCTCACCCCGTGACCCCACGCTGGCCCAGGGCACTGGTCAGCGTGGCCTTGCTCCAGGCTGGAGCTCCGAGCCCATCAGCGCCTCCCCGGTATCGTTCAGCAGTGCCCGGGAAACTGCTGCATTTCAGGATCCAGCCCTGCAAAGTTTCCGTCCCTTCCTCCCACGTCCCAGGTAAACTGTAAAGAATGGAGAGCGGTAAAGGAAGATTTATTTCACAGAAGTCCAGCACCAAGGCGAGGCGGCTCAGAGCTCTGCTGTGTGGGGCTTTGGGAAGTGAGGTTTAGATGATCTTTTACAAATTGCAGTTCACCTTCAAAGAGGCTGATTGTGATTTCCTGTCAGCTTTGTTAATTACCTGCCAGGTGGAATTCCTCCTCTCTCTGCTGAGGACTGATGCCCGCAGAGTGACCCTGGCCAGGCTGGTGCAGCAGCACTTACCAGCAAACAAAGTGCCTCAAGTTGGGGCAGGCAGCTGCCAGCCAGGTCTGAAAGTAAAGTATTTGGGGGGCAACTGGACCGTGTTAGGGATTCTTTGTGGTCTGGGGTTTCTAGATCCACCCCTCAGTGTCTCTCTCTAATGAATACACTCCATCTACCTGGGTGCAGGATGAGGCATGAAGCCCAGCAGAGGACAGCAGTCTCCCGCGGCAAGAGAAGGCGCAGGGGCAGATCGGGGTCACGGGGAGCCCGGGCTGCCCTGGGCTCAGCCCACGGTCCAGACCACGAGTGCCCGTGGCAGTCGGGGTCCCCCCGTGGGTGTGCGTTCCTGGGGCTCAGAGTTTACCTGGCTCACGGAGATGCCACAGGACCAGGGGGAGCAGAGTGGGAGAACGGGAAGCAGACTGAGAGCAGCTGTGTGCTCAGGGGAGGTGGGGACAGCAGGTGAGGAGAGGGGCCAGCGTCTGGAGAAGTGCCTCCTGGGACGGCGAGCTGGGGAGAAGTCTGCTGTCATGACCCGTGCTCCCCCATCTCTCACTCAGAGGAGTTTCCGGGGTTTTCCTCCGGGAGAAGGACAGAACTGTGTCCCGTCACCCCGCCTGCTCAAGGGGCCATGTGCCATTCTGCATCATGCCATGCCACCTGCCTCTCTCCACAGAGGCCGTGGAGGGGACCCGGCGGACGCTAACAACTGGACGGACACGAGAGGCCTCCGACGGCCCCAGACGCCCGCTCCCTGACCTGCCTGCCGCTGGCCTCCGAGCCACTCCTGCACAGGACGCACCCTCTGCTCCCCCAGCCAGCCTGGGCGTCCGCCTCCACGAAGCCGCCCCACCCACCTCTGGACGCCTTTGCATTGCTACCGCATGGATGCTGTTTGTCTCTCTCTCATTTTCTACCGAGACAGTCGGCAGTTCCGAGTCTGGGACCACATCTCTGGTAAACATCCTTGGTGGGCACACTGCAGGAAGCATGGAGACGTGGGGTGAGGACTGTCCCTCAGTGAGTGTGCACGACAACTGGGGCGAGGAGATCCCTGCATGGAAGGCGAGGGGGCTGAGGAGGAATGCGGACAGGCAGGGAGACTCAGCTGGAGTCGCCCCTTCCACCCCCGACCCTGGCCTGCAATGGTGCCACGCCTTTCACCTGCCCTGGGAGAGGGTGGAGTGTGCATGTTTCACAGCTGACTCAACCTCTGTCTCAGCCTTGTCTTTGAGCATCTGAGCTGCCCTCCTCTTGGGCTTGGTCCCGGCAGAGTGGCTGGGGGACACTTGTGCTGCTGGGCCTGGGGGCCTGCTGGGGGAGGCACCAAGTGGACATCAGCGTGGGGGGGTGTTCTCCACCTCGTCACCTCCCCACGGCCCAGGTCAGAGGCTCCCCAGTCACCCTCTCCCCTCCGTCCGCGCAGGGATGCAGAGATCCAGAAGGCTTTCTCTGTAATGTTTTATTTCTGAAAAGAGGTAAGAAACAAACAGCAGGGGTCTTTGCGGGGACAGGGGTGGCGGGGGGTTGTCTTCCTCTTACAGGGAATGCTGTGAAAACAACTGGCTCCAACAGGTCTCTCTGAAGTGCCAGGCAGGATGCCAGCCTCCAGGGCCTTACCTGAATTCCGGCCTCTTGTCTCCCGTGAATCATGCAGGTCACACCAATCACAGGAGTCTGAGCAAACTCCTGGAGATGGTGAAGGACAGGGAAGCCTGGCCTGCTGTAGTCCCTGGGGTTGCAGAGAGTCGGACACGACTGACTGCCTGAACACCACCTCCACATGGATCACAGGAAGCTGTGGGGAGGGTACAGCACACACGAGCCCTGAGCGTAGCGCCTGTCACGTAACCCGAGTCCCCAAAATGAGGGCTGCGAGTTCATCTTGGTGTAGGATTTCAAATAATCTTCTCTTTGCTGCCTAGAGCTCTGAAGGGTCTTCTAGCTTAAATCCTATTCTGTGACTTGGCTTGAGCCTGTAGTGCAGGGTGGGGTGAAGCTCCTATTTACAAGCAGGATGGGAAGGTCGGTTTTGAGAAGCTCAAAGGACAGGGGAAAAAAAAAACCCAAGCTTCAGTTTTTCTTAAAAATAAGTCCCTCTTCCCCCGGGGAGACGTCTGACCCTCCTCCCCATCGTTCCATGTTGTGGGGAGAACACATAAGTCTGTGTGTCCCCAGACTCCTCTCTAATTGACCTGGGGATGCTGCTCTGTGGTCCCCTCTGCCCTTCTGAAAACAAACCCCTCCCAGGTAAATGCCCTGGAAACAGGTGCTTATGTCTGCTTTATTTGCTTCTTGGTTGTGCTGGGGGATGGTGACAGTTGGCAACTATAAAAGAAAGAAATCTAAGAATAGAAAGAACTAGATCAACCTTACCGCACTTTTTCTAAACAGATGGACAATCCTCGAAACTGAGGTTGTGGAGACCTGGTTTATTTACTTCAACTACCGTGTGTCTATTTAAAAAAGAGACTCATAAAGAAAACCTAATAGATGAATAAAGCAGGATTTATGGCCCCCAAATATGTGAGGATATCCCAGATAAGATTAATACTTTGTCTCTGAAAAATGTCTTCTATCGTGCAGTGTTGCATCGTTTGTGTTTGTTTATTTGAGAGTTCATATCTTGGGACATTAGTCACTTCTTTTAGCATAAAAGATAAGAAGAAAATCTTGGAGATACATTCTTGGCAAAAACAAGGGGAAGAGGGACAGGCTTGCTGTAGAAAACACTGCCTTATAAATAACTGAGCTACAAAATTCCTTGAAACTAGAGAAATACTGTAGATGGAGTTTCAGGTTTTTATGAAACACCAGTGAGAACATTATTTAATAAAAGTGCTCGAACATATAAGAGTGTAATGTTTTTCAGGCCTTCAATAAAAAATTTTACTTCTCACTTCTTGGGTTATCTAAATTTGCCTTTCCTTTTCGGTGATGCTTTCTGTCTCCTGAAAGGTAGGACTGGCTTGTCTCCCGTTTATGAAGATGACCCCTGGGTTGAAGTTCAAGGACACACTGAGCATCTGCCCACTGGGCTGCTTGCTGGTGTACAGATGGTCAGGCTGGAGGCTGACTGGCCTGTGACTCTGGGTGAGAAGCCACTGCTCCTCTTCCATAATTTGTTCCACAGGAACAAGATTAGAGCTAACAAACTTATTCATTAAAAAGCACTTGCTGCTGCTGCTGCTAAGTCGCCTCAGTCGTGTCCGACTCTGTGCGATCCCGTAGACGGAAGCCTACCAGGCTCCCCCGTCCTTGGGATTCGCCAGGCAAGAACACTGGAATGGGTTGCCATTTCCTTCTCCAATGTGTGAAAGTGAAAAGTGAAAGTGAAGTCACTCAGTCGTTTCCGACTCTTAGCAACCCCATGGACTGCAGCCCACCAGCCTCCTCAGTCCATGGGATTCTCCAGGCAAGAGTAGTGGAGTGGGGTGCCATTGCCTTCTCCAAAAAAGCACTTGAGTAGCCCCCAAATGAAAAGGCGCTAATGCAGCAAATCACTGAAAAAGAGAATTCCTTGATCCTGTACTTGTTTTAGTCAAAGAATGATAAAAGAAGGAGTTGGCAGCTGGATTCTGTTCTGCACTGTAGCACAGCTCTAGGCTGATTTCTGGGGCCCCCAGAAGATACAGATGGGTGCCCACAGACCCAGCAATGACAGTTCATTCTGGCGGAGGTTTCTGCTCTCCTGGCCTGCACTCTGCTGGCAGAACCCCAGTCCCAGGTGTTTTCAGACAAAGGAAGGTGCTGTGATCTAACAGTTTTCAATTTTCAGTGATAACTTGTACTCCAGGGCAACTGTCACTGTGGAAAGTGAAGGCCATTCATGAGCACGAAACAGAAGAGAAATAAACAGACAGGGTTTGCTCATGTGTGGCCTGTGTGGCTTCTGGAAGCCAAGAGTTTCCACCCACGCAGTGAACATCCGATCTTGCCCTGATGCAAGTCAAACGTCCCGAGAGCAAACTAAAAGCAGATAATTACTGAATGTGCCGACTGTGCTTTGCAGGTGTGATGGCTGTTGAAGAAGGTCTTTTTGCCCAATTCCATCAGCTCTCGCCTTGGGTTTTGTTCTTATTTCCTGTCTGGCCCCGGCAATGGCCGTGTGCTTGGAACTCTGTCTCCACAGCTCTCCCCTCTGTCCTCTGCACTCTGCTGGAGTGATCTTCACAAACACAAGCTGAACCAAGACCCACGGTACTGAAAAGTCTGCACTGGCCCCTCATCACCAGACTAATACCCAGCTTTCTTAAGGAGGTGTCCAGGGAGGATTGGTCTTTATTTTGCTTGAACTTGGAGCATGTAACTGGGAGGGTTGCCAGCAGCTTTTGGTGATGGTATGTTTTTTGTTTGTTTGCTGTTCTTGCTTTCTAGGGGGACAGACTGCAATTTATCTTTGGGAAATCCCTTTGTTCTGAGCAACCATTATGGCAGTGACCTTTGGTTACGCAGAGGTAAAAAAAGAAGTAATAAGGACTCAAATGTTATTCCTGTGGATGGAACTGATGAGACGCCCAAGAGAAAATGCTGCAGAGTGAGATGTTAAATGGCCTGTTTAATAAGGTAATACCTACGACTAAAATTTATTGAGCCAAATCCTGTGCGCCAGGCACTCTCCTAAGCTTTTAGTATTAATTCACTTAATACCCATAATAAGCCTTTTATCATCCCTTGCTACTGATGAAACAGACACAGAAAGGCTCAAGAACATAACCGGGATTTTCGGTCCAAGTGGACTAATGCCACAGCCCACACTGATGAGCACGGGCTGTGCTCTTATCCTGTTACGTTAGCGGGGTGGGGCCCTGAAGAGTCCTTGACACCCTCCCCTCCTCCCTTCTGGGTATCCCTTCTGGGTACTGTCTCTGAGCATTTGCATGTGAAAGTAAGGCCTGCAGCTTGATCACGGCTGGAGAGATATGCTGTTTGAGCCACTCTGGGGGAAGGACTCAGAGAAGTACAGTGCAGTCCAGATGGGATCCTGGTATCCTCTGCTGGTGGTCCTTAAAACCAATCACTCAGGTATTCAGAAGTGTCCTGTGGACACCATTTTTGTTCTCATTTGATCTATGTTATTCCAAATAAAAGGTGGGGTTTTATGTGGAAGGGTTGACTGTTTCTATTGTCAATTGTTCTGGGGAAGATAATCCAAAAATAGGCATTTGAATTGTTAGAGAAACATTTTATATTAATATTTTGGGTGCTCACGGAGTTGGACTTTGACTGCTATGTGGGGCTTCGGAGGTATCCCTATGATGGAGGGTAAACTAGCCTGAGAACTCAGTAGGGACTTAAGTGTTGGCATCAGCAGTGCTAAGTAAATCTGCTCACCAGACCTGCAGTCATGCCTTCTGAAGGGTCGTGTTTTGGTATGAAGACACTCCTCAAGGCCCGAGAGGGGTTGGCAAGGGCCTCACATATGCACCCTTCTCCTTCCCTGCTGGTCTCCACATAACCCCTGGGATTTCCACCCGGCTCAGCATGGTCTTCTAGGCTCTATGCTATTCCTCAAGCCAGACATGGAGGCCGTTCGGTAAATTTAATGTCAGCTTGGATAGGTCACAGTGCCCAGACACTTGGTCAGATGGCAGTTTCATGTCACTGTGGAAGTATTTTTTTTTTTTTAACTGAATTTACATCTAAGTCAGCAGACTTTGAGTAAAGCCGATTATCCTCCATAACATGGAGGGCTTGGTCTAATCAGCTGAAGGCCTGGGGGCAAAGACTCAGGTCTTCTGAGGAAGAGGGATCCTGCCTTCAGATGCTGTAATAATAGATGTGAGCTCCAGACATGCGGTGTGTACATCGGCTGTGACCGCAGGGGCCTACACGCGCCATGCATATGTCTTCTGTGACCACAGGGGCCTACACACGTGGTGTGTACATGGGTTGTGACCGCAGGGCCCTCAACTGCTTCAGCACTTGTCTCCTTGGGGGCAGAGCACACATTCAAGGGCGATAGAGCCTCGTTAAACCTGACCCTCAGGGCTTCTCCTCCAACAACAAGGGCGCAGACCCCCTCCCCCAACAGGGCTGTGACAGCCACAGAGCACAGAAGAGGCCCCCAAACACCCAGTGAGGCTTCATCACCACCACACCAGTCACACCCTTATCAAGGGGGTAATGACCAGCGCACACTGAGAAAAGAGAAGTACAGCCCTCACTTCAGAAATACTGGGCTCGCTTAGTCTACACAGGGATTCGGAATTTGCCCACATAAACACTGCCCGTCAAGACCACAGCAAACAACTGCCTCTCTTAAATTCACAGATACAGAGATTTAAGGAAAATGTAGGTGCAGAGGAACTATTCCCAATTAAAAGAACAGAAATCCCTTGAAAGTCCAAATGATGAAACAGACCTCTCCAGTCCACCAGACACTGACTTCAAAATGGAGGCAATAAAAATGCTGAAGGAATTAAGAAAGATTATTGATAGAAACACAGATGACTGTAACAAGGAACTAGAAGCTACAAAGAGGAACCAATCAAAATTAGACAACTTCACTGCCAAGATGAAAACAAGCTACAAGCAGTGAACAGAAGACTAAATAATGCAGGAGAACAAGTAAGTGATCAGGAAGACAGAATAATGGAAATCAATCAATCAGAGAGTAGACAGTAGACAGATAAATGAAAAAAAATGGAAGCAACATACAAGATCCATAGGATCATATAAAGTGTGCCAATCTATACACAACGGGGGTTCTTGAAGAAGAAGAAAGAAAAATAAGGCCAAAAACATATTTGAAGAAATTATGGCTGAAAACCTCCCAAACGTAAAGCAAGAAACAGATAACCAGGTACAGGAGCACAGAGGGTCCCAAACAAGATGAACCCACACAGATCCACACTGAAACATGAAAGTGAAGTGAAGGTGAAAGTCACTCAGTCATGTGCAACTCTCTGGGACCCCACTGACTATACAGTCCATGGAATTCTCCAGGCTTTTCCCTTCTCCAGGGCGTCTTCCCAACCCAGGGATCGAACTAGGGTCTCCTGCACTGCAGACAGATTCTTTACCAGCTGAGTCACAAGGGAAGCCCAAGAATACTGGAGTGGGGTAGCCTTTCACTTCTCCAGTGGATCTTCCCCACCCAGGAATCAAACTGGGGTTTCCTACATTGCAGGCAGATTCTTTACCAACTGAGCTATCAGGATACACTGAAATATAGTATAGTTGAAATGGAAAGAGTTAAAGAGAGGATTCTAAAGGCAGCAAGAGAAAAACAGAGAGTCGGTTACAAGGGAACCCCCCATAAGGCCATCAGCTGATTTCTCTGCACAAACACTGCAGGCCAGAGACAGTGGCAATGTATATTCAGAGCCCTGAAAGGGAAAAACCTGCAACCTAGGATACTCTACCCAGCAAGATTATCCCTGAGAACAGAAGGAGAGACTAAGAATTTCTCAAACAAGAAAAAACTAAAAGAATACAGCAATACCAAACCCATCCTAAAAGAAATACTGAAAGGTCTTCTCTAAACAGAAAAGAAACAATATTCTATAAAAGAGGGAAAATCACAATAGGAAAGGTAAATTTATAAAATGACTGAAAATCACTTAAATAAGTCAGTATATAGATTTAAAAACAACCAAAAATTGACGAGAGATTATAACTATAATTAACAAAAAAGGATAAACATGAAGACGTAAAATAGGACATTAAAATCACAAAATGTGGGGGGAGGGGAGTTAAAAATGTAGACCTTTCAGAACATGTTTGGACCTATATGACTGCCAGTCTAGAGTAAGCAGATATACTTATGGGTTAACATTCTTGAAAACCAGGGTGCCCACAAATCAAAAACATACAACAGACTCACAAAACCCCAAAATAAAGGAACACAAGCATAATACCTAAGAAAATCATCAAACTACAAAAGGAAAAACAAGTAATCCTAAAATTCACACGGCACACCAAAAGATACAGAATTGCAAAGCAATTCTAAGGAAAAAGAGCAAAGCCTTTTTTGGGAAACCCTCCAGTTTCCCAGAATTCAAACAATACTACAAAGCTGTGGTAATCAAAACAGCATGGCACTGGCACGAAACCAAACATATGGGTCAATGGAACAGAACAGATAGCCCAGAAATAAATCCACACACTAATGACAAATTAATCTTTGACAGAGGAGGCAAGAACATAAAATGGAGAAGAGACAGTCTCTGCAGCAAGGGTGCTGAGAAAGCTGGAGAGCCACATATAAATCAATGAATTTAGCACACACCCTCACAGGATACACAAAAATAAACCCAGAATGACTTAAAGACTTACATATAAGAAAAGACACCATAAAACTCCTAGACAAGAACACAGGCAAAACATTCTGACATAACTATAACAATATTTTCTTAGATTAGTCTCCTACAAAAAAAGAACAAATTGGCAAAAATAAACAAATTGGAACCTAATCAAACTTAAAGTTTTTGCACAACAAAATGAAATGATAACCTATGAATTGGCAGAAAATATCTGCAAATTATGTGATGGACAAGGGACTAATTTCCAAAATATACAAAAGCTCATACAACTTAACGTAAAAAAAACTCCAACCCAATTTAAAAAAATTAACATAAGACCTAAACAGACATTTCTCCAAACAAGACAAACAGATAGCCAACAGGCACATGAAAAGATGCTCAGTCAGTCAGTCAGCTCAGTCACTCAGTCATGTCTGACTCTTTGCGACTCCATGGACTGCAGTACACCAGGCCTCCCTGTCAATCACCAACTCTCAGAGTTTATTCAAACTCATGTCCATTGAGTCAGTGATGCCATCCAAACATCTCATCTTCTGTCATCCCCTTCTCCTCCTGCCCTCAATTTTTCCCAGCATCAGGGTCTTTTCCAATGAATCAGTTCTTCTCATCAGGTGGCCAAAGTTTCATCTTCAACATCAGTCCTTCCAATGAACATTCAGGACTGATTTCCTTTAGGATGGACTGGTTGGATCTCTTTGCAATCCAAAGGACTCTCAAGAGTCTTCTCCAACACCACAGTTCAAAAGCATCAATTCTGTGGTGCTCAGCTTTCTTTATAGTCTAACTCTCACATCCATACATGACTACTGGAAAAACCATAGCCTTGACTAGACGGACCTTTGTTGGCAAAGTAATGTCTCTGCTTTTTAATATGCTGTCTAGGTTGGTCATAACTTCTCTTCCAAGGAGTAAGCATCTTTTTATTTCATGGCTGCAGTCACCATCTGCAGTGATTTTGGAGCCCAAGAAAATAAAGTCTGCTACTGTTTCTACTATTTCCCCATCTATTTGCCATGAAGTGATGGGACCGGATGCCATGGTCTTAGTTTTGTGAATGTTGAGCTTTAAGCCAACTGTTTCACTCTCCTCATTCATTTTCATCAAGAGGCTCTTTTGTTCTTCTTCACTGTCTGCCATAAGGGTGGTGTCATCTGCATATCTGAGGTTATTGCTATTTCTCCTGGCAATCTTCATTCCAGCTTGTGTTTCCTCCAGCCCTGCATTTTTCATGATGTACTCTGCATATAAGTTAAATAAGCAGGGTGACAATATACAGCCTTGACATACTCCTTTTCCTATTTGGAACCAGTCAGAAAAGATGCTCAACATCACTAATTATTAGAGAAAAGCAAATCAAATCCCCAAGGAAGTATTACCTCAAACCAGTCAGAATGGCTATCATCAAAAAGTCTACAAATAGTAAATGCTGCAGAGGATGTGGCGAAAAAGAGAACCCTCCTAGACTGTTTGTGGGAATGTCAACTTGTACTCTGGAGATTATGGAGGTTCCTTAAAAAACTAAAAATAGAATTGCCATATGATCCAGAAATCCCACTGATGGGTGCATATTGGAAAAGACAAAAACTCTATTTTGAAAAGATACATGCACCCTATGTTCACAGCAGCACTATGTCACAGTAGCCAAGACACAGAAGCAGCCTAGACGTCCATCAGCAGACAGATGGATAAAGCAGATGTGGCACAGAGACACAAAGGAATATCTGCTGCTCTTGCTCAGTTGCTCAGTCATGTCCAACTCTTCACAACCCTATGGACTGAAGCATACCAGACTCCTCTGTCCTCCACTTAGCCATAAAAAAGAATGGAATAATGCTATTTGCAGCGACATGGACAGACCTAGAGATTATCATGGTAAGTGAAATAAATCAGATAAAGACAAATACCATATGCTATCACTTAAATGTGGACTCTAAAAAATACAAATGAACTTATGTATAAAGCAGAAGCAAACTCTCAGACCCAGAAAACAAACTTATGGTTACCAAAGTGGAGAGGGGTGAGGAGGGATAAATTAGGAGTTTGCAATTAACAGATACACACTACTATATATAAAAGAGATAAACACTAAGGATTTACTGCATAGCACAGGGAATAATATTCAATAGTTTGTTATTATCTACAGTAGAAAGGAACCTGAAAAATATATAACTCAATCACTTTGCTGCATATCTGAAACTAACACAACACTTTAGATCAACTATACTTCAGATTTTTTAAAAAGCATTTATTAAGCATTCCTTCTTCTCCCAAAATAACTTTTGTCCAGCTCCCAGCCTCAGGACTTTTCCATTGCACTTTGCTTCTTACAGTGGGGGCCCACAAATTATTAAAAGCATACAGAATTTATTCATGGCAATGTTTGTTACAAAGAACTAACAACTCAAAAGAAATCCTATTTTCCAGGAGTCTCTCCATGGAAATAGTGCTTGATGATATGCATCTGATCAAATGATATTAGGACATTTCAGTTGCCCCGCTGGCAGCTCACTCCCAGGGCTTTGGGGCGGTGATCCTTCTGTTCTTTGGACGCTTTCGCTAAAGATTCACAGATTGCCTCTCACATGTCAGGCACTGTTTAGGTGCTGGGATACCACAGGGAACAAGGCACAAAAATCCCTACTGTCACGAAGACTGAATTTATAGGGGGGAACAGACAATAAATAAGATTAAATAAGAATATCAGAATATTACTAAGAATATCATTAATTATAAGACACCATTAATAAGAATATCAAAATAAGAAGGAAGCAAGGAGTCTTGTACAGTTATGCAGGCTGTGCACCACGCAAGGGTCCTGTGTCTGAGGGAGTGTGGTGACATGGCACACATCATGGCTTTATATGCTCATTTTCACATCAGTTTGGCAGATGGAAACTGCTTTGTGGAGCAGGATATCTTTCTCTAACTTGCACAAAGACACTGTCTGGGCCAGCGGGGACCCTACCAGCAAAGAGCGAGTCTGTTAGAGGCTTCTGCATTCATCCGGGTAAGACCTGCGGGTGGCCAGGATTAGAAGAGTGGCTGTAGAAATGGGGGACAATCTGAGGTTGAATTCTGTATGTATTTTGAAACCAAAGCTGAAAGATTTGCTACAGACCAGATGTGGGGTGTGAGGTGAGATGGCCACCGAGGCTTTTGTCCTAGGCTTCCGGCAGAACTGAGCTGTCCTCAACTGGGAGGGGAGACCTCAGAAGGAGCTGGGCTGGAGGCAAGGTCAGCAGCAGTGCCATGGACACGGGCACTGGTGATGGGGGTGTGAGTGCAACAAACACGCCCAGACTCAAGACACACAGTGCACTTCTTATGGGAGACACTGTGAGCCGTCATTGGCCTCGGAAGGGCTGTGATTTCTACCCAATGTTTGTGACAAGTTCCTCCCCATCTTATACCTCTCTGCCTTTTCTTTTTTTTTTTTTACCTCTCTGCCTTTTCATGTGAACTGAATTGCATTGGTTTTCACTTGCAATTCTGCCCCTAAAAAGTTTGCAAAGTACTTTGAACAAATTATGATTGAAAACACTGCTCTTAAAAAATTATGACTGAGTCCAACTTTTAAAAATTTATCTTCAGAGAGAAGAGCAGAGAGAAGAGATGTCTCCCTGATACCTGCTGAATTTTCTCAGATGTAATTTGTATTTTTTATTTTGAAATATTTTATTTTTTATTAATTTTCATTGGAGTAGAGTTGCCTTACAATGTTGTTTTCATTTCTCCTGTACATCAAAGTGAATCATCTCATCTGTACGTACCCACACATCCCCTCTTTTTTTAGATTTTCTTCCCATTAGGTCATCACAGGGCACTGACTAGAGTTCCTTGTGCTGCACAGCAGGTTCTCATAAGTTACCTATTTTATACATAATAGTGTATATATGTCAATCCCAATCTCCAATCTGTCCCACTCTGCCTTTCCCCCTTTGCTAACCATAAATTTGTTCTCTACATCTGTTGACTATTTCTGGATATATATTTTTCCTTTGCATATAAGTTCATTTAAACCATTTTTCTAGATCCACATATAAGCAATATTATTCAGTATTTTTCTTTTTTTGACAATTCACTCTCTCAGAGGGAATTTAAATTTGACCATAGGTGATCACTCCTTTTGAGTTATTTTTCATGGCAAGAATAAAGGTCACTGCGGTCAGTATATGCTGCTATCAGTTACCACATGGATCTCTCTAACGTCAATTTTGGAGTACGTAAAACCAGGAAAACAAGACTAGACAGAGTAAAACAGCAGAACTCTAACAACCAAAGGAATCTATTGTTTGCATCTGTCAGTAAAAGATCTGTGAGGAATGGCGGGCAATTGACAGGAATCAGCTGAACGCACACAGGCCAGCCAACTCCTGTGCTCCCCAAGACTGACAGTCCACAGGTTTCCCGCAGCCTCCTGACGCGTGTCCTCCTCTCGTGGGCAGGAGTGAACGGCAGCCCAGCTCACAGGTTGAGCCTGTGTGTCAAATGCTTTCTGAAGGCCGCGCTCACCGATTCCAGAACTATTTACAGCTGTGCAGTGCTTTCCCCCTTCGGCCCACCGCCTGGCGCCGTCACGGGCAGTCAGGGAAGAGCGGGGCTGTGGGCGACTCGCTGTGGTCCGGGACTGCCAGCTCCACGGGGCTCAGGCCTTCCGCACGACCGGCAAGATGCCAGAGTCGACCGCTGTAACAAAAGGTGTCCTGTGGCCTCGGCTTTTATAAGTCCAAGTGTTCCTGTGTTGACACTGTTAGTTCTAATTGGCAGTTAGCTGCCCCTTTAGTTATATATGTATCTGAGTAGCTTTTTATAAGTTGACTTTCTGGAAAAACAGCTTTATTTAGATAGAAATTCACATAGCATACAATTTAGCTACTTTAAGTGTAAAATTCTATGTTTTTTTTTTAGCATATTCACAGGGTTATTTAATCATCACCAAAACTGAATTTTAGAGCATTTTTATCTCCCTTAAAAGAAAGTCAGTACCCACTGCATTCACTCCCCTTCCTACTTTGTCCCCATCAGCCATCACTCATCTACTATCTGTTTCTATGAATTCACCTCTTTCGGACATTTCATACAAATGGCACCATATGACACATGATCTGTGGTCACTAGCTTTTTTCACTTCACAACATATCTTCCAGGTTCACCCTTGTAGCGTTTCTTGGTACTTCATTCTATTGCCTACTATTCCATTGCGGGAGTACCGCACAGGCGACCGCCTGTGTGTGGACATCTGACTGAGGGACAGCTGGCTGCTTCCACTCTGTGGCGTGAGCAACGTTACTATCGACATTCATGGACGCGCTTCTAGGTGGACGCGTGTTTCATTTCTCTCGAGTTGATGCCCAGGAGTACAACTGCTGAGTCACAGGGAAACTCTACCTTTTTGAAGAGCTGCCTAATTATTTTCCAAAGTACAAGCTGGCTTTAACACAACCTGCACCTACTTCCCTTCTCTTTCAGACTAATTTTTTTTTATATGAATGCGTACATTTCCAGGCATCGTACTCCTGTTACACATATACAAACACTTTGCAGGGTTGTCACCTCAGTCCTGTTTTGAATATACTACGGCAAAGTAGGCCATTTCTCTCAGTCAAATCAATTTCTAGAGGACTACTTCATTTTTCTGGGACTGCACAACATTAATAAAGCTTAAAATTTTTAAATTTGAATTTATTTTTATTTATTTGCCTTTTGAATAGGTACTAGAATCCAATGGTTCAAAATTCCAGGGTCCATTAAGACAACTGGAGTGTGTCTCCCCTACTTTCCATCTCTGGGGGAAGCAGGATTGCTGTCTACTTCTTAGGTAGTCTTCCAAGGCATTGTAATGCAATTTTAATTTGAAAAAGCTAAACAAGAACAACAAAAGTATGTGGAACTTTAGGATTTTGCTCCAAACTCAGTTATTCTGGGTAATAAGAGTCGGAACAGCATAACCTCAGTGGTGGCTTATTTCAGAGTTGAATAGCAATAAAGAGCTCGAGTTTAATGATTGCCTTATACAGCTCAAGGAAAATTTTGCCCCAGGAGCCAACCCTTGATCTGGTTATTATTTCACTTTGTCTACATTCCAGAGACTACACGCTCACTTTATTGTCTCGAACTCCACCTCTGCCTCACGTGCTTTGCCCTGTGGAGATCATCCTCGGAGACCTCCAGGCTGCCTCCTGCCTGACCCCGAGTCACACTGCACACCCGCCCTCTCCGACTGCCTCTCAATCCTGAAACACGAGCCCTTTCCACCCCAGCACCTTGGACCTACACGTTCCTCCCTTTGTCAGGAAGATTTCCTTCTGTCCTTCTACCCTCTAGGTCCTAGCTGAAGTGGCATCTTCTCTGACCATCTGAGCTACAGCTGGCCTCTTCTTTCTCCCGTGCATTCTACAGTTCCCTTCATTCAGGGCACTTACTACAGCATTTGTTCACTGACTGGTTCATTGTCTGGAATCATCCATTCCTGAATATCTACATCTGAAACAGGATAGGTAAACTAGAGTCCAACTCTGCTCTTGTATGGCTCTGGAGCTAAAAGTTGCTTTACATTTTTAAAAGGTTGTTTACAATTTTTAAAAGCAAAAAAAAAAAAAAATAATAATAAAAGCAAAAACAAAACAAAACCCATGCAACAGAGTTTGCAAAACTATAAA
>NW_011494888.1:2161301-2186538 GCF_000754665.1 Bison bison bison | reverse complement strand
CAAAACTATAAATATTTAATGTCTAGCTGTTTTTAGTAAAGTTTGACTGTAGGGCTGAACAATGTCTCCAAGGTAGACTGTCTACACTCCAAGGGGTGTGTGAGATAGCCCAGGGGGATCTTAGTTATTCACTCTTCACAAATATTTATCATGGATGCTTTATTAAGTGCATGACTTTAATACAGTAGCATGCACACATAATTTATAAATCAATATTCATTATAATAGATTATGTGTTTTGGGGATAGTGCTCAGAAATTTTTAAATACTGACATTCTGATAAAAATTGCAGGGGCAATGGTGCTAAAACATATCACTTATACGGTGGGAACCACATTCTCTCCTTCCTTAATCCCATCATCTGGCCGATCCACACTCAACACAATATTTTTTGAATAAATGATGGCAGTAGACTTTCCACTTATTGAGCACACATTACATTCTCCAGGTATTAACTATGCTCTTACTGTACAGCATGTCCCTTAATGATCGCAACTGCACTATGTCCTAGGTCCTGTGTGTGTAGTTGCTCAGTCATGTGCGACTCAAACTCTGTGCGACCCCATGGACTGTAGCCCGCCGGGCTCCTCTGTCCATGGAATTCTCCAGGCAACAGTACTGGAGTGGGTATCGCCATTCCCTTCTCCAGGGGATCTTCCGGACTCAGGGATCAAACCGAGGTCTCCCGCATTGCAGGCAGGTTCTTTACCATCTGAGACACCAGGGAAGCCCCCTATTTCACAAATGAGGACACTGAGGCCCCGTGAGGTTAAATGACTTCCTGAAGGTCACATGCCAGTGAGAGGTGGAGGTCAAGGTCAGCTGCCTTCTGATTCCAAAACCAGTGCTTTTATCCACTATTGGCTCGTCCCTAATTTCGCTCCTTTTGACTCTTGCTGTGCATTGCTATCTAATCCCACTTGGAATCCTTTACGTCTGAAATGATAAAGCCACACTGGCTTAGAAGGGTTAATTATTTCCCCCAGCCGTTAACAAAAATGAAGGGGCGTGCATTTTCCTGGCGTGGAGAGTCAGTCACCTTCAGTGCTTAGTTACCAGCTCTTAATGTTAGAATTAGGACACAAGAGTTTGCATGAGTCTGCAGTTTACTAGATAAATCATTAAACTTTTATGAACTGATTTCTCACCTATGTGTTAGTTGTTCAGTCTTTTCTGACTCTTTGCAACCCCACGGTCTATCCATGGAATTTTCCAGGCGAGAATACTGGAGTGGGCTGCCATTCCCTTCTCTAGGGATCTTCCCTAGACCTAGGGATAAAACCCAGTCGCCTGCATTACAGGCAGATTCTTTACTGTCTGAGCCACCAGGAAAGTGGGGTTAATAGTAATATTAGGGGCTCCCCTGGTGGCTCATTTGTAAAAAATCTGCCTCCCAATGTAGGAGATATAAGAGATGCGGGTTTGATCACTGGGTCAAAAAGATCCCCTATAGCAGGAAATGGCAACCCACTCCAGTATTCTTGCCTGGGAAATCCCATGGAAGAGGAGACTGGTGGGCTATAGTCCAAGGGGTCCCAAGAGTCAGACCCCACTGAATGACTAAACAATAATAGTAATATTATCCCAGAGGTGGTTTTGAGAATTCAATGCATGTATACTGAGCTCTATAAAACATTAGTCCTTCTTTGGTCATGTAACTGCGTAGGGACATACTTTTCCACTCTTGTAGTTTTGCTACTATTAATTGTAACATGCTTTGCTTCATCACCCACTTGGGGAGCTATTCAAAACAAGCAGCCCCATCCTGGCTTAGGAAAGAATCAGTGCCCAGGCCTGAGCTGGCATTCTGTTTCTAGGCTTCTTTTAAACCCAAGTTTGCTTGATCTTAGTCCAAAATGGACATGGCTACTACCAGCAGTGCAATTTACAGAGAAAACTGCAGTATCAGTCAGGTCTCCTTTATCTACCTGCTGGAACGTGGAACAACAGAGGGCTTTAACTGTCACCCCCAGCAACTTTAGAATTAAACTGAAAGCTACTATTTAGAGTTTGCTGGTGCAAGTTTTTCTTGTCAGTTTTAAAATTCTTCAAGTCCTTTTAAAAAGCCATAGTTCAAGCTATTTTTACATGAAATTAAAAAATAAAACCCAAAGCATATGCTACATTAAATAATAGCTTTCACACATTTTAAACACCGAGCACCCCAGGCCTTAAGCTAAGTCTGAAATAAAAACTTTTAAAATAAACCGATTCTCTATCGGGGTCAGAGAGGGACAGACTGAGAGTTTGGGGTTAGCAGATGCAAACCATGACGCACAGAATGGATGGACAGTTTAGGCCCTGCCGTATAGGACAGGGAACTATATTCAATTCAATGTTTGGTCCTGGGATAAACCAAAGTGGAAAAGAATATAAAAATATATATGTATATATGTATACAACTGAGTCACTTTGCTGTACTCAGAAAAGATTAATACAACACTGTATATCAACTAGACTTCAATAAAAAACAAACAAAAAAAAGGAAACCGAATGACATCAAATCCTTCTCACAGAATCTTGACATTTTTGCCAGGAATCCTTTATCTTTTTCCTTCCCTAAAGTACATCTTCCAATTTTTCTCTTGCCAGGCCATCGTGCAGAAGAAAGCAGGGCCCAGTTTTCTCTTATTTTCTGCCTTTGTCCTGCCTCCAGTTAGTGATTTATTTAGAAAGTCCCAATACACGGAGTGGGCTTCCCAGGTGGCTCAGCGATAAAGAATCTGCCTGCCCAAGTAGAAGATGTGGGTTCTACCCCTGGGTCAGGAAAATTCCCTGGAGGAGGGCATGGCAACCCATTCCAGTTATGGCCTGATGGTTCAGTTAGCAGCTCATCACGCTCTGCCTCGTGACACATTTTTGCTTTTGACTTGAACCATCATCTGACTGCTATGTAATTTACATGCATTGGCCTTGCCTCTCACTGTGCTTTGGAATCCTGAGAGGCCAGGCCTTCTGGACCCCACAGCATGGAGCAGGGCCCTGAGGGTGGCATGGCCTCTTGTCCCAGACCCCAGTTTCAGCCCAGCTCTGCCCTGGATGGTTAGCGTGAGCCTGTTTCCTGTCTGAAGGAGATGAGAGTTCTCCTGGGGGCTATCAGGTCTGCCCTGAGTATGGGTGCGGGGCCAGGCAGCGCTGCAGGCTCCGGGGCTGCCATCCCGGGACAATCACCAGTCAGTGGGCCAGGTCTGGAGGCACCCAGTACACGCTGTCCCCGAAACCCACGCTCTCGGTTTTTAAGGAGGAAGGAGGACAAGCCCAGCAGAGCCCCCGGGGAACAGTGTGTGACTTGCTGGCAGGGAGTCTTGAGTGTTTGGCTCAATCTTCAAAGATCCACACAGATTTTAATTCTCCTCGGGGACAAGTCAGCTGCTTTGGAAAGTTGTAACATTTCTTCTCTCAGTAAATTTCCTTTAAACAATCAGTTCTAATCTCTCCTTTGTGTCATATGAGATGGGGAGGCAGAGAAGGACAGAGATACTCGGCCCCCAACCCCTATCCTCTGAACGCGACGGATTCTCTTTTTGGGTCTGTCCTTGGGGGTTGGTGATGCCAACTGGAGGAAAGAGGGACCCAGATTTACAGCCTGGGGTATCCTCAGACATTCACAATGTGATGCCACTCAAAATTCCAATACCAGTCCTTCTGGTTACCAGCTGATTTAGGCCACCACAGCAAAAAGAGCGGAATGGAGCTCCCTTAAAAAACTAAAAACAGCGACTCAATGTGATTCAGTGATTGTACTCTGGGCATATACCTGGAGAAAACCATACTCTGAAAATGTACACGCACCGCAATGTTAGATGCAGCACTGTTAACAATAGCCAAGACATGGAAGTAATCTAAGTGACCATCAACAGATGACTAGATGAAGAAGATGAAGTTCAGTTCAGTTCAGTCAATTGTGTCCGACTCTGTGCGACCCCATGGACTGCGGCACACCAGGCTTCCCTGGCCATCACCAACTCCTGGAGCTTGTTCAAACTATTGTCCATCGAGTCGGTGATGCCATCCAACCACCTCATCTTCTGTCGTCCCCTCGTCCTCCTGCCTTCAGTCTTTCCTAGCACCAGGGTCTTTTCCAATGAGTCATTTCGTCTCATCAGGTGGCCAAAGTACTGGAGTTCCGATTCAATATCAGTGCTTCCAATGAACATTCAGGAATGATTTTTTTTAGGATTGAGTGGTTTGGTCTCCTTGCAGTCCAAGGGACAGTCAAGAGTCTTTTCCAACACCACATTTCAAAAGCATCAATTCTTCGGCCCTCAGACTTCTTTATAGTCCAACTTTCACATCCATACGTGACTACTGGAAAAAGCATAGCTTTGACTAGATGGACCTTTGTTGGCAAAGTAATGGCTCTGCTTTTTAATATGGTATCTAGGTTGGTCATAACTTTCCTTCCAAGGAGTAAGCATCTTTTAATTTCATGGCTGCAGTCACCATCTGCAGTGATTTTGAAGCTCAAGAAAATAAAGTCTGTCACAGTTTCCATTGTTTCCTCATCTATTTGCCATGAAGTAATGGGATCAGATGGCATGATCTTAGTTTTTTGAACTTAGTTTTTTGCTGAGTTTTAAGCCAGCTTTTTCTGCCCTCTTTCACTTTCATCAGTTCCTCTTCGTTTTCTGCTTTAAGGGTGGTGTCATCTGCATATCTGAGATTATTGCTATTTCTCCCGGCAATCTTGATTCCAGCTTGAGCTGCATCCAGCCTGGCATTTCGCACGATATACTCTGCATATCAGTCCTGAATATTCACTGGAAGGACTGATGCTGAAGTTGAAACTCCAATACTTTGGCCACCTGATGCAAAAAACTGACTCACTTAAAAAGACCTGATGCTGGGAAAGATTGAAGGCGGGAGGAGAAGGGGATGACAGAGGATGAGATGCTTGGATGGCATCACTGACTCAATGGATATGAGTTTGAGTAAGCTCCGGGAGTTGGTGATGGACAGGGAAGCCTGGCATGCTGCAGTAATGGGGTCGCAAAGAGTCAGACACTACTGAGTGACTGAACTGAACTCTGCATATAAGTTAAATAAGCAGGGTGACAATAAACAGCCTTGATGCACTCCTTTCCTAATTAGGAACCAGTCTGTTGTTCCATATCTGTTTCTAATTGTTGCTTCTTGACCTGCATACAGGTTTCTCAGGAGGCATGTAAGGTGGTCTGGTTTCCCATCTCTTGAAGAATTTCCACAGTTTGTTGTGATCCACACAGTCAAAGGCTTTGGTGTAGTCAATAAAGCAGGAGCAGATGTTTTTCTGGAACTTTCTTGCTTTTTATATTCTTTTCAGCTGAAGATGGAGAAGCTCTATACAGTCAGCAAAAACAAGACCAGGAGCTGACTGTGGCTCAGATCATGAACTCCTTATTGACAAATTCAGACTTAAATGGAAGAAAGTGGGGGAAACCACTAGACCATTCAGGTATGACCTAAATCAAATCCCTTGATTATACAGTGGAAGTGAGAAACAGATTCAAGGGATTAGATCTGATAGAGTGCCTGAAGAACTATGGATGGAGGTTCGTGACACTGTACAGGAGGCAGAGATCAAGACCATCCCCAAGAAAAATAAATGCAAAAAGGTAAAATGGTTGTCTGAAGAAGCCTTACAAATAGCTGAGAAAAGAGAAGCTAAAGGAAAAAAAGGAAAGAAAGACCTATCTGAATGCAGAATTTCAAATAATAGCAAGGAGAAGAGAACCTTCCTAAGTGATCATTGCAAAGAAATAGAGGAAAACAATAGAATGGAAAAGACTAGAGATCTCTTCAAGAAAATAAGAGATACCAAGGGAATATTTAATGCAAAGATGGGCTCAATAAAGGACAGAAATGGTAAGGATCTAACAGAAGCACAAGATATTAAGCAGAGATGGCAAGAATACACAGAAGAGTTATACAAAAAAACATGTTAATGACCCAGATAACCACGATGGTGTGATCCTTCACCTAGAGCCAGACATCCTGGAATGCAAAATCAAGTGGGCCTTAGGAAGAATCACTTGGAACAAAGCTAGTAGAGATGATGGAATTCCAGTTGGGCTATTTCAAATCCTAAAAGATGATGCTGTTAAAATGCTGCACTCAGTATGCCAGCAAATTTGGACAACTCAGCAGTGGCCACAGAACTAAAAAATGGTCAGTTTTCATTCCAATCCCAAAGAAAGGCAATGTCAAAGCATGTTCACACCACCACACAACTGCATTTATTTCACACACTAGCAAATTAATGCTGAGAATTCTTTAAGCGAGGCTTCAACAGTACATGAACCAAGAACTTCCAGATGTTTAAAGCCGGATTTTGAAAAGGCAGAGGAACAAGAGATTAAACTGCCAACATGTGTTGGATCACAGAAAAAATGGAATGTTACTAAGTCAAAAAAAATGAACTAATGTCATTTGCAGCAACACGGATGGACCTAGAGATTATTACACTAAGTGAAATCAACCAGGCAAAGACCAATACACGGCACTGCTATGTGGAATCTAAGAAATGACACAAGTGAACTTATCTATAAAACAGGAACAGCTGACAGTCATAGAAAACAAACTTACAGTTACCAAAGGGGATAGCCGGTCTGTAGGGGAGGGGGATAAATTAGGAATTTGGGATTAACATAGACACACTACTATCTATAAAATATACATAACATATATACACTACTACCTAAAAAAAACCCAACAAGGTCCTACTGTATAGCACAGAGAAGTCTACTCAATATTCTACAATAACCTACATGGAAAAAGAATCTGAAAAAGAATGGATATATGTGTAACTAAATGACTTCGCCGTACACTTGAAGCTAACGTGACATTATAAACCAACCACGTGTGCTATGTACACTAAGCTGCTTCAGTTGTGTCTGTCTCTTTGCGATCCTATGGACAAGCCTGCCAGGCTCCTCTGTCCATTGAATTCTCCAGGCAAGAATACCGGAGTGGATTACCATGACCTCCTCTAGGGGATCTTCCCAACCCAGGGATCAAACCCTTGTCTCTGCATCTCCTGCACTGGCAGGCATGTTCTTCAGCACCACCTGAAAAGCCTTCTAAATCAACTATATGCCAATATAAAATAAAATATTTTTAAAAATAAAATAATAACAATTTTAAAAGAACATCATTTAGATAGGATGAAAGAAGGAAAGAGTAACATAAGCATGGGTAAATGAAAGATTTGAAAGTCCAGGTGGCTTTTTAGTTAAGCATTGAGGATGTGACAGGTACTAGTGGAAGCCCTGAGTATGGTCTTTGTTTAGCTGGAGAAAAGGAAAGAAGGAAGGTGTCCTTGTCACAGAGCAAGTGACACTGGTAAGGAGGAAGGGCAGGGAGAGTGGTTACTGCCATTAGATGAATGTCACATCACTGCATTGTACGGAAGAAACAATAATGTTATCAGGCAGGTGCTAAGAGCAAATCACAGGAAAATATTAACTGGTTAATAGAGCACAGGATAGCAGAGCTGAAGCCACCTGCAGAGATGACCTGGCCCTGCCCCGTCTTCAGACAAAGGCAGATCTAAACCATTAACTAAGATCAGGGCATCCGGTCCCACCACTTCATATCAAATAGATGGGGAAACAATGGAAACAGTGACACTTTATTTTCTTGGGCTCCAAAATCACTTCAGATGGTGACTGCAGCCATGAAATTAAAGACACTCGCTCCTTGGAAGAAAAGCTATGACTAACCTAGACAGCATACTAAAAAGCAGAGACGTTACTTTGCTGACAAAGGTTTGTATAGTCAAAGCTATGCTTTTTCCAGTAGTCATGTATGGATGTGAGAGTTGGACTATAAAGAAAGCTGTGTGCTGAAGAACTGATGCTTTTGAACTGTGGTGTTGGAGAAGACTCTTCAGAGTTCCTTGGACAGCAAGGAAGTCCAACCAGTCCATCCTAAAGGAAATCAGTCCTGAATATTCACTGGAAGGACTGATGCTGAAGCTGAAACTCCAATACTTTGGCCACCTGATAGGAAGAACTGACTCATTTGAAAAGACCCTGATGCTGGGAAGGACTGAAGGTAGGAGGAGGAGGGGATGACAGAGGATGAGATGGTTGGATGGCATCACCGACTCGATGGACCTGAGTTTGAGTAATCTCTGGGAGCTGGTGATGGACAGGGAAGCCTGTCATGCTGCAGTCCATGGGGTCACAAAGAGTCGGACACAACTGAGTGACTGAACTGAAAATCATCCACTGCAGGTGTTTTCTGCATCTCAAAGAGATCACTAGAGATAGAGGCCTCCACATTTTTTGGTGGCCCCATGATTACTTTATCAGTTTCAGAATTAAAAAAAAAAACTCACATCCTTATCTTATCTAAGGCTCAGATGATTACTTTAGATTCGTGGGGTTTTTTCCCCCACCAATGACTGCAGACGGATGGCTGCAGTGATGGTGTCGTAGACCAAGGACCAGTTCTGGACACCTGCCCCTTCTTACCCCTGTTCTCCATTAGAAACTATTCTCTCAGCAAGTGCTGAGCTCTGTGACGGGGGCTGAGGACACCATGACAAATAAAACAGCATCCCGGGGTCAGTGCATGTGTGGCCTGGGGGAGGGCAGCAGACGAGGAGAGGGGTGACCATGGCGGGTAACGTGGTGGATGTTAACAGTGTCTGTAACCAGCACGTGAGTGTTGCCGCATCCACTGGAGTGTGTTCAGTACCAGGCACGCTGTCTCAATCACTGTCACACTCTCTCCTCCCTCACACACAGACAACCGTACAACAGCACATTAGTGCAAACTCCTCCTTCTGCCTGGAACTTTCTCCAGCACATCCTAAGCACTCCCTGCCAAGGGCCTAGAGTGAACCAAGGATCAGTCATCAAGTTTCACTTGTGAGAAGTAAAGGAAGTACCCTGGGCTGACATTCCTACTCTCTCTCCCACACTTAGGTTTTCAAGACTATTGTGTTTCTGTGGGTTTCAAAAATCCTCTTCTGGAAGTCAAAAGCTTTCTCTCTGTTTTTCTACAGTAACCATTCTACTTCTCCCAAAGGCAGATGGAGACAGTTGAAGAGGGAAATGTCATATGCAAGAAAATGAGGAGGAAAAAGGAAGAAAATCATCTTTCAACACATCACCTCTGCTTTATGACAGAAATGCACACACAGAGCGGCCCCAGAGTAACGGACTCCAGGATTTCATGCACATCCTCATCCAAAGATATTAATGATCTAACTGGAGATGAGTCTTAAGTCCCCATAACGTACATTATTTGTAATGGTGGAATCTGAAACATCAAGGTACTGTGTAAAGTTTTTCTCCTTTTCTATCAGTTTTTCTTCTTTGCAGAACCCACTAAGTTACAGATATTCCATAAGAAGTTGTTCCTTTACGGAAATTAATTGTCAGCGTTTATTACAGCTTTTGTGAAGTCCTCACAGGCACTTTCTGCTCTGCCGTGTCTGACTCCCCGCACATCTACACCACACACACACACGTGATCATGGCCTCTGAATTGACTATTGGGCTCATGGTAGTGATCAGAGTGGTCACAATAGTCTCTGGTGACACATAAGAGCAAATACAGAGAGGCCTTCTGCCCACTCGGGTGTATTTAATGCAAATGGCACAGCGATGCAGAAGGCGGCTGGTGTGCCTGGTCTGGGCTGTCCCAAGTAGAACAGAATGGGGCAAAGACATGCCTCCCCTCTCCTTCCTCCCATTTGTGGACCATCACATCTCGCTCAGGCTCCTAGGCTGAGGGTTTACCACAGTTTTAACTGAAAGTCTGTGTCTGGATCCTAAAGCTCACACTTGGTACGAATGCAATCTCAGGCTGTGTTGGTTAGTAAGGTGCTGTTCGGGGGAACCCCAGTGTCATGCATGCACCCCATGGGCCCAACCAGGCCTCCTTGACACCGGCCCTGCCTGAGCCCGGAGTGAAGGCCAGGATGGAGGTGTGTTCTTTTTGGAAGGACCCTCACTGTCCTCTCTCGGTCTCACTTTGCTTCCTTCCAGGATGAATGAGGACAAATCTGGGAACCAGTGTAGTGACACAGTGTGAAGACCATTTTTAGACCATTTTTAGCTGTATGTCCACCTGTGCACCTCACCTGGTGTCCGGGAGCCTGACTGGGCCATCTCCCTCTGCCTCCCAAAGTCCAGGTTATGTTTGCACACCCACATTTCTCAGCTTCTCGGCCCCTTCCTGAAGATCACGTGTGCTTCTGCCTCCACACATCAGCTTATCCCAGGATGGAGTGCATTCATTTGCTCAGCAGGCAGCAGGAGAAACGGCAGGTAAGCTGGAGACTCAGAGAGGACCCTGTGCAATACACACCACATGCGCTAAGAGCACATGGGAAACTTGCTATCGTCATCATCTATCACGGTGTGTCCTAACCACCCTGTCCTAACTATACTTCATATTTCAAATGGACGGGCAAGACGTTTAGACTTGAAATATCAGACACTTAAGAAGGTTATGGTTTAAAGACACTACTCACAACCCTAGAGGAAGAAACCAAAAGTAAAAATCCTTGCATTTTCCCTCTGAATGTTCTTGAATTTGTTCTGTCTTTTCTTTGGTGGGAAAGGGTGGTGCCGCACACAAACAAACCTGCCTGCATGGGGGGTGCTTCAAAACCGTCTGAGCTACTCACTCGGATTCCTGAGGTCCAAGGAGCCTGCAGTCCTGCTGCTGTGGGAATGGGGCGGGGGTGTGAGGCAGGGAAGGGGTTGGAGATGCGGATGACTGAGACAGTGCAGATGGAGACGGTGGAGCTGATGCAGGTGGAAGGGGACAGAGAGGCTGCAGAGAGTGCAGGGTGACAGGATGGGAAGAAGAAAGGGAATGAAGTCACTGTCTGGAATCAGAACCCACGGCTCTCCCAGTCCAACTCTGGCCCGGTGACTGCCACGCCAAATCCAGGCTCTAGCGTCTCTCAGGAGCACAAAAGGAAACGAGGGCGCCAACAGTGAGGCTGTGAGACAGGAAGCAGGAAGCCAGGTGCTCCTGCTGCTGCTGTAGCCTGGAGCTGTTCCCGAAACGCCATCGTGACCTCCCTGCCCGAGCACACGCCATGTTGCGGACAGCGCAGCCCAGGTATTTGCGTTTCGGCCGGCAAAGCCCTCACCTCTGCTTCGGACTCTATCTCCTGCCCCCTGGGCTCCAGACAGGGACAGCTAAATACTGCTCTGCAGGGTTATTTATCTGAAAAAAAAAAAATATTGCTTTAGAACTGTACCAGCTTCACGGTTCAGCAGCTGGGACACTTAGGTAAAATCTGAACCTGATCATCAGGAGATGTGCTAGAAAAAAACACGAAGTAGCAAAATCCAATTTCAAGCCAGCATCATTCGCTGGAAGGGAAAGCACATGTTCAGCAGAAGGGAAGACAAACCTGAAACTGATCTGCTGGGCTGAACATTATGCCTCAGACCAGCTTAACCTCTGATTCACTGGGAATTTAATCATCTCCTTTATGTCTGAATAAACCTGAAGGTAAGTCACTAGCAGACGGTCTTACCTTGTTAGGTTTTTCTTTCCTTACAAATTAAATCTGTACGAGCAGAGATAAGTTACTGGTTTAAACGTTCCTGCAGCTCAACCGAGTTTAACTTTATTAAATTTATTACTACACTAATTAATTTTAATCAATAAAGTTTAACTGAGTTTAATCAAATGTAATTTTATTAAATTCATTAGGTTTAATAAAATATAACTTTATTAAATTTATTAGTACATTAATTTTAAGCAATAAAGTTAAACTACATATGTAAATATATAAGTAGTTTAACTTTATTGCTTAAAATTAATTAGTATACTAGACCCCATGCAATGTAGCCCGCCAGGCTCCTCTGTCCATAGGATTCTCCAGGCAAGAATACTGGAGTGGATGGCCATGCCCTCCTCTAGGGCTCCAGGGGATCTTTCTGATCTAGGGATCAATGCCGCATCTCCTGCATTGCAGGCAGATTCTTTACCACTGAGCCACCTGGGAAGTCCAAAATATATGCACATATATTTAATAAATCATAAATTTGAGCAAAGCTCTTATGTGACGTAATGTCATACATCACAAAGTGAAATGAGCATGAAGAATAATCCTGGAGACAGCTTCAAAGGACCTCACTGACGCCAGAGCCGGGGGGCTGCTAAGGAACCACATCCACCACAACCCAGCGTGGGTCTCTGCCCGCTTCGTCCAGCTGGTGCTGTGATCTTGGCTGACCCTTCTCCCTTTCCCTATTATTTCATATCAGTGTCAAACATTTGGGGGGCACCTATGGCTGCAAGAGAAAGCCTTACCCCCACTTTGTATCTTAAGCCCGAAGATGAGCTCAGTCTCCTGGTCCTGCGAAGAAGGTTCTGACTCTCAGTTCAGCCTCTTTCTGTGACACCGGCTGCCCTGCACCAGCGTCCCTGAGAAGAGCTGAGACCTGGGGAGCAGCCTCAGTACTTAGGGCAACTTACCGGGGCCCCACAGAGCAGGAGTGTCTCACACCAAACCCGCCCTGGGGCCCTTGCAGACCCAGAATCCGGGAGAGGCAGGGTGGGGATCGGCACAAGAATAACTCGAGCAGGCTCCTCAGCCTCCTCACACACACTGCCTTCCTGAGTGCAGTGAGCACACACTGGCACAAGGCAGTGTGCGGGGTGGATTCCGTGCATGGATCCAAGCACAGCGCTGCGTGGCGATGCAGTGACTGCTCAGAGCACCAGCAGCGAAGGACACACACTGTGGTTCGATGGCTTCACTGCCCTGCTTCCAGACTCAGCACCGCGAGGTGTGACCTTGGTTCTGGGTTGCTTCAGAACACAACTGAAGCTTCCGACATCTCCCACCAGCATCCCATCCTGAACAACTCTCTCATCCCCCCTCCAGAGAACCATTAGGAAGGCGGAAGTGCTTGCCCACCCCTGGAGTCTCGCCTGGCTTGCTCTGTGCGCTCCAGGGCAAACAGTGAAGGCAGACAACCTCGCCTGTGTCTCGTGGGGCTGTGGGAACAGGCACTGGCCTCCTGATGTCCACTGGCATCAAGGGACCTGCAGTGTGAAGTCTATGCCAGGTTCAAAATATAATTCTAACCAAGTTTTCTAAAATAAAACATTTCCCTCATAGAAATACCTATGCCCACCCCAGTCCTACCATCCTCATGACTATAAAAATTAAGTTATTGTCAAAACAGACAGGAGCAGTCAACCTGGACACAAACCGTTTGTCCTGGATTCGGGGGCTATGTAATCTTCCCCTCTTCTCCAGACATCTTGTGACCTAGAACCTTCTTCATGGGCTCTGGAAATGTTGAGTGTGGACCCAAGAACACCTAGGGATCAGGGATACCATCTGGATCCATAAATTTTCCCCTAATGGACAGCCCCAGTGTGGGAAAAGAAAACCCACGCAGATTCCACACAGAAGACAGGGAATGTTGAAGACCAACGTTGTGGGTGAGACTGAGTGCCGATGGTAAGCACCCTCCTATCTGGTGAGAGGATCCGTAAAAGCACCGTTCAAGGGAGAGACCTGCTCTGTGACCTGGCTGGGCACTGCTCATCCCAACTCCATCTGTGAATTAGCCTCCTATTAGCAGCACCTCCAATCAGTGTGTCCTCCCCCATGGGTTATCCAAGTGGGTGGAATGGCTGTAAAATACTTCTCTGGCTAATGAGGGTGATGATAAGACAGTGCAGCATCATAGGCCCAGTCGCAACAGAACATCACACATACTGAACAATTACTGCACTCTGTGAAGTGCCATGTGTCTCCACTCCGGGCTCAGCTCTTAGTATTATTGTTTCTGTTAAAAATCTGCATCACAGCAGGAGTGTGGATGAAAAGTGAAAGTGTTAGTCACTCAGTTGCGTCCAACTCTTTGCACTCCCATGGACTTTAAACTGCCAGGCTCCTCTGACCATGGGATCCTCCAGGCAAGAGTACTGGAGTGGGTTGCCATTTCCTTCTCCAGGAGATCTTCCCGACCCAGGGATCAAACCCAGGTTTCCTGCATTGCAGGCAGATTCCTTACTGTCTGAGCCAGATACCTATAAAGCTCTTTAAGCAATTGGAAAAAATCTTCTGGCACTAGTGTGATCACAATTTTGACCTTCACAAAAGCCGACTAAATAAAACAGTCTAGTTTACATTCATAGCCTGAACCCCCAGCTGAGAACTGCCTCTTAAGCAATGTGCGTGCCTAGACATAAGATGACAGGGCTACAGAAGGTGTATGGCATGTCTGCCCATCACGATTACTGGAAAAAGCAACACAGAGACCTTGGCCTCATGTGAAGAATAGCACATTATTGACAACATAGTGAGAAGGTGCTAGACCCAGCTTCAAGCTCAGGCCACTCACCAGCCCCGTGACCTTGGGCCTCTGAACTCTGGTTGTCCCATTTGCAAAATGGAAAAAAAATTAATTGTTTTTCTTCCTTTGTCACCTAGGTGTTGTGGGGAATAAATGAGAAACCTCTTTATAACCATAAAGTGCTTCTACAGGTCAAGGACACTATTAACATTTACAGCCTAAATCCTCAGAGATTTGTTATAGCGGCTGCTGTGTTTGTTTTGGCTCCCCTTAGGGTACCTTTAAAAAATGTGGCCTGTGTTTCTGTTATGATGGCATTTAGACCTCTGCTTCATCAAAGTCAGGGGCGAACTTTCATAAATTCTTTCTCTTGATGGAAACAGCAAGCCCTCTGCCTGCAGTGGCAAATCGTGACCAGCAAGCCCTCAGTCATGATGAACAGCTATGAACCGGGGTTGATGGCCAGAGCATCATTACCCTTCTACACAAACTCCACGAGGACAACCCTGTGCAACACCGCAGAACAAGGCTGGCGTGCGAGAGGCTATTTTTAATCGATACAGTGTGAGAAAGAAAAGAGATGGACACGGCACCCGAAAGTGCCGCCCGCCCAAGAAACAGTGGCTGGCTTTCTGTGTTACAGCCACCCTCCCATTCTGCCCGGCTGAATTTGAATATTAAAACCAAAAACACAAGACAGCCCTTCACTCTCTTCCTTTCACTGAATCAGGCTTTAGCTTTAAAATCACACAAGATCTCAGAAATTCTCTCTTTAAATAATTAATTTAGGTGCAGAGAGAAGCATTCAGTGACCTTAACCTTGGACTCTATTCAGTGAATTCCTCCACAATTTAAACAGTAAGGGGAAAACGCTCTGTCCAGTGAGAAATAACATGCGATAAATAACAGAACGCTTGAATCAGTGACTGATAGCAGAAAAAGGAGAAAAGTCAGCATGAGGGTGGAGTCGGTTCAAGACCAGACCGGTGTGATGCTAAGCCGCTGACACCAGCCGTGTGAAGGCCCCAGGACTCGGTACCAGGCTGGAGCGCCTATGACAAGGGCCACCTCGTGTTCTGAGGGGGCTCAAGAGGGGACCCAGATAAGACAGGCCTGGCGGAAAGACAGCTTCTCACCCTGGAGGGGTTCACACCAACTCCGTCCCCCTCCAGACTCTAAGCAGAAAGGTCTCCGGTTTCCTGAGCTACCGTGCAGAGTGGCTGCGCTGCCCGATGGGAGGACAAGGTCAGGACTCCTTCTGTTGAGGGAGGCACCAGGCCTCCTTTGGGGAAGACTGCCATTTCATTCCGTTTCCCATAAGAGGGATGTGGGGACCCCTGTTTAATTCTTTTTCTGGATAATACTAAATCATCTGGTAGCTTTGACTCAAATATGGCCTTAGCCCTTAGAGCCTACTGTAAGACAAGGAAGGGAATTTCAATGTGCTTTAAACAGGCTCTTTTGCTTGGAGTGGGTATTCAAAATGGAGATCTAGGTGTGAGGTTAGGAATACATATGTATAGGACCTGTGAGAACGTTGTGCTCAGTTGTTCAGTTGTGTCTGACTCTTTGCGACCCCATGAGAATGTCAGTCAACACCTAATGTCCTTCAATGACCAGGAAACTACCACATAGGCGTCCTCTGATTTTTCTAGTTTCTGTCCACAGCCTCAGAGACTCAGTGGTTGATGTTTTTACAAAGGGCTGTTAGGAGGTCTTACAATGACAATTACACTTGTGTTTATTTTCCACAACATAGATTAATTGCTTGTTGTTCAGTTGCTAAGTTGTGTCTGACTCTTTGCAACCCAATGGACTGCAGCAAGCCAGGCTCCCTTGTCTTTCACCATCTCCCAGAGTTTGCTCAAACTCATGCCCATTGAGTCGGTGATGCCATCCAGCCATCTCATTCTCTGTCATCCCCTCCTCCCCCTGCCCTCAATCTTTCCCAGCATCACAGTCTTTTCAAATGAGTCAGCTCTTTGCATCAGGTGGCCAAAATATCGGAGTTTCAGCTTCAACATCAGTCCTTCCAATGAACACCCAGGACTGATCTCCTTTAGGATGGACTGGATCTCCTTTCAGTCCAAGGGACTCTCAAGAGTCTTCTCAAACACCACAGTTCAAAAGCATCAATTTTTCGGCGCTCAGCTTTCTTTATAGAAAGAACTCACATCCATACATGACCACTGGAAAAACCATAGCCTTGACTAGATGGACCTTTGTTGGCAAAGTAATGTCTCTGCTTTTTAATATGTTGTCTAGGCTGGTCATAACTTTCCTTCCAAGGAGTAAGCATCTTTTTATTTCATGGCTGCAGTCACCATCTGCAGCAATCTTGGAGCCCAGAAAAATAAAGTCAGCCACTGTTTCCACTGTTTCCCCATCTATTTGCCATGAAATGATGGGACTGGATGCCATGGTCTTAGTTTTCTGAATGTTGAGCTTTAAGCCAACTGTTTCACTCTCCTCTTTCACTTTCATCAAGAGGCTCTTTAGTTCTTCTTCACTTTCTGCCATAAGGGTGGTATCATCTGCATATCTGAGGTTATTGCTATTTCTCCTGGCAATCTTGATTACAGCTTGTGCTTCTTCCAGCCCAGCATTTCTTATGATGTACTCTGCATATAAGTTAAATAAGCACAACATATACAGTAAATGGCCATGACAGAAAGGAGAAAACCTGGACCCTCAGATCATCTTCTTTTGGTCCTAATCAAAAGTATTGTTCCTTGTTCTGTGATGTCCACCTTTCAGTGAGGGAGTGTGTGGCTTAAGCCCGAGGCCAGTGTGGAGCTTTCACTTCTCCACAATCTTCAAAGTTGAAATCCCACATGCTCCATCTCTGGATAGCGATACAGCACAGGAACCCTCCATGTGTTGTGGAAGCAACGATCAACCAGCTCAGAAGGCCATGCAAAAGGAAAGGACTGAATGCAGGTCCCAAGACAAGCCCCGTGGCCTTCAGTGACCCTTCTTCATGGGCTTGACTGAACATCTAACAGGTCCTTAACCTGCCCAGGGTCCGCACCCAGGACCCCTTCTAAGCCTGAGTCTGTCCCATCTCAGTTACCAATACTTGTTGCTGGGCCAACAATCCATGGGTCCCTCTAAATTCTTCCCATCCTCCACCCACAACATCTGACCCAGCAGCAAGGCCTGTTGGTTTATTGCCAAAATGTCGTCAGAAGCCATTCACTTCCTGCTGTTTTCACAGGACAGCACCTATGACAGGCCAGGCCTGTCCAGGTCTCCCCTGTCTCCTGCCAGCATCCAGCACCTAGGCCCAAATGCCCATCTGTCCATCTCCTCCCAAGTACAATCCCCTGGTGGTCCCCAGTGAATCTAGACTAAAACCTCCGCCTCCAGCTGAAGCCAGCCCCCAGGGTCCCTACCACCTGGCAGCTGTCCGCTTCCCCCACTTATGGCACCTACTCTTGACCACCCCCTGCTACCCTGACTCATCTGCATTTTGCTTAACAGGCTCCTTGTCTTGATTTGGGTGAAACTGTCACCTCCTTAGAGAGGTCTTTCCTGACACCTTACACTAAATAAACCGCCTTCCCATCGCAGCCACCCTGCTCTGTCTGCCCTAACCTCAGCGTTCCTTCATCTAAGACGCTCTCGTTGTTAATGTACTCGTCACCCCCTCTGTGATGGGTCCGCTTGTCACTTCATGGCCACATCTCCAGGGACCCAAGCAGTGTCTGCAAAGCTTGTTCAGTACGTTCTCAATAAGGAACTGCTGAATAAATGACTCTGAAGACATCCTCCCCAAAGTAAATGTAGCCACAAGTGTTCTGCAAGGAGACCAACCAATGGGGCATCTCGGCATCCTGGGAAGATGTGAGAAGGTGGGCGACAGAGAGTGAGCACGAGCAGAGTGGTCAGCAAGGGCACAGGTTGGAAGTGACTTTAGAGACACAACCACTGAGCTCCGAAAGTTCACCGCATGGTCTGGAAGTGGGTGCGACATGAATCCACAAACGGAGGATGAGATGCCAATAATGCGATGGGTTTAAAGAGGGGAAGACTGGTATGAAACCCAATGGTTGAGCTAAGCTTCATCAAAGGAGTAAGAGAATCTGACAAGACAGACAGAAGTAGCAGGGCTTGCAGACGGAGGAAGGGGTATAAACGAGAGAAAAGGTCTGGAGTGGGGGCGCATTGGCTGGGCCTAGACTTTGCCCTGAGGAAGCTCAAAAGAGACTGATTAGATTCTGCTCAAACTGTGTGTTTTAGAATGCGCAAATATTTATTGTCTAAAGGAATTCAGAGACAGACAGATGGGGGTGGAAGGTGATTTGTTCAGGCGTTTCTTTCCTCTCTAAGGCACTGGTGGTATTTTTCTTGAGAACTTCAGTTCATTTGTTAAACAAATAGTTATTACTTGCCTCCCAGGTACCAGGCACTTTGTGCGTGGATGGGCTTCCACAGGGAATGAAAGGTCACAATTCTTGTGCCAGAAGTCCAAGGAGGTCAACAGTACACAGGCACATTTAAAATAATGATGGAAGTATAATTTTTAAATTCCGTATTTCAGGCAATCTCTTTGATGCTAGTCATGTGGGAAGATAAAAAGAAGATGTTATTCATAGTTATCGGTGAGGCTGTCTGTACCACAGGGTTTTAGAAGGGATAGTGGGTGAGGTGAGATACATAGAACAAGCTAGTGGTCATCAGTGGGGAGGGGAAATGTATGGGTAGGGAATAAGGACAAACTCTTAAGTGTAAAACAAATGAACCAAAGGATATAATGTATGACACAGGGAATACAGCCAAGTTTTAAAATAGTAACTATAAATGGAATATAACATTTTAAAAAGGTGAATCACTATACTGCACGCCTGTAACTTACATAATATTGCCCAGCAACTACACTTCAATTAAAAAAAAATAAACATACAAGGCCCACGTGGTCAGGACACACATAACTGGAAAAAAACGAAAGGACAGTGAGGCTGAAACCGAGGAGGACCCACCCCCTACAAAGTCCTCCTCCTGCCTCTTGTTTGTAGAAAAACTTAAGCCAAAGAACAAATTTAATCCGAGAGGTGAGAAAATGCAGAAGAGAAGGGAAATAGTCAAACAACATCAAATAATAACAGTTTACCCATTAAACAAAGTCAAAGACCTTTAGTTCCTCCTCAAGGGCTATAGATAGTATTTTGAGTCATGTCCTGTGAGCTTCTTAGAGATACTGAAACCCCCACCAGGTAGGAGAAGTTAACTACATGATGACCAGACTGCAGCAGTGGCAAAAGCTGCCACAACTGCAAGAGCTGTCCTCAAACAAATGGGAACAAGCCAATCTTGGAACTGAAGATTAACTGCACTTAAAACAGTTAGGGGCGCCTGGTGTGCTGCAGTTCACGGGGTCGCAAAAAGTCAGACACGACTTAGCGCCTGAACAACAAAACAATAAAGATGACACTGATGACCAACTCCAAGACGACAGCCAAGAGCTGATTGCTCTTCTACACATAGCCCTCCACCCCACCTGTGCACCCTGACCCTCCCCTATAAGAGTTCGTGCCCCCAGTCAACAAGGGGGAGCTGGCCCTTTGGGACATGAGTCCACCTTCTCCCCTGGATTGCTGGCTTCCTCAAGGAAGCTATCTCCTCTCACCCAACAGTTGTTTCAATACTGGATTCTTGAGCCACAAGCAGCTGAACTTGAGTTTGGCAACAAGGTAACTCATTTTGAAACATCCACAGAGCAGCTGTGAGAGGCCCACTTGGAGCCTCTGCTCCTTCTTCTCCCTCCTGCCTTCAGACATTTCTGCCAGTTTAATCACAGCCATGTAAAAACACACATGGTATGGACAAGGCCTGATCAACCTGTATCTGGAAGCAGTGTCTGCCATTGGGAGGGAACTGTGAGCATGACTGTCAATAGGAGGCCAGTGCCAGGTGCAAGCTGTTGACTCACTGACTATAGACATAGAGAGTGGCTACTTAGCAACTTTCATGATGAGAACAGAGCAATTCACAGAGGAGTGGTCACTGCCTCCTCTCAGACACTGCCAGCCACGGGCAATCACTAACTGGTCAGTGACCTGGTTCTGCCAAGAGATTTCTTAGAGAAATGTGGAACGTTCTGGCTTCAATCTGGTCCTCTCCCTTGCACCTCAGACCAGAATTCAACAGTTGTTAATTCTATCAAGAGATGTAGATTCCAACACTCCCTGGTTATTTCGATTCTTGTTTTTTCCCAGAGCATTGCCCTTTACTATGTTATGATGACCCGTGAACACCTATTTTCATAATATACTGGTACATTCAAAAAAGTAAATTCTTAAATGCAAAGTTAGCTCTCAACACAGCCTGGTACACTATGTGGATTACTAAACAATCAACTATGATCAGGTTCTCCTCCACAATTCTGTTCTGCCTGTATTTACTGACTAGGGCTGCCAGCTTGAACAACAAATTATTTCTCACAGTTCTGGAGGCCAGAAGTCCAAGATTCAGGTGTCAGCAGGTTTGGTTTCTCCTAAGCCCATGGCTGTCCTCTCACTGTGGTGATGTGGCTGTTCTTCAGTGCTCGCACCCCTAGTGTCTCTCTCTCTGTCTCCAAAATTCCCTTTCTTATAAGGATACAGGTTGGATCAGGAACCACCTAACAGCCTCATTTTATTTAATCACCACTTCAAAGGCCCTAGCTTCAAATACAGACACATTCGGAGGCCCTGGAGGTCAGGGCTTCAACATTTGGAGTTTGGGGGAACACAGTTCGGTCAGTCACACTTCCCAGTCCTAATATACAGTTGGTCCTGAGGGGCAGTGGGTGGGACTCAGAGATCCCTTAGAGGGCTGGCTCTTGGGCCTGGGGAGGCACCTCACCCTGCTCCCAGAATCCCACAACGAAACACAGGAGAGCTGGTGGGAGCTTTTAAAGTCCTCCGTCTCCTTTCCGCTATTTCCTGAGATTCCACAGAAAGAAGCAGCCTGGGCTCCAATCTCGTTCTAGTGTAGAGGTAAAGATGGCAAACTGTAAGAATTCGCAGGAGAAGGGCTTTACTTGTAGGGGGTGGATCCCAGCTTTGTGTAGGAGGCCACAGCTCAGCTGGGCCTTGGAGAACGGGCAGAAGGTTGGTGTGAAGAGATAAGAGTGTCAGAGGCGAGAGGAAGGTGTGGCCGTGGGGAGTATGGCGCGTGCGAGGAGGTGACCGAGTGTGAATGATCACACGCGGGGGCCCTGGGTGTACGTTATCACACCGAGTCCCCACGGAGCCCCCGTGCAGTAAGCCAATCCGGATTTACACTCCTTTCCAATGGCAAACAGAACAGAGGCTGGGCAGCTGGGTAGCCGTACCTGAGAGAGATGATGTGAACACACCTGACCACAGCACCCCCCGCCCCCCAGCTCAGAGGCGCGTGCGTTCAGTCCCTACTGCCAGCCTCACAAATTCTCACATACTTAAATAAACAACCCAAGTTTCTTACCTTCGTTCTTCAAGTCAACAGTCTATGCAGGCTCGCCTGGTGTTCAGATCCGGGTTGCCCAAGGCCAAAATCCAGGCGCAGCCAGTGGGACGCTGCCGGGAGCTCTGGGGAGATGGGCTTCTAGCCTCGTTCATGGGCAGGATTCGGGTCCAGGCTCTCCTGTGACTGAGGACCCTGTCTCCGGGCTGCTGCGGTCAGCTGAGGGTCACTCCCGGCTTCTGGAACTGCCTCCTCGGCTCCTGGTCCTCACCGGCTCAAAGCCGGCCCTTCTCAGCCCGTGGCCGCCAGCCTAGAGCGTGATGACTTGCCCTGTTCCTCAATGTGCATGCGCGCAACAAGGGCTCACCTGATCACCCGGGAACCTCTCTCCACGCCGACGCTCGTCCCTCAAATCACAGGGAGACTCTCCCCACGTTGGGGCACGTTCCTCCAATCACAGCTGCTAAGTCGTGCTCACCCGGGAACGTGCAGCTGGACTGCTTGAGCTCCAGGACTAGGCTCGGGTCCTCGACCTTTCTTCACAGGTGGTGAGACCTATTCAAGCTGTTTGGCTGCTGAACAGCCAAGAGGGAGGACAGGGTGGCAGAGAGGGTTTTGTCCTGGTCAGGAATCTGCTCCGAGGAGATTGCTCTGGCAGCCATAGGGAGGTGGGTTGGTCTGGTGAGAGATTAGAGCTGGGGGATGAGTTTGCAGGCTTTCAAATACCCAAAGTGGGCGCCATGAGGAAGTGAAGAAGGGCTGGAAGGCCATTCGCCCAAACTCCAGTTCTCCTGAAGTTAATTAAGCTGCCAGTTTGGCTTGATGTGAATTTCCTGTTTCCCTTCCTGGCCTCAGAAGATACTGAATGATGCCCTCCTGAAAAGAGCCGATAAGGAAGAAAAAAAATTGATAAAAACTTGAACTGGCAAGAAGGTCGACTAATGAGTGGCCAGGTTCCTAAGAGAGGGAGTGGACCCCGAAGCTTGAAGTGTCAGAGACCAGACATAGCCCAGGTCTTTGAAGGGCATGGCTTCTTAAAAGATGCTGACCACCTGCACAGGCTGCTGCTGCTGCTGCTGCCGCGTCACTTCAGTCGTGTCCGACTCTGTGCGACCCCATAGACGGCAGCTCACTAGGCTCCTCTGTCCCTGGGATTCTCCAGGCAAGAATACTGGAGTGGGTTGCCATTTCCTTCTCCAATGCATGAAAGTGAAAAGTGAAAGTGAAGTCGCTCAGTCGTGCACAGGCTAGGACACCCTAAAGGGCACAGAGGGAGCCAGGAGTAAGCCTGCCCCATCTCCCCTGCTCCCCACAAGGGGAACATTCTCATTTTTCGCCACTGAGTGGAGAGAACCCAGAAACACAGCTGAGAATATATAGACACTTAATATGCAAAAGAGATGGCTTTTGGGGTCACTGGGGAAAGAACAGACTTTAAATGCTCATAGGACAACTGGGGATTCATGTTCAAAAATTGACATTGGAGCCCTATCTAAATATGTAACACAAACCAAACTCCAGGTGGATGAAGGACTTAAATGTGGAAGGCAAAACCCTAAAATTTTAGGAGACCATGCTGGTTATCTTTGTGATCTTGGGGTAAGGAATAATTTCTTACACAGAATACAAAAAAGCGTAAACAAAAGAGTGACTTATAAGTCTGACCACATTAAGATTAAAAGTTTATGTTTAAGGACACCAGAGTTTGGGAGATATTTATAACGTATGTTATTGACAAAAGATTAGCATTCAGAATCTATAAAAAATCCCCAAGAATCAAAATGAGAAAGATAAATAACCAGAAACAGCAATGGTCAAAAAACATTTCAGAGACGGGAAAACTTAAATAGCCTGTAAAGAAAGGAGAATATATTTAACTGGAGTTTTCTGGGAAATTAATCTTAAAAGTACAGTAAGAACTGACACCAAAGCTTGTATGTCAATACAACAGCAGTAGAATCCATAATACCCCAGACTGGAGACAACCCAGATCTCCTAAAACCCATGAGTGGTCATAGAAACTGGAGTCCATCCAGATGGTGAAGAGCTGCTGCTTTCAGCCCTGAAATGGATGACCTGTGAGCCAGGCAAGAACCAGGGTGGATCTCAGGGGTATCGTGCTGAATGATAAAAGCGAATTCCAAAAGTTTGCAGGCTGGGTGATTCCATCTAGGGCATTCTTGAAATGAAAAGAATTGTAGAAATGAATAATGGATGCTCAGCTGTCAGGGTGAGGGGTGGTGGGGAGGGAGGTCAGTGGGTGTGGTTGTATCTGGCAACACCGAGGATCCCTGTGGTGGTGAGAAAGTTCTGGATCCTTGTTTCCCTGCGGTGGTGGATATACAAACCTACGCGTGATAAAACTGCACAGAACTAAATGTGCGCACGCACGCACGCACACACACACACACGCGCGCGAGAATACGTGACCTGAGTAGGACCAGTGGGTGTGTCTGTGCTGGCTGTGACACTGCACTGAAGTCTTTTTGGTGTTCCTGCTGAGCGGGGGGACTGGAGAGAGATCTTAAGATACACAGTTCTTTTCTCCTCTTTTTCCAACCTCACCCTCTGGGTGGTGATGAGCAGTCAGGGCCGCTCTGCGTCTGCAGATTTAAATGGCCTTTTCCAGACAACAACTTCTCTTTGGGAAATATTGGTCTCTCAGCTGCCCCCCTTCTCCCCCGGCTCTCCCCGGGGCTTGTGGGATCTGTGTGTGATGTGAGGGTGGGGGTGCCCTGTCTGATCTGGGATGGTCACTATCCAGGCCTTCACCCTCAAGGGTGGGGGCTGGGCAGGGGCTGGAGAGGCCAGAGCCCTCTGGCCAATTCTTACCGATCACAGTCACCTCCATTTACACCACACACATACAAACATTCAATATTACCATTTTTTTCTTACGTAAGCAGTGGTATGGGAAAACTGTAATTAATTAAGTCTTCATTCTGGGGCAGCTAAACCAATGTCCATGTGAGCTAGATGCTATTATTATCCAGATTTAAGAGAGGAGAAAGTGGAGGTTTAGAGGGGTTGAACTACTTTAATGGTTCACATCAGTGTCACACGGTTGGTTAGGAACTGGCAGATGCAGGATTAAAGCCCTGTCTGGCCCATTTCCAGACTTTGAGCCTCTAATCATTGTGCCTCTGCCAGGAATTGGACATTATCTGGGTGGGGGTGATATTTAAAGCAATGAGATTGAATAAAAAACACTGAGACCAGAGTTTATAGAGAACGTCAGAGCACATCATTTATGGAGCCCCTATATTTAACGGATGAGGGAAAAGTACTGAGTCCCAGAGGAGGCCACAGACCTGAAAGGAGACAGAGGCACCGACAGAAGGAGTTTCAGAATCGTCACGTGCTTTGGAGCTGTCCAGAAAGGAAAAGACTTCGAGAAGGCCCCTGAAGTTTCAACTGAGATCATTGTTGATCATTAAAGGAACAGCTTCACCAGAAAAAAAAGATTGGTATTGCCAGTGTTTTAGTTATCTATTGCTAATTAACAAACAACCTTAGACTGTTTCTTAAAAAAA
>NW_011494888.1:2136957-2161201 GCF_000754665.1 Bison bison bison | reverse complement strand
ATATATATATATAATTTTTGTCCCCGGATCCCTGATCCCTTCCTCCTCAGGGTTGCTCCCGGGGCCACTCTGCTCCCCTTCTCTCAGGACCATTTCATCCACTGCTGTGGATTTAATTCCTCTCTAAGGGCTGCCAACTTCCCGAAGTTAGATTTCTAGTCCAGATTTTCTCATTAGTTCCAGCCCATGCCCAGCTGCCGGCATGTCCCACAGGCACTGAAGCTGGACATTCCACACAGAGTGCATCCTTTTTCTCCCTCTCCTTGCTCTGCTGTTTCCTGTGTTGGGGAAAGGCACCAACACAGCTTCTTTGCTTGATGAGGGAACGCAGGGTTGTTGACACACTGCTTTCTTCGCCCTCTCCCCTCCCATCTGCAACACTTCACCACTTCCCTCCTTTCCTATGGCCACCTCCCACCCCAGCTACTGTCACGTTTTGTCAGATCACCCCTTCAGGCTCCTCCACTTACTCACTCCTTCTAATAGTGATCCCCTACCATCTATTCTCTTCCCTATCGCCAAAGGGAGCTTGGAAAATGCAAATCTTATTATGTCAATACCCCCCATCTTGACTGACTTACACCAGTTAAAATCCTCTGACTTCCTGTGGCCCATAGAATAAATAATAAAGGATAAGATATACCAGGGACTTCTTTGTGCTGAGCATGAGGACGCACATGACACATGTTAAACCACAAATCCCTCAGCAGGATGACTGCAGATCTTCCTTACCTGGTCCCAGTGTAACCGTCCAGCCTCTTCTTTGTCTACTCCTCCCTCTTCACCTGGCTCATGCCAACTCACCCTTCATGAATCAGGGCACAGGTTGAAACCACCTCCAGGAACCCTGTGATGTCCTGGGTTCAGTCTCTGTTATGAGACACGTTCCCAGCACGTTCTACAGGATTCACCTTCTGGTTCATCTCCACCACTCCGCTGTCCTGCTTGTTTCATACCTTCAGTGTCTTTCACAGGGCCTGGTTCATTGTCGTTGCTCAATAAATATTTGTGGAATGGATGGATGGATCTTGGAGTTAAAACAGTTCCAAGCATCCAAGTCATCAGGCAGATGCTTTAACATTGAGCTACCTGGGAAGCCCTAGAAATCCAATACTTTCCCACATAGCATTCTGTTTCCTTGCAGTGGAATGAGACTCAGCATCACCCCTTCTGGGAGCAGATGCTTCTCAGCTGATGCTCAGTCTCCTGCCTTCCTGTCTCCCTTTATCTACTTGTCTTCCACCCTTTCTCCAGCCCTGATGTATGCAGAGCTCTCCAGCCCTGATTAAAGCAAGGCTATTTTCAAAGTCCTATTTCAGTCTCAGAAATTAGTCCAAGTTCCTACACAGTCCTGGCAGTGCTGCAATTTAATAAATGACATTGGTTACCACCTACGTAGGGGGCTTCCCAGGTGGCACTAGTGGTAAAGAACCCACCTGCCAATGCAGGAGACAGAAGAGACACAGGTTCGATCCCTGGGTCGGGAAGATCCCCTGGAGGAGGGCATGGCAACCCACTCCAGTATTCTTGCCTGGAAAATCCCATGGACAGAGGAGCCTGGTGGGCTGAAGTCCATAGGGTCACACAGAATCAGACATGACTGAAGTGACTTAGCACACACATACCACCTATGTTATGTCTCAGTACGACCCTGGGTTTCATACAGCAATGCTGAATTAATCTCTATGTCTGATCAAATCTGAAGGCCACCTCTGGAGAAGAAAACAGTTAATGGAGACGGTCAGAGATTTAGGAACATTTACGGACTGAAGGAAGGGCTTCTCTGGTGGCTCAGTGGTAAAGAAGCCACCTGCCAATGCAAGAGATGTAGGTTCGATCTCTGGGTCAGGAAGATCCCCTGGAGAAGGAAATGGCAACCCATTCCAGTATTCTTGCCAGGAGAATCCCATGGACAGAGGAGCCTAGAGGGCTACAGCCCATGAGGGTCACAAAAGAGCTGGATACAGCTTAGCAACTAAACAACAACCACAACAATGGGCTGAAGGAAATAGGCCAAATAGAGGTAATATTGGAAGATATAAGAGAGGAAAACACGGATCATAGATGGGACATTGGAAAGTTTTCCTGAAGTCAGTAGAGAAAAACAGCAAACCAATAGTGAGCTGTTTGGAGGTTGAGTGAGTTCAGCAGACAGCCCTGATGGCGGTGAAGGGGGGAGGTTGTGCAATGTGAGGGGTGGGAGTGGGTGGAATAGTCTGGCTGGGGAAGGAGTGTGGCCATAGAGGAGAGAACAGCTTCAGAGACATCACAAGACTTGCCACCAGAATGGCGCAAAGTACGTGGACCTGCAAGGACAGTCCCTAGACGCCTTTCTGGCACAGTTCACCGGTGCTCAGGAGATGTCTGATCCCTTTTTTGTTTTTCTTTATGTAGTTTACCAGGTCCTGGAACATGGAGACTTTTCAGGCCACGGTATCTACTCCCTGAGGCCACTACTTTCCATCTGTGGTGTTGCAGGTACCATCCACGCCAGAAAACCCTGTCACACATTCTTCACGGCTCACAGGCTGGCCTCCCTCCATCAACCCCCGTCTCAGCGTCTCTGCTGTCAATTTCAAGCACGCTCTAATCCCAGCCCCTTACAGGCTTGTTGATGCATGTTTCTTCTCGCCACTCTAGTCATAGAAATAGACACTGGAGAAGTGGCAAAATTGGTTTGCATGCAGATGATGTGTCAAAGATTTACCTCAAACCCAACAAAATAACAGAAGCCAGCACGAGTCTCCTGCTTGGCACGGAGCAGGCTGGTAGGGAGCCCCCCTGGGGAAGTACACGGAGGAGCAAGTGAACAACGGCCCCAGAAGCATCACCGGGAGCTCTGAGCCAACTCAGCTGCTAACCCAACAAAAACTCAGCGTGACTATACATGTGTATGTCACATAGGGCGTGGAACACATGTCTATAAATAGTCCGCTGAGGCTGGCAGTGACCACACAAGCTCGGTACTTTGCTGGCTTACTTAACTGTACAGAAAGAACAGTGTGTGAGCCCTGCTTGAGGGGCTATGCGTTCAAGGAGGCTGCTGAGAACCTGATGGTCACATGCCTGGCCCAGCCCTCTGTCATGTTCAATGTGACGGCTGCAGGGAGGGCTTTGAGCTCAGGGAAGGGCCTCCCAGTGGTAAAGAATCCGCCTGTCAATACAGGAGACGGGAGTTTGATCCGTGGGTCAGGAAGAGCCCCTGGAGGAGGAAATGGCAACCCACTCCAGGATTCTTGCCTGGGAAATCCCATGGAAAAAGGAGCCTGGCAGGCTGCAGTCCAAGAGGTTGCAAAAGAATCAGATACGACTGAGTGACAGAACAACGGCAACCCTCTAAGTAGTGGTTTATGCAGCACACACATTGAGAATCTCCCATGTTCCAGGCACCGTGGTGGCTGCCAGGCACACAGAGATGAGTAGAACAGAGTTCAAACCACGCAGAGCCTGCAGTCCAGCAAGCATGACAAACATGAGGATTCTGGGAGGTAGCTGAGTGCTGCAACACTGGAACATACTGTCACTGGGGCTCGTAGAAAGTTGCTCCAGTTCCTTTTGCTGGATGATAATAAACTAGCCCAGGACGTAAGGACACGAAGGGATTGTTGTATTTGTATCCTCACAGATTTGGGGGTGCACAGAGCACAGAGGAGGCGGCTGTGTGTGTGCCACCATGTCAGGGGCCCCACCTGGAAACAGGGCAACCAGGTCTGCCTACCAGGTGTGTCACGTGGCTTCTATATGGAGCCAGGCTTCCTCATGGCTCCAAGGGAATGTATTCCAGCCAACAGCACGGAAGCCATGTCATCTTTTAGGGCCCAGCTTCCCAGGTGGTGCAGTGGTAAAGAATCCACCTGCCAAAGCAGGAGATGTGAGAGACTTGGGTTCAGTCCCTGGGTTGGGAAGATCCCCTGGAGGAGAGAGCAGCTTACTCCAGTATTCTTGCCTGGAGAATCCTATGGGCAGAGGAGCTGGTTGGCTACAGTCCACAAAGTCACTAAGAGTCGGACACGACTGAGCACACACACACAGGGCGTGGCTCCTGAGACACCACACCTGCCACAGACTCTTTGGGGTGAAGCAGTTACAAGCTTACCCAGAAGCAAGGGGAGGAATGTGGACCTGAACTCTCAGTGCAGGGAAAGTAGAAGAATTATGCAGCCGTTTATAAAAACTGCTCTGGAGAGAGTGCCTTCCCAGCTGGAAATAAGGGAGGAGTTCACAGAAGAGGTGATTTTTGGGCTGCACCTTGAGAGGAGTGGAGGTTCTCCAGGAGAAGTGGAGAGGTGTGAAGAACAGCAGCCCAGGCTCACACGCCCACAGACACGTAGAAATACGAGAAAGATGAAGCCAAGGGATAACCATGAAAGGAACAAGCATTGGAGGAAAATCAGTTTCACTGCTCTCTCGTTCCCTGAGTACATCAATGTGTCTGAACTGCTAACTCAACATTGCTCACTGGTCCCTAAACACGTACAGTGCCTGGGCAAGTGCTGTGGAGAAGGTGGGTTTAAAGTCAGACTTGAAAATGAAGGCACAGTTTTTCGTTAGCAAACACCTTGGAGAAGGAACTAGCAACCCACTCCAGTATTCTTCCCTGGGAAATCCCATGGACAGAGGAACCTGGTGAGCTAAAGTCCATGGGGTCACAAAAAGTCAGACACGACTTAGCGACTAAACCACCAGCATATGTACTCCCTGTGGGCACCATGCCAAGGACAGGGCCATCTTTACTCACTTAATCTTCCCCACTGCCCTACAAGACAGCCCTTGCTACTATATTGCTTACAGATTGGGCATTGGGGTCCAGAAAGGTGAGGTTACATGTCCACCTGGACAGAGGCAGACCTGGGATTCACAGCAGGTAGCCTGACCACAGGGTCTGGACCCCTGAGCCCATATGGTGCCACCCCTCAGACAGCTGGGGCCGAATACAGGCTGAAACTGAAGGTCAGCCTGGGAGCTTGGACTTCATCTGTGTGGCGACCATGAGCTGCTTAGGGCCACCTGAAAAGACAATAATGTGACCTAAATTGTGTGCACACAGCTCACATGGCTGGCTCTTGGCTGATGCAGGTAAGACCAGTCTCTGGATTCTGCGTCCAGTGTTCCTCACTCTTTGCTAAAGCTTGCAGGCCCAAGACAGTACCTTCTGGCCCAGCACCTCTTCTGATCTCTCCAGTAACGCTGTGAGAATCTCGACTCTGGAAGAAACCAGCAACGGGGTTCTCTTGAGCGAGGACTTAGCCCACAGCTTCACAGGGGTGCGTTCCAGCCAACAGCATGTGAGTGGGAGCCTGGGCTGTTTTAATTCTAATCTAGAACAAGACCAAGCATTTATCTGCGGTTTGACTTGCAGAGATGAAATGCAATGTATTAAAGCAGTTTCATTTCCCCATCAACTCAGCACTGGTTTTACCATCGTGAGCTGTGGCTGACCTAATGCTTTGCTGAGCTGTGTGTGGTGCCATTCAGGTGCGTGTGATGATACAGGACAGACAACCTCAGTTGGGCAGAAGGTCTCAATGGAAGCACTACGGTATTAGCATTCCTTCTGTGCTTATTATAGAACCTAAGATACACAGTGGGTAAGAGCGTGGTAGGGGGGCATGGCGTGACTGCAGAAAAACAATGGAAGCAGCTGGTGGCTCCATTTTGGGTTTTGTGGAAGTTTTAAATGGACATTGTGCTAATCTCATCATCTATAAAATTTTTAAACCGGTTACTTTGTGGTGACTTGACACTTCCACTGAGATATATTAGAATGTGGCAAGAATTCTAATATATCAATATTATAGTATCAAGTACCTAATATAGCAATAGTATAAATCAAATTTCAATATAAAAATATCTAATAAAAACAACAAAAACCATGACATCAAGCCCCTGGCTCAAAAATGTCCTCCAGGCAGACTCATGGAAAAAGACCGGGGCAAGTGAAGTAGATCATTTTGAAACTGAAGGTGGTTTAAAGGAGGAAAGCAACAATTCTAGAAATTGTGTAGTCTGAAGACATGACCTGGGAGGGAAGTCAGGCTCGTTTTGACAGAAGGTGTGTGACTGTGGGGCTGGATCTAGCTGGGACCAGAGCTGTGTGCCTTCAGTCTCACAAATCACCCCAGTGAGCTTCAGTGGACACACACAAATACGTATTTTTGTTGCACAGCAAAGGAAACCCTACACAAAATGAAAAGACAACCTATACAATGGGAGAAAATATTTGAAAATGATGTGACTGACAAGGGATTAATTTCCAAAATAGAAATTATGAAGTTCAATTAAAAAAAAAAGAAACCTAATCAGAAAAAAAAGGGCAGATAATCTTAAGTACACATTTCTCCAAAGAAGACATACAGATGGCCAACAGGCACATGAAGAGGTGTTCAATACCACTAATTATTAGAGAAATTCAAATCAAAAGTACAGTAAGATATTACCTCAGTTTGGTCGGAATGCTGCTGCTGCTGCTAAGTCTCTTCAGTCGTGTCCGACTCTGTGCGACCCCATAGACGGCAGCCCACCAGGGTCCTGCATCCCTGGGATTCTCCAGGCAAGAATACTGGCGTGGGTTGCCATTGCCTTCTCCGTTGGTCAGAATAGGCATCATCAAAGTCTATAAATGATAAATGCTGGAGAGGGTATGGTAAAAAGGGAACCCTCTTACACTGTTGGTGAGAATGTAGACTGGTGCAGCCACTATGAAGAACCCTGTGAAGGCTCTTTAAGAAACTAAAAATAGAGCTCCTGTGTGACCCTGCCAGGCATATATCTGGAGAAAACTCTAGTGAGAAAAAATAATGCACCTGTGTTCACAGCAGCACTATTTACAATAGCCAAGACAGGAAAACAACCCGAATGTCCATCAGCAGATGACTGGATAAAGAAGATGTGATGCATATACACACTGGAATATTACTCAGCCATAAAAGGATGAAATAATGCCATTTGCAGCAACATGGGATGGACCTAGAGATGATTATATTGAGTGAAGTAAGTCAGACAAACAGAATATTGTGTGGTATCACTCATATGTGGAATCTTAAAAATGTGATACAAATGAATTTATTTACAAAAGAGAAATAGACTTGCAGATGTATAAAACAAACTTATGGTTACCAAAGGGAAATATGGGGAGAGATAAATTGAGAATTTGGGTTTAACAGATACCTACTATTAATACTATATATAATATATAATACTATATATAAAATAGACAAATAACAAGGACCTACTGTATAGCACAGGGAACTATGTTCAATATCTTGTAATAACCTTTAATGGTAAAGAATATGAAAAATAAATAGTAAAGAATCTGAAAATACATATATATTGCTTCCCAGGTGGCACCAGTGGTAAAAAATCTGCCTCCAATGCAGAAGATGTAAGAGACGCAGGTTCGATCCCTGGGTTGGGAAGATCCCCTGGAGTGGTGCATGGCAACCCACTCCAGTATTCTTGCCTGGAAAATGCTATGGACAGAGGAGCCTGGAGGTCTACAGTCCATGGGGTCACAAAGAGTCAGACATGACTGCACACACACACACGTGTGTGTGTGTGTGTGTGTGTGTGTGTGTGTGTGTGTGTATACACATAACTGAATAACTTCTGTGGTACATTTGAAACAATGTAAATAAATTATACTTCAATTTTTAAAAATCTACATAATCAGCCTTAAAAAGGAAGAAAATTCTGATACATGCTAAAACAAAGATCAAGCTTAAAGACACATACTAGGTGAAATAAACCAATGACAAAAGGAAGAAACAAAAAAAACCAAAAAACCCAAATATGCATTTTTTGGTGAGCTTTCTAAAAACTTGTTAATTAAGTAAGCCATTCTGAAAACTGTGCTTCCTGTATGAATGGATGGGTGGATGGATGGATCTCACTAAGTATCTTTCTCTCTAGTGAAGCAGTCTACTTGGTGCCCTACCTGACTTTCTGGACTAAACTCCAGCAGCAGCAGAAAACAGAGAGGTCAAAGCAACCAGCGCTGGCTCGTCAACCGACCAACAGCCAGAAAAAGGGCCTCCTTTTTCTCTTTCTTGAGCCCATTATACATGTTTTTTGGTGCAGAGTAAAAGTGAGCCAAGAACACCCATTTGTATGCCACAAGCCTTCTGCACAGACTGTTATTTTAAAAGGACATTCACACACACTGTAGCTGTCTCTTGGGGAAGCTATGAAAATACTTGTGGATTTCTGAGCTGTCATTTCAAACACACAGTGGTGGGGAAACTAATCTACAAGTATTAAAGGATTCTTGGTTTTGTGCATTAAGGTGACATGAAAAGATCTCATATTCTCTTCTAACTTGAATCCACTGAGTACTTACTTGGGTCTACAGAGACACTTAAATTTCTCTTCAGAAAATCTTTCCTGCTGACAAAGCTAGGCTGTCATTGGTGATGGAATATCAAAACTTTCACTTACGGACCTAAAACACACATAAGAGGGAGTACTGAGCGTTCTTCTTGTGTGTGTGTTTTCAGTAGCTCAGTCATGTCTGACTCTTTGCGACCCCATGGACTGTAGCCCACCAGGCTCCTCTGTCAATGGGATTCTCTAGGCAAGAATACTGGAGTGGGTTGCCATTTCCTACTCCAGGAGATCTTCTTATTTGTTAGTTATCTTGATGACAATGGTTCAAGAGGGTATATCTCATACCCAGGGGATTTAAGTCATTCCCCAGTTACTTCCTCTCCAAGGTTTTCATACATATTATTGCTTGGCTGAAACTGAAAGTCGCTCAGCCATGTCCAACCGTTTGCAATCCCATGGAATTCTCCAGGCCAGAATACTGGAGTGGGCAGCCTTTACCTTCTCCAGGGAATCTTCCCAACCCAGGAATCGAACTGGGGTCTCCTGCACTGCAGGCAGATTTTTTACCACCTGAGCCACAAGGGAAGCCCAACAGTACTGGAGTGGGTAGGGTAGCCTATCCCTTCTCCAAGGGACTTCCCAACCCAGGAACCGAACCAGGGTCTCCTGCATTGCAGGCGGACTCTTTACCAACTGAACTATGAGGGAAGCCCATTCCTTGGCTACATATGTGGTTATTCCATGCTGAAACAAACCATACATGGGATATTTGGGAAGAGATAATTATCCACTTGGCTGATTTTGGGGAAGGAGTTTGTTTTACCTTCCAACCTGAATTGCTTACAAGAAAGAGAGGCTATTTTTGGATTCCTTCTGATTCTATGAATGTTAGCTCTATTGAAGCTCTTTGATTCTCCTACCTTGTTGCTTAGAAACATTTCATTAAATAGTGTCAGTGCTTCAATCTGATACGATTTAAAATGTTACTTTTCTCTTTCACTGTAGAATGAGCTTTTTGCTTTGTCATTTCCCCCAGTAATACCCAAGTTATTTATAGTTGCTAATATTTTATTGACACAAGAATGGTAGGTCAGAGTGAGCTAATGGTTCTGGCCTTTCTATTTTAAGGGCACTGGTTGGGGGTTGGTCCAGAAAAGGCTGAGGTGGACAGACAGGTGTGCTGGGCTATCCTTAACAGCCTTCCTTTCTGACTCTTAGAACCCAAGAAGAAGAAGAGATTCACAACCCCCATTTCAGATTTCTTCTGAGCACCCCTCCTGGGCCCAAGTGCCTATCACTGACCCCCTGAAATCCCACCACTGGTGACATTTCTCTGATGTTGTTTAAGCAGTTACCAGATTCAAACTTCCCTGGAGATTTGTTGAATAGCCGGATGAGAATAAAGCCTGAAAGAAGTGTGGGCTGAGACAGCACTCGTGAAAGCAGGGGAAGAGAGTAGGGGTGCAGACGGGGAAGAAGGGAAACTGACAAAATCAAGATCACGGACCCCACCCCACCCCTGCCCGGGTCATGTATAATTTGGCCCTAATTCCTCAAAGAGCTACTTCACAAAAGAGTTAATTAGGCCTGTAACTCATGTTAAAACTTGAACTGCTAGTTTAGAAAACCACCAAATTCTATCTTTAAAAGTAAAACCTGGGACTTTCCTGGGGGTCCAGTGGTTAGGAATCTGTACCATTGCAGGGGGGCGTGGGTTCGATCCATGGTCAAGGAACTAAGATCCCATATGCCTCATAGTGCAGTCAAAAACTAAAAGAGAAAAAAGTGATACTTGATTTATACCAACTGAATTATGCAACAACTATATTTCAAATGAATGTATCTATATTATGTCCACTAATAGAGAGGATTTTACATGGCTTAGAATTGTTCCCTTAAGACTTGAAGGTTATTGAAAACTAAGTGAAATAAAACTTCTCAAATGATCATTCCAATGATCATTTGATCAAATACACATACACACATATCATACTTATACTGTGGTCCCTGTACTTCAAGCTCCCTGTTAGACAAAGGGTGTTGCCAACTTATACCAATGACTTGATTGACCATCCTGATTGTAATACCTTGTGTTACAGGTAATTCTCATTGTTTCAGAATCCTTCCTCCTTCAGGGTGACTAGCTTGTCTTGCAGCCCTAGACCTAAAAGAATAGTAGACACATCCAATTTGTTGTCGTTCAGTAGCTTAGTCGTGTCTGACTCTTCTGATCCCATGGAGTGCAGCATGCCAGGCTTCCCTGTTCTTTACCATCTCTTGGAGTTTACTCAAATTCATGTCCATTGAGTCACTGATGCTATCTAACCAACTCATCCTCTGCCTCCCCCTTCTCCTCCTGCCCTCCGTCTTTCCCAGCATCAGGGTCTTTTCTAATGAATTGGCTCGTTGCATCAGGTGGCCAAAGTATTGAAGCTTCAGCTTCAACTTCAGCATCAGTCCTTTCAGTGAATATTGAGGGTTGATTTCCTTTAGGATTGACTGCTTGATCTCTTTGCAGTCCAAGGGACTCTCAAGAGTCTTCTCCAGCACTATAAATAGAAAGCATCAATTCTTGGGCGCTCAGCCTCCTTTATGGTCCAACTCTCATATATGTACATGACTACTACATCCAATACCAGTGTTTCATAAGTAAAAAGCTTGCTACCATAACATACACAGTAGATCAGACTTCCTTAGAGCTTCAAGTTTTATGGGTGAACTGACACAGAGTAAGGAAGGCCCTTTATTCATTTATGAGAGGCTCTCTGACCGAGAGCTGCTAATAGGGGCACAAGCTAGGAAGAAGATACTCAAACGGACTGTAATTTGATTATCTTCTAAGACAAATAGATCTTAGCCATGATTCAGGCAGAAAAAGCTAATAATAACTTCATGTGGAGTTATTATTTTTGCCCATAAGCATCTGGGTGGTTGAAGCAGTCTGTATGATTTGGCACAAGTCCAATCTGTAGAAATACTTTGGTTGAAAATAGTTACGTGGGAAACCACTGGAAATGGATTTCAACGTCTGAGAGATTTCAATAGGGTGAATCGGTCCATTTTTTCCCCCTGATATTTGGTGTTTATTTTTCATGGACTATAGCCCTCCAGGTTCCTCTGCCCATGGGATTCTCCAGGCAAGAATAATGGAGTGGGTTGCCATTTCCTTCTCCAGGGGATCGTCCCAACCCAGGAACCGAACCTGGGTCTCCTGCATTGCAGGCAGATTCTTTAGCTACAAGGGAAGCCACCCTCTATTTTTCATTGGCAAACACAAAAAGAAACAAACAAAAAAAATATGCATGTTTTCTAGAATTTTGGATTAATGGCCAAAATCATGGCTGATGATATTAGGTGCCTCGAATACTCTGTGGAGCTCGTGGTGCACCTGCTCGCTGATCCTTAAGACTGCTGGGAAGTACAAGGTAGAGGCAAGATTCTATTTCCAGGCAAAACTTGGGCTGTCTTACCAGCTATTCACAAATAATACACCTGTATAAAGGTAGGATTCAAACACCTGAGCCCACCTATAAAATGTTCTCTTCTGTATATGACGGGTTTCCCTGATGGCTCAGATGGTAAATAATCTGCCTGTAAGAGACCCAGGTTGGAGCCCTGTGTAGGGAAGATCCCCTGGAGAAGGGAATGGCAACCCACCCCAGTATTCTTGCCTGAAGAATTCCATGGACAGGGGAGCCTGGGGGGGCTACAGTCCATGGGGTTGCAAAGAGTTGGACATCACTGAGCGACTAACACACACACAAAGGTAGGATTCAAAAACCTGAGCCTACCCATAAAATGTTCTCTTTTGTATGTGAGAACTTCAACTTTTAAATTTCATAACTAGTCAAAATGTACAGCATGTATCCTTGATTTCCTTTCTTCTTTTTTGTCTGTTGTTTCAACTAATGGCCAGTTTCAGTCCCCTAGACCTACTAGTCCGAAAAAGAATTGTCCTTTGATGGCTCTGGGGCTTCCTTGGTAGCACAGATGGTAAAAAAATTTGCCTGCAGTGAAGGAGACCCTGGTTTGATCCCTGCGTTGGGAAGATTCCCTGGAGAAGGGATGACAACCCACCCCAGTATTCTTGCATGGAGAATTCCATGGACAGACCACAGGGTCACAAAGACTCAGACATGACTAAGCGGCTAACACTTTCACTTCCAATTTGACGGCTCTAGGGAGGCAGCTGGCTCACTCAGTGTGCTGACATACTGAAGATTCGTGGAGGTTTCAGGTCTGGCCAGCACTGCTGGGAACATCCTTCCCTTTTGCAGCAAAATGCCAGGTCTGAGAAAAGAAAAAGAAATGAATGTAATTTTTATAGACACAAGGTTCTATGCTTACAAAGTCCATGGACTGATTTTAGCGATGATAACAGTAATAGTGAAGTTTTAGATTTAGAGACATCAAGTCATTTCCATGTCTATCTGGTCAACTAATTAATGATAAAAGACCCAAGAATATAAAATGCTGGGGAAACTGTATAGTTACATGCAAAAGAATGAAACTGGACCGCTGTCTTAGACTACAGCTCAACTCAAACTGAAATAAAGACTTGAATGTAAGACCTGAAACCATAAAACGCTTTGATATAAACAACAGCAATATATTTTTGGATCTGCATCTTAAAGCAAAGGAAATTAAAGCAAAAACAAAGAAATGGGACCTAATTAAAGGTTTTTGCACAGCAAAGGAAACCACTCACAAAACGAAAACACAACCTACTGCATGGGAGAAGATATTTGTAAATGATTTGACTGACAAGAGGTTAGTATCCAACATACATATGCAGCTCCTCCAACTCAACATCAAAAAAAAAAAAAAAAAAAAAAAAAAGAAGCAACCTGATTAAAAAATGGGCAGAGGACCCGAATAGACATTTCTCCAGTCAACAGGCACATGAAAAGATGTTCATCGTCACTAATCATCAGAGAAATGCAAATCAAAACTACAATGAGATACCATTGTACCTGGCAGAATGGCCATCTTAAAAAAGCCTGTAAGTGATAAATGCTGGAGAGGGTGTGGAGAACAGGGAGCCCTCCCACATTGTTGGTGGGAATGTAAATTGATGCAGGCACTATGGAGAACAGTGTGGAGGCTCCTCAAAAAACTAAAAGTAGAACTACTGTATGCGACAGCAATCCCACTCCTGGACACAAGACCTGAAAAAAAAAAACACAAGAAAACAAAAATACCAAGAATGGGGACCTTTCCTGTTCACTGCTGGTTTCCAACACCCAGAATAGCATCTGGCAGACACACAAGTAGGCAATTAACAGCATTTGTTAAAGGAACAGCAGTGGTCATCACCATCATTGTTGTTCTTTGCTGCTCTATCATATTTCATTTCTGGTATAGATAGATAGCGATAGATGTAGTGATAGATATTCTTCATATTGATTTATAAGAGAGTGGCAGGACACCCAGCCAGCGAGGGTGTCCTGGATCACCTGGCAGTGGTAGTTTGTCTATGACCTAACAAGTGTAGACAGGGTGGGCGGTTACCCTGACGGTAAAGACAGGTATCCAGGCAGTAGGGTTTGGACAGCTGGGCATGCGTTTTTCCAGGCTTTCCTATTGACCAGTGATGGCCAATGCACACATCTGTCAGACTGACATGAAGGTGCTGAGACCTCAGCTGTGCACTCCTTCTTCATCTTACCCACACCACACACACATATCAGTCATTCCCAATCTTGTAAGAAAAGTCCCAGAGGCAGGACAAACAGAAAGGGGAGCTGGATTCACAGGCAAATACCCCCAGGAACCTGAGAGACATGGGTTTACACAAACCTGAGAAAGCCTGACATGTAATGCTTTTGTCAGGTGAGTGTAAATGGAACATCAGAGGCTGAAGAGCTTCTGTCTGACAGCACGATGACCATTAGGTATTCAGGACAGAACCAGCGATTCTCCTTTCCTGAGACCACCTGTCCGTGGTTCCCATTGGCTGTCTCCTCTCTGCTCCCAGAGGGTGTTTGGAGCCGGAAGCCCTCTTCCTGGGCTGGGTGAGCATGCTCCTTGCCAAACTGCTCATCCAGCCCAGAAGCCCGGGTCCCACACCCACCTAAGAAGAGCTCCAGCTCCCTGCGGGTGTACCAGTTCCTCCCAAACCGTGACTGAGGCTGGAGAACTAGGTTCCAATCAGTCCTCGTTTCTATGGCTACAAGAGTTCCCTGGGTGGCAGAAAACAAGGGCAGATCGCTCTCATTTTCTAAATGCATTGATATAAAGTGTTTTTTATTTATTTATTTTTTCGCTCCTATATTATATTTTATTTATTATTTTTTTATTTTATTTTTTAACTTTACAATATTGTGTTGGTTTTGCCATATATCAACATGAATCCGCCACAGGTATACACATGTTCCCCATCCTGAAATCTACCCTCCAGTTGTTCATTCTCTGCCTCTCTCCCTCCTACCCCTGTTGTTGTTGTTCAGTCACTAAGTTGTGTCCAACTCTTTGTGACCCTGTGGACTGCAGCACGCTAGGCTCCCCTATCCTTCACTATCTCCCGGAGTTTGCTTAAATGCATGTCCATTGAATTGGTGATGCCTTCCAGCCATCTCATCCTCTGTCATTCCCTACGTACCTACCACTGGGATTAGAGCAAAGGCCACGTGGTCTCCCAGCCTCCATCTGCCTCCACTGCCTCCTCTCTAGTATCACCCGGATTTTGCTCGGCCCTCTTTGCCCCACTTCATAGTTGGTGTGGTTAGAACTCACAGGAGACTGGTCCTGTCCACAGGGTGTGCATCACAGCTGATACAAGCCAGGGACTGATTTAGGGACAGGCCTGTCATTAAGTCCAGGACAAAGAGATGTGAGATCAGTTTGCTCGATATACTGATGAGAAAGAGTTCCCTTCCTTAAAACAAGAAAAACAAACAAGAATAATAAGAAATTGCCCTTTCATGTTTTCTGTTTCCGAATGACCAGTGTGAACAGCAATGTCCACACTTGCTTTTCCACCTGGAGATCACCAGGGAATCCAGTGAAGACCAGGAGAAGCAGGATTGCTGAAGCCCAGAGGAAACCTCGCTACTTATTGACCCTGACGGTTTAATCACCCTGAGAAACTCTCCACTGACAGAGCGCTTGTCGTGTGAGACTGAAAAAGAATCCTAATGTTTCTTGTCACTTTGAGCTCGGTTTTCTACCTTCTGGAGGCTCAAAAGCACCCTAACTAAGCTGCTGGATTCCAGCTGTTTGTTCAACATATCTTAAGAATCCCCTGGTTTGGGGACTTTTGAACAACAGTAGAATTTTCTACTTAGTTGGACTGTAAAGAAGGCTGACCGCTGAAGAGTTAAGGCTTTCAAACTGTGGTCCTAGAGAAGACTCTCAAGAGTCCCCTGGACTGCAAGGAGAGCAAACCGGTCAATCCTAAAGAAAATCAACCCTGAATATTCATTGGAAGGACTGATGCTGAAGCTGAAAATCCAATACTTTGGCCACCTGATGCGAAGAACTGATTCATCTGAAAAGACCCTGATGCTGGGAAAGATTGAGGGCAGGAGGAGAAGGGGACGACAGAGGATGAGATGGTTGGATGGCATCACTAACTCAATGCACATGAGTTTGAGAAAGCTCCAGGAGATGGTGATGGACAGGGAAGCCTGGCGTGTTGCAGTCCATGGGGTCGCAAAGAGTTGGACATGACTTTGAGACTATAGAACAACCATCACCACAAAGGATTTTATAGTAATTAGGAGAATACATCATGAGAAATGCTGAGCTGGAAGAAGCACAAGCTGGAATCAAGTTTGCCAGGAGAAATATCAATAACTTCAGATATGCATATTTCACTACCCTTATGGCAGAAAGCAAAGAGGAACTCAAAAGCCTCTTGATGAAAGTGAAAGAGGAGAGTGAAGAAGTTGGCTTAAAGCTCAACATTCAGAAAACGAAGACCATGGCATCTGGTCCCATCACTTCATGGGAAATAGATGGGGAAACAATGGAAACAGTGGCAGACTTTATTTCTTGGGGCTCCAAAATCACTGCAGATGGTGATTGCAGCCATGAAATTAAAAGATGCTTACACCTTGGAAGGAAAGTTATGACCAACCTAGATAGCATATTAAAAAGCAGAGACATTACTTTGCCAACAAAGGTCCGTCTAGTCAAGGCCATGGTTTTTCCAATGGTCATGTATAGATGTGAGAGTTGGACTGTGAAGAAAGCTGAGTGCCGAAGAATTGATGCTTTTGAACTGTGGTGTTGGAGAAGACTCTTGAGAGTCCCTTGGACTGTAAGGAGATACGCAGTCCATCCTAAGGGAGATCAGTCCTGGGTGTTCTTTGGAAGGACTGATGCTAAAGCTGGAACTCCAGTACTTTGGCCACCTCGTGTGAAGAGTTGACTCATTGGAAAAGACTCTGATGCTGGGAGGGATTGGGGGCAGGAGGAGAAGGGGACGACAGAGGATGAGATGGCTGGATGGCATCACCAACTCGATGGACGTGAGTCTGAGTGAACTCCAGGAGTTGGTGATGGACAGGGAGGCCTGGCATGCTGCGATTCATAGAGTTGCAGAGTCGGACACGACTGAGCGACTGAACTGAACTGAACTGAATGTCAATATGTGAAATAGATGAGCCTCTCTTTTCAACCAAAGATCAATTATTGATTCTATTTTTCAATGCTGTATGTGTTCTATCTTCAGTTCATAAGGCTCCACTGCACACTCTCAAGTCTGGTCCTGTGAGCAAGACTCCCTAACCCAAAGGTACCAAGAGGAAGCAGTTTCGACTCCGTGTTTACAGACACATCTATCAGTCTCAAGCTGCTGAAAACAACTTGTAGAAACCACAGCAGTCATGGTGCTAATTGCTGCCATGTCCTGTATCCCTCACCTTCTCCTCCGCATTTCTCTAATGCCAATGTGATTCTTTGAGGCATCAGGTTTTAGTTTTAAAATCCCCAATTTATTTCTGCTCTCCTCCCACCCTCTTACTCCAGAAACAACTGTGCCCAAGCCCCTGATGGCACCTTCAGAAACACCTCATATCCCTTCCGATCGCCCTGCCTTCCCTGCCACTCCCCTGGTTCAGACCCTCACCTAGAGCCTTCTGAAGTCCCCACAGGGAGCTTCACTCCCTCCCGAGCATCTTTCCAAAGAAGGCGTCCGTCCTGCCCACCCTGCTCCCTGGCCTCCAGGAGACCCCAGCCCCCCTCCCACTCTCCCCGTGCCTCCCGTTCTCTTCTCCAGCCAGCAGGAGGCCCTGGGACCCCTTTATGTCCTCCACCCCTCACCTCACATCAAGTCTGCTCAAATCCCATCTCCATCTGCTCAAATCCCAACTATTCTTCACAGAGTACCCAAAACCGTATTTTTCTTCATAAAGTTCTCCCTATTTCTCCCAGTCAAAAGTATGGCACTCCTCCCCTGACTTACTAGGATTTCATTTCTCTAATGAAGGCATTTATGACTTTTTGAAACACTGTCTATTGTAGATATTTACTCTATATCTTATTTACTTTCTAAAAAGATGAAGTGTTGAGGACAGAAACCAGGTCTTGTTCATTTTCATGTTCTTCAGTTCAGTTCAGTTGCTCAGTCATGTCCGACTCTTCGAGACCCCATGAATCGCAGCACGCCAGGCCTCCCTGTCCATCACCAACTCCCGGAGTTCACTCAGACTCACGTCCATCGAGTCAGTGATGCCATCCAGCCATCTCATCCTCTGTCATCCCCTTCTCCTCCTGCCCCCAATCCCTCCCAGCATCAGAGTCTTTTCCAATAAGTCAACTCTTCACATGAGGTGGCCAAAGTACTGGAGTTTCAGCTTTAGCATCATTCCTTCCAAAGAAATCCCAGGGCTGATCTCCTTCAGAATGGACTGGTTGGATCTCCCTGCAGTCCAAGGGACTCTCAAGAGTCTTCTCCAACACCACAGTTCAAAAGCATCAATTCTTCGACACTCAGCCTTCTTCTTGGAGGCTAGTATTTCTTTGACCATTACTAACACCAGATAAAGAAAGCTAAACTAGTAAGGATGGGTTGGCTTTCTGTTGAATTCTGTTTTGTGAGTCCAAAACCTTGTATTATCTGATTAAAATGAAATAGAATTTTGAAAAAAAAAGGAACATTATTATGTTCAGCTGGTCACTAATCAACTAAATAAGGGAGAATTATTTTTTAATATTTATTTACTCATTTATTTATTTGCCTGTACCAGATCTCAGTTGCAGCAAGTGAGATCTAGTTCCCTGACCAGGGATCAAATCCAGGCCCCCTGCATTAGGAGTGCAGAGTCTTAGCCACTGGGCTACCAGGGAAGTCCCAGGAAGAATTCTTTAAGGGGAGATGAATTCAGAATCATGTTAACTGCAAACGAGGAGAGATACCTTTGTTTTCTATTTCAGAGACATTCTTAATCTGAAAGACAGTTTGAATAACATCCATACTTCAGGATGATTCTCCAAATTTATAAGTACTTTTGGCCTTTCATTTGAAGTTTATCACTGGAACTTTACCAAAAAATGACTGTTTTGCTTTAGTGAAAAATACCACTTTTCAGTGAGTCAAGAGGTTGTATATACCCATATCAAAATGAAGGATCCTTTAAAACAAATGCCTATTTCTTTGCTGGGTGGACTTCTCTACTGATGAAGGTGATACTCTGCTATTCTTCTGCAGGCACCATGAGAGGATGAGATGCATGTTATCTAGTCACCAGTTAACACCGGGAGGTCTGATTGGACCGCAGGAACCTCTGCTCAGCTGGTCTGCAGGAAAAAATGCACCCCAGGCTCATGCTGGGGAGACTCTGAGACACATCTAGGATAATCCTCCACATCTTCTTACCCTTAATTTTTTCCCTGCTGTTTAGCTTCAATCTGGGGCCTCTCTGGTGGCTCAGCAGTAAAAGAATCCACCTGCAATGCAGGAGATGTGGGTTTGATCCCTGGGTCAGGAAGATCCCCTGGAGGAGGGCCTGGCAACTCACTCCAGAATTCTTGTCTGGAGAATCCTTATGAACAGAGGAGTCTGGTGGGCTACATTCCATAGGGTCACAAGAGTCAGACAGCTTAAATTTAATACACAGTATAAAATAGAAGTAGATCCAGAGGTTATCAGATCAGGAAAACCGTAGAGTAAATAAACCCTATTCATTTCCATGAACTTACTGCTTATTGGGTAAGCAGATAAGGTAACCAGATAATCGAGTAGGATTTATTTTGACTCAGTTTAAGGACCATTTACAAAGTAAGCACTTGATAACTGGCGAAACATAATTCTTGAGTATTCAGTAAGAGCAATTAAGATTTTATTTGCACAGTATTTGCATAAAAGTAAAAACCAGCTGGGCCTATTTTGGTTCCACATCCAGTGGGGATAAAGGCAGCTCAGAGACACACAGTCAAGAAGCAGAGGAAAGTTGAGTTACAAAGGATCAAAAAGATTTCTGCCCTGTAATTAAGTAACACCTAGGGGTTAGCCTCCATGATTGTAAATATCAGGAAAGGGGATTTGCCAAGGGGTGGGCAGGGCTGAGGTCAGCAGGACTGAGGTCAGCAGGACTGAGGTCTGCCAGATGACGGGCGGACAGAGCTCGGGATCCGCGCCTGTCTTGGATCCGGGCGGCAGCGATTACAGAACCAGACATCACAGGGGAGTGTGGCCAATTGGCTGCCCCGGAGCCTGGCAGAAACGTGTGGAATCTGGCCAGGAGTTCCCCGTTCACCACTGCCTCTGGATTGTTACTCAACCTTCAGATGGAAAGCTGGCGTTGGAACCAAGACCGAGATCTGGCCGATCCAGTCGTGGGTGCGTTTCTGCCCAGGTAGGTGACGCGGGGTGAAGGCGTTGACAGGGATTCTCACAATTCAGATGTCAGCCTCCCCACAGCAAGTGTGCGCATGTGCCCCGTGGTGACGCAGTTCTGCCTTTACAGGACCATCCTCTTGATTTTCCACAGTTGCTTCTTTTTAAGAAAGATAACTGTATTTATTTATTTTAGGCTGTGCTGGGTCTTCATTGTTCGCGGGACTTTTCTCTAGTTGTGGCTCGTGGGGGCTGCTCTTCATTGCGGTGCTCTGGCTTCTCAATGCAGTGGCTTCCCTTGTTGCGGAGCCCAGGGCCCGTGGGCTCAGTAACTGACTCGGCTCCCGACTCCAGAGCACAGGCTCAGTACTTGCAGCGCATGTGGGGTCTTCCCTGACCAGGGATCGAACCCGCGTCTCCTGCACCGGCAGGCGGATTCTCAATCTCTGGGTCCCCAGGGAAGCTCCATAGCTGCTGTTTCTGAGACAGATCAGCAGGGATTATGGCCCTGGGATGACGTGCCTGCTGTGCCCTGTCCAGGGCCTCCTCAACCCTGAAATAATTTCCTCACATAATAAGGCGTGTCGTCCTGCTCCTCCAAAAGGCCAGCGGGCAGTGCTGCCCTGTTTGTGCCCTGAAAGCAGGTCAGGGAGAGGACACACCCTTGGTTGTTTAGGGAGCATTTAAAGCTCTCAGTTGTGTGTGGTTCCTTTTCCTCTGGGGTGGGTCTATCCTGGCAAAGGCTGAAGGAGAGTGCAGGATGGGCTTCTGGAATGGGATCCTCCATGAGAATTTTGTTTGAGATTAAAAGAAACCCAGGAGGCAGTCAGGGCAGCCTGGGCGGTTAAGCTGTAACCTCTCCCGAGGGCAAGGGGGCTGTCCCCGCCAATCCCTGAGATGCAGAAAGGCTGCGCTTTTATTTTACTTAACCCTCCAGGATCTGAAAAGTGCCCGCAGAGAACACGGCATGAAAACACAGAGGTGATTCCAGGGTGACTGTTCCTTTTTCTTGAATTCACCGCAGGTTTCTAATTGTGGAAAGCGGTCTCACCAAGACAGCCCCAGAGTGGACAAAAGACCTTTAAACATCCCTTTAAAAGATATATATTAAGTTAAAGTTGACAGAAAGAGAAGAGTTATATTCCATTTCTTGAAAAAGAAATCTACCCCATCCTGAGAATGGGGGAAGACTCTACAAGCATGGTTTTAGCTTCAAAGAGATTCTTCAAAATGTACATTTTATCCTTCACTGGGCCCTGTGAATGAAGACATTTAATCCATTACCAATAGATCCTAATTAGCTGCAAGACGTGTTTGTTTTCATTTAATGTTGACTAGAGGCTTGGCATCTTTCTGCTTCTGCTGGGAGCACTGTGGGGGTTCAGACATGGTTGTTATCTGCACAGAGCTCTGTCTGGTAGCTGGAGAATCTCCTACGGTCTCAGGGAAAATGACTCAACTATTTCGTTCTTCAGAACATGGGACCATCTTTTGGGCTACACTGCCTGTAGGACAGGGAGGAAGAGGGGTGTCCTGTTATAAAGGGGAAACCAAAGAAAAGACTTAAGGGTTTACCCAGGTTTATCTGGTGGCTCAGACAGTAAAGAATCTGCCTGCAACACAGGAGACTCGGGTTTGATCCCTGGGTAGGAAAGATCCCCTGAAGAAGGGAACCCACTCCAGTATTCCTGCCTGGGAAATCCCGAGACAGAGGAGACTGGCGGGCTATAGTCTATGTGGTTGCCAAGGGTCGGACAGGACTCAGCGACTAACACTTTCACTTTCTTTCCAGCTTTATCTAAATAGTCTGACATGAAAATTGACAGGAAATGTTCCATCTCAGTGTTGATGAATGGGCATAAATAATTTCGTAAGGCTGTGACATAACAGCCTGTGCGCAGGAAACACAGTTAAACTTAGGTAACACATCTGAACATCATGGTTAGACTGAGGTGTGCAGACTTGGTGTTTTGCCCAGAGTGGAAAACACAACAGCAAGGTTACTGCAGCGGCAGTTATGAAAAAGACACTTTCGATCTTGATGGAGACAAAATATTCCAATTAATGCATCACAGTCAAAATAAACAAATATTTGAAAGAGGCTTCAGTGTTGCTGCTTAAAGGGAAGTCTGCCCTCCCCACTACCACAGGGCATCATTTCTTAGAAATGGTTTAATAACCTGAGTTCTGTAACAGGAGCCCACTGATTAGCTTAGCACAAAACACTTTGGGCATTGGGGTTTGTGTCACCGAGGAGATGACCAGGACCTAAACTGGAGGTTTCTTGGCTAGAAATTAGGTGGGTAGCCATTCCCTTCTCCAGGGGATCTCCCCAACCCAGGGATCGAACACTGGCCTCCTGCATTGCAGCCAGTTTCTTTACCATCTGAGCCACCAGGGAAGCCCAAGGAGTGTAATTTTCTGTAATTTTAATAATGGATTCACACAAGCTAATGCATTTACCAGCTGGCATATTTTAAAAATTCACTTTTATCCAGGCTGGCTAACAGTACAGAGATCGGTTTCTCAGTTTCCCTCTGCTTCCTTCAGGCAGCTCCTTTGAAGCTTTCAAGAGGTTGGCGTCCAGATCAGGCTGCTCAGGTCCTCCAGCCGTGGCTGGCCTCCCAGAAGTCCCCTTGGGACCTTCATCCTTCCTCCCCACTCTCCTCCATGATCTGAGTCCTGGGCACTCAGATTTCAGCTGCTTGGTAGGTAAAATCACTGGAGTAAACCAATCCAGACCACTTATCCATAATGCCTGATGTGATTACAAGTCCGGGTATTTGCACAGTAGAACAATGTTATCTGGAAGGAAGGAATCTTTCCTGGTGCCATTTCAGTGGCTTTGAATGAGGACTCTTCAAGGCTCATCAGATGATCCTATTCTGGAAGCTGTCTCCTACACTTTCCTGGGTTGGGCAGAGGACCTTTAACTGTGGCCAGCTATCCTGGTCTCAACACCTGAGACGGTAACTGGCATTCATGCTTTCCTAATATGGCATCAGAAGTGACAGGCTGGGGACTGGCACTGCTCTCCAGCTCCTGTCTTACCCTGGGGAGGCTAACGAGATCAGCAGCGTCAGAAGGTGTCCGAGCCTTTCCCACTGACCGTTACCACTCTGTGCCTTAGCTGTGGAACTTCTGGAGTATACGTCGCCCTTGTGGAGGGAGGACATTATCTCTGAGACTCTCCAAGGCACAGAGCCCCCACGCCTCTGTTTGCTGCTCTGCATCTTCCGGCCGCACTCGGGTGCAGGCTGTGATCTGGGAGTCCGAGGACCCTGCCAACAAGACACCTGCCTTGAGCCCCTCCTTCTCAAGGGCTTTCCAGGGACTCATGTGTCTGGTGGTCTTTCCTTGGTTTCAGAAACCACACCTGTCTGCCTACATTGAACCAGAATTTCTAAAGCAACAGGAACTCAGACATCAAGAAACAGAAATCTGCACACTTATTTCTATTGGAAAATGTGATGCTAAAGCTGAAGCTTCAATATCTTGGCCCCCTTATGGGAAGAGTCGACTCATTGGAAAAGACCCGGATGCTGGGAAAAGATTGAGGGCAGGAGGTGACAGAGGATGAGATGGTTGGATGGCATCACTGACTCAATCAGTTCAGTTCAGTCCAGTCACTTAGTTGTATCTGACTCTTTGCGACCCCATGAACTGAAGCACACCAAGCCTCCCTGTCCATCACCAACTCCTGGAGTTCACTCAGACTCACATCCATCGAGTCAGTGATGCCATCCAGCCATCTCATCCTCTGTCATCCCCTTCTTCCCCTGCCCCCAATCCCTCCCAGCATCAGAGTCTTTTCCAATGAGTCAACTCTTCGCATGAGGTGGCCAAAGTACTGGAGTTTCAGCTTTAGCATCATTCCTTCCAAAGAAATCCTAGGGCTGATCTCCTTCAGAATGGACTGGTTGGATCTCCTTGCAGTCCAAGGGACTCTCAAGAGTCTTCTCCAACACCACAGTTCAAAAGCATCAATTCTTTGGCACTAAGCCTTCTTCACAGTCCAACTCTCACATCCATACATGACCATTGGAAAAACCATAGCCTTGACTAGATGGACCTTTGTTGGCAAAGTAATGTCTCTGCTTTTCAATATGCTATCTAGGTTGGTCACAACTTTCCTTCCAA
>NW_011494888.1:2136349-2136653 GCF_000754665.1 Bison bison bison | reverse complement strand
CATCTGCATATCTGAGGCTATTGATATTTCTCCCGGCAATCTTGATTCCAGCTTGTGTTTCTTCCAGTCCAGCGTTTCTCATGATGTACTCTGCATAGAAGTTAAATAAGCAGGGTGACAATACACAGCCTGGACGTACTCCTTTTCCTATTTGGAACCAGTCTGTTGTTCCATGTCCAGTTCTAACTGTTGCTTCCTAACCTGCATACAGATTTCTCAAGAGGCAGGTCAGGTGGTCTGGTATTCCCATCTCTTTTCAGAATTTTCCACAGTTTATTGTGATCCACACAGTCAAAGGCTTTAG
>NW_011494888.1:2125388-2136249 GCF_000754665.1 Bison bison bison | reverse complement strand
TTCTGGAACTCTCTTGCTTTTTCCATGATCCACCAGATGTTGGCAATTTGATCTCTGGTTCCTCTGCCTTTTCTAAAACCAGCTTGAACATCAGAAAGTTCACGGTTCACGTATTGCTGAAGCCTGGCTTGGAGAATTTTGAGCATTACTTTCCTAGCGTGTGAGATGAGCAAACTCAGGGAGATAGTGAAAGACAGTGAAGCTTGGTGTGCTGTAGTCCATGGGGTCGCACAGTTGGACACGACTGAGACACTGAACAACTACTATTGGAAAAACACACTGATTACAGTTGGTTCCAGAGAAACTTGTTATCTAATTAAGTTTACTGCATATTAAAAAAAACAAGTGTGTTCTGGGTGGGAAGGAGGAAGGTGTGGTTATCAAAGGGAAACTGAGGGATCCTTGACCTCCTGGAATTTCTGTGTCTTGGAGGTGGTGGTGGTGGATGTGCAGACATACACATGTGGTGAAGTGTCACAGAACTACATGCACACACACACACACAGTGTGTAAAACCAGAGCCACCTGGTCGACACTGGAAACTGCTCCAGTGTTGGGGCCCCGACTGTGATGGTGTACGATGCTTCTGTTAAGAGGCGACCCCTGGGGGAACTGGTCAAGTGTACATGACATCTCTCTGTGCTGTTTCTTACAACCCCACAGGCACCCAGAATTCTCAGCATAGAAAGTCTGATTATCACACACTGGCAGCTTAAACAAAAAACATTCATTGCTCACGGTTCTGGAGGCTGCAGAGTTTGTAACCAAGGCTCTGAAGATGCACTGTTTGCTGAGGCCGGCTTTGTGGTTCAGAGATGGCTGTCTTCTCGCTGTGTCCTTGGAGCCCTCTGGGCCTCTTTTCTAAGGACACAAACCCCATTCCTGAGGGCTCCACCCTCACAACCTCACTACCCTCCAGAGGCCTCATGGCCAAATACATCACGCTGGGGTTTGGGATTTCCCTGGTTTCTGAGGGGATCCAAACATCCAGTCTGTGAGCATGGCATCATCGTCTTCTGCTCCACAAAACCTTCCATTTTCAGCTACCGACAAGAGCATTTCTAGATCATAAGATGATTACACCGCTGTCCTGCTTCTAGAGTCATTCTTAAAGTCTCTTACTGATTCAAGATGATTGGGAGTAAAATCTTTGATTAATATGGTAGTCGGGTTACTGAGTTAGTGAGCCTGTGTCAGACACAGCAGTTTCAAACTTCAAAGGATGCACAGAAAGTAAAATATATTTAACTCAATCACCTCTAACCCATTATGGGATGGGAGAAAGAAACATAAAATAGCACGATGTAAGAATTATCCATCTATAAGTATTTTTAAAGACATGTTAAATTTTTTTCTAGGACCCACCCGGCAGAATTTCATAAATATCACTAATGTATCTCAATAATTACCGTAATGACAAAAAGCTAGGATAGTTATATTCTGCACATAAAAAAAATGTAATGATCCCAGATTCCTCACATCAGCCATCACCTTTCTTTTCTCCTACAAATTTAAATTTCTAAGGTCGTAACACTTTCAAAATGACTTCTACTAATAGAAGTAATCTAATCTACAAATATGGTTGTTGTTATTGTTTAGTTGCTGAGCTGTGTCTGACTGTTTTGCGACACCATGGACTGTAGCCTGCCAGGCTCCTCTGTCTATGGGATTCTCCAGGCAAGAATACTGGAGTGGGTTGCCATTCCCTTCTCCAGGGGATCTTCCTGACCCAGGGATTGAACTTGAGTCTCCTGCACTGGCAGGCAGATTCTTTACCACTGAGCCACCAGGAAGCCCATAGATGTGGTTCAGTTCAGTTCAGTTGTGTCTGACTCTTTGCAATCCCATGGACTGCAACGCGCCAGGCTTCCCTTTTCATCACCAACTCCTGGAGCCTACCCAAACTCATGTGTATTGAGTTGGTGATGCCATCCAACCATCTCATCCTCTGTCGTCCCCTTCTCCTCCCGCCTGTGTCATCCCCTTCTCCTCCCGCCTTCAATCTTTCTCAGCATCAGGGTGTTTTCCACTGAGTCAGTTCTTTGCATCAGGTGGCCAAAGTATTGGAGTTTCAGCTTCAACACCAATCCTTCCAATGAACACCCAGGACTGATCTCCTTTAGAATGGACTGGTTGGATCTCCTTGCAGTCCAAGGGACTCTCAAGAGTCTTCTCCAACACCACAGTTCAAAAGCATCAATTCTTCAGCATTCAACTTTCTTTATAGTCCAACTCTCACATCCATTCATGACTATTGGAAAAACCACAGCTTTAAACCATATTTTGTTGGCAAAGTAATGTCTCTGCTGTTTAATATGCTGTCTAGGTTGGTCATAACTTTTCCTCCAAGGAGCAAGTGTCTTTTAATTTCATGGCTGCAGTCACTATCTGTAGTGATTTGGGAGCCCCCCAAAATAAGTCAGTCACTGTTTCCAGTGTTTCTCCATCTATTTGCCATGAAGTGATGGGACTGGATGCCATGATCTTAATTTTCTGAATGTTGACTTTTAAGCCAACTTTTTCACTCTCCTCTTTCACTTTCATCAAGAGTCTCTTTAGTTCTTCACTTTCTGCCATAAGAGTTGTGTCATCTGGTGCCAGATTCTAACTTTTGTAAAGCTTCAGGTTTAAAATAATTTTAAATACAGCCAACATTAAAATGCACCTCTTTTATGTTCAAGGGTCTAATACATGGTGGATGAATTTTCTCACAGTCTCTATCTGTAATCAAGCCATTTACTTCATGCATAATAGCCTCGTCCTCTGGCCCAGAGGGTAAGGAATGCTATGGCAGGAAAGACAGGAGACATCACCCCACGGTGAGGGCCACGTGACCAGCTGGAACTGAAGACTTCTATCTCTTTGTTCAAACGAACTTGTCTTTTTTTCCCCACTTCATGTAAAAACCTTAATGTTTAGAATTAAGAGTACTTTTAAAGCTTTGGGACAACTTTAGTCACCTCATCAAATGGCTGGGAGGAATAAGTGCGCCACAGCAGGTGTAATAATCTATCAGACTTAAGAGTCAGAGACACGGATCCCCTCGGGGTCTCCAATGCACCTGAGCTTCACAGGAGTCATGAGAACTTTCAAGAAATAGATGTTGTAAACTGAACAACAACAAAAATCCCTTAATCTAGCTAAAGGTCAATGTACAGGTGATTTTTTGCATGATTCACGGGGATCTCTATTCCATAAATGAGCTTTAAAATTAAGTTCATTATAAGAAAACTCTCTAAGAAAAACATCACAAGAAATTTGCTTGTTGAAAAATTCATATGCTATCAGCCTTTGTGCTTATTTTTTAGCTTATTTAATATGAGTTAATATCTTAAGAAAATTCTTACTCTTGGCATCTTCATGTTACCTAATAGTTAAATGCAGTTGGTACAGGCTTTACTTCACCTGTTATTTAAAAATACCTCAATAAACCACAAACACATACATATACTTCATTCAATTTTTGTTTGTTGTTTAGTTGCTAAGTCACATCCAACTCTTTTGTGATCGCATGGACTGTAGCCCACCAGCTCCTCTGTCTGTGGGATTTCCCAGGCAAGAATACTGGAGTGGGTTGCCATTTCCTCCTCCAGGGGATCTTCCCCACCCAGGGATTGAACCTGCGTCTCCTGCATTGCAGGTAGATTCTTTACCACTGAGCCACCTGGGAAGCTCACATTTCTTTCAGCACGTCAGTTCTAATGGTCTTTCCAAAACATACTCATCTACTGAGCTTTCATTTCAATCATCTGCTGATTCTTTCATTTTTCTAGCCATTGAACTATCTTTCTATTTAATGAACTGCAGCCTCAGGGTATCTCAGGGGCCGAGGGAGCACCAGAATCATTTGACTTCTGCCTCCAACACCCCACTGGCAGAAACCATCTAAACTCAAAAGAGTGTGAGCCACGTGATCTGTAATTAACGTAGTGGTGCCAGTGAAGTGAAAGTGCTAGTGGCTCAGTCGTGTCCGACTCCTTGCAACCCCATGGACTGTAGCCCACCAGGCTCCTTTGTCCATGGGATTTCCCAGGCAAGAATACTGGAGTGGGTAGCCATTCCCTTCTCCAGGGGATCTTTCAGACCCAGGGATCGAACCCGCGTTTCCTGCATTGCCAGCAGATTCTTTACCGTCTGAGCCAGTTGGGAAGCCTTAGTGGTGTCAGGAGCACCCACATTTTTTGGTAATCCTCTCTTCGACACAAATACATTTATAACTGTCTTTTTAGGTTGATGGTAAAAGGATGACTTCATTGTGGCAGGACAAACTCATGCTTTCTGTTCCAAATGGCTGGACAAGGACCAGTGTAGCACCATTTTTAAGATTTTTGACTTGGCACTTAAAACCTACCAACACCAGAGTATGTCCTCCATGCGGTCAAGGGCTCCGCTTCACCAGAGGTTTTCAAGTAGAGAGGAACCATGTGTGTTAGCTACTCTGCCTTAAAAGATAGGGAAATCAGAAAACCTGACATTTAATTTCCAACTCTGTGACTACACACTTGAAAATCCCTCAGATGAAGCCTTACCTAGGCTCTTTTGATTAAGGCCCATGAAAGAATGGACTATTCCAAAACCTGTTAAAAATAAAAGCACAAAAATTAGCAGCTGTTTGTCCTGAATCTGAAAATATCTACCAGTCAACATTACACAGTTAGGACAAAACTTTCCTATTTTCTCTTCCCTAATGGCACATTTGTTAAAGTTTCCATTAATGCCACTGCAGTTCTCTTAAAGCCTGTTTTGTTTGAAGAACTTACAGATATTAGTTATGTGCATAGTTTATTGGGTAACCCACTCAAAATTTTGTTTGCCTCTTCAGATTGTATCAAAATTTAATTTCTTTTCCATCTGGTGTTGTTCAGTCTTGTCTCATATACACAGCCTTATCTCAACCCTGAATATTCACTAGAAGGACTGATGCTGAAGCTTGAATACTTTGGCCACCTGATGTGAACTGGTGACTCATTAGAAAAGACCTTGATGCAGGGAAAGACTGAGGGCAAGAAAAGAAGCTGGTGACAGAGGATGAGATGGTTGGATGGCATCACCGAGCCAATGGACATCAATCTGAGCAAAATCCGGGAGATAGTGAAGGACAAGGAAGCCTGGTGTGATGCAGTCCATGGGGTCACAGAGTTGGACACCACTTAGCGGCTGAACAACAATCTCAGCTTATCTGAGAGGAACCCAGCTTTGAGAACTCTCATTGGGCACGTTCAGAGCAATCTGGCCTGAACTGAGTGCTCTCAGGTTTCTGCGTGAGGTCTGCAACTAACACCTTCTCTTGGGTGAGTTTCCTGGTCTTTGCGGATCTTCTGCAATAAGCTTGATGTTACATGTTAAAATTCCCTCTTGATATAAATAAATGGCCATCAAGTTCGTTAGGACAGAGTTAAGATTTTTGACTTTGGATAAAGTTTGTAGATTCACATGAAAATTACTTCCTTTACCCCATTTCCCCTAAGATATGCCACAGATGCAAAAGGTAGGGATGCACACTGCCCACATACTTCTTACACAAGTAAAAAGTAAATCAGGCCACATGCACACAGCCTTGACCAGGGACATGGCACGCTCAGCACACCTGTGCAAATCCTTTATTAAAGCAACAACCAAAGTACAGGATGGCTCACATGTTTTTTTTTTTGCTGCTATATCAAATTAAATATTAATCATTTGTTTATACATTTAAATTATTTTAAAAAGGTGAACATTTATAGCTCACAAATCAACGGAGTGACATTTCCACCCAGATACATTTTTCCATCTTAGTTCCCAGTTTTAACAACGGACATTCAGAACCAGAGGGACAGCACATCAAAGGTAAGTGGCAGCACCTTCTGTGAGCAGCGCCAGGGTGTCTGAGAGATACACTGAAGGTTTACATTCTTCATTAAATAAAAACAATTTATGCAGGAATATTCTTAGACCTATTTGCTTTATTTTTACATTCTCTATGAGCTTTAAGTTTGGTGGTGGCATTCTGAGCATTAGACCTCTTACAAACGACATCTCTGAAAAAGTCTTAATTAAAGGTCATTATCACTGTCATATGATATTTTCTTGTATAACAGACACTCAGTCTTTCAGAAAGCAAAATAAGCAATTTTATTTGATTTTTCACCCCACCACTGATTTGTTTAATCCAGATCTTGTTAATCACTGTAGAAACCCTATAAGTCATTAGGAAGATGAACTTTGTTATCTACTAGAGGATTTTACAATGAATAGGTGAATGTAAAAATGACTAATACCTTGAAGATGGTGGTGGTTTAGTTGCTAAGTCTTATCCAACTCTTTGCCCCTGTAGCCTGCCAGTCTCCTCTGTCCATGGGATTCTCCAGGTGAGAATACTGGAGTGGGTTGCCATTCCCTTCTCCAGGGGATCTTCCCTACCCAGGGATCAAACTCGCATTTCCTGCACTGCAGGTGGATTCTTTACTGCTGAGCCACTAGAGACACCCAACCTTGGAAACAACAGAGATCAAAATATGTGGGTGACTATACAATGAGATTTGGTGGCTATTTAAAGAGTACCAATGAATTAGTCTAAAGAGCCAGAACAGAAACAGGGATTATGACGTAAAGGAAATGCAAAAAGGGTGTGTGAAGATGGATACTGGGTAGTCATTGAACTGTGCTGAGTATAAAATAGAGTATCTGAAAGATACGTGAAATGCTGTGTTTTCTCACCCAATGAAACACTGAGACGAAACCCCTGTTCACAGAACGACTGGGGCTGTGAGGAGTTTGAGCACTGGTGAAAAAGTAAAAGTGGCAGTCACACAGTCGTGTCCGCCTCTTTGTGACCCCGTGGACTGAATGAAGCCTGCTAGGGTCCTCCGTCCATGGGATTCCCCAGGCAAGAATACTGGCGTGGGTTGCCATTCCCTTTTCCAGGGGATCTTCCCCACCCAGGGACTGAACCCAGGTCTCCCGTGTTGTAGGCAGATTTTTTACTGTATGAGACACCAGGGAAGCCCTGGTATAAGACTGAAATTCAACCTGCACATACAGGTGGGCTGGTTTGCCTTTCTGAAACAGCTCCTCAGCCAGCAGGGATTGGGGTCTCTAGGGTTGAGCTGGTTTGTGTCGGTGGCACTACATTTAGAGGCTATCTGTTCAAAACAGGCAAACATTCTTTCTGCCTTACGCTTTCTTCATGGGCTAAAGAGCTGAACAGATTCAAGGTTACCAATAAGTAACAATCCATGTATTATATTTGAAATGTTATCAGTCCAGTGAATAAGCTACATAGCCATCATTCAAGCCCAGTCTCCACCAAACTGCTTTCTTATCACATGTGCCCTTCAAAGGAAGTCTGAACAACACAGATGTCTACAGTTAAAAATGAAACACACAATAAAGAAGCAAAGGATTCCAGACTCCACTGTGTGGGAGGTCAGGACTTTTGGCCTTGGCTTTGGGGAAAAAAACACAAACGCCCATCAGCAATCATTCTGGGTGTAATGACAGTACAGTAATGCTCAGGACGAGCGAGGACATTCAGGTGTTTCTAGAGCGATTTCTATATGTTACAGATGTCACATTTGGTTCCTAGAGATTTAGTCAAGTATTAGTATCTCGTTCTGTCAAGTATGATATGCAAAAAGATGAGAATAGTAGATGTGCCCTAAAGATATGAAAATATATATAAAACAAAACCATTATAAATTACATAGATTTGCAATATAAAATTGTTTTTCCCCCATTTAGAATAAATACCATCCAAGTTTATAGGTCATTGCAGTGAATTAAATATGCACACATATCTGAATCATTTTCAGAACTTCAAGAAAAAAAATTGTTATAGATATGACCAGCTGACGTGGAAACCAGAAACTGCTTGCTTTTGAGAAGAATGACCTAAGACCCAAGGGACATGGCTTGGGATTCAGTGTTAAGCTGCAAAACTGCCCCAAAGAGCCATATGTAGCCATACTTCTATAAATTTCTATGAAGCTGAACAATTTATCTTTGAAAAACCAGGCGAAAGTCATGAGACTGTCTCTGTCCCGTATTCTAGTGGGAGAGCATTTCTATTTCGTAAAGAAGCTATAGCATAAACAAGAAGAGACAGAGACATCTTTGTAGTAAGCCAGCCTCATCTCTGGTTGGCTATTAATATTATTCTATCAAGAGCTTTCTGATGCCTTAAAGGGGAACATTTTAAAAATCTACATAATCTCCCCAGTCTAAAGAAGCTAAAACCAACCTGAAAACATTCTTTGGTCACTCAGTTCTGCTCCTGCTTTAAGAAAAATCTGCCTGTGTTTAACTATCTGTATCCGACATCCAGGTGGGAGATGCCTTCTCCTGTCATTTCCATGTGGAAACCTGTATGTGGGTTTCGGTGGAGGGAGAAGGGGACGGAATGGGAAAAAGTTTATTTGGGGACCCCCTATTGTGGCTTTGGGTGCATAGATCCATGGTAAGGATCTGCTGACCTCCACAAGTGGAAAAATGTTTACATTCTAAGACGTATGATTAAACTTCTCCACAGGCCAAATACAGAAAACCTTTGTCCAGGGATCCCATGCGGGGGTCAAGGTTTCTCTGGACTGTTCACTTCTCATGTTTTAGGTGACCACCCAAGACACTCCAAACTGATGGCAATGGGTCATCTGAGGCCAAGAGGAATCTGAACCAACTGTGTGTGTGTCAGACCACCTTTCACATCAGTTATCTCTACATAGAAAAACCACTGAAGCCAAGCCCTCTGTTCTCAGCTCCAGACCCAGATGAGTTTTCTGAAAAAGTTGGCAGCAAAAGCATCTAATAACATCACAGGCCCATTTCTGCTCCTAAGACTCCTTGTCTCGTGTAAGGGGGGCCATCATGGGAGATGACAAACTTTCCACAAAACTCTAAATGTCAGAACCAGGTGGGATCTGGGGACCCAAGTACCACCTCCGTGTTTGGCAGACGAGAAAGATTCAACCCAGGGACGCGGCGAAGTCTCACTCACGCAGACAGTGAGGACGTGAGGACTAAGCCTTGGGTCTGTTCACCAACCGTGCAGCCCAAGGGACCTTTGTGGACCCATGACGTGGCCATGACACTCATGACGACCTCAAGGTTATGGCACTCCTGCTCATAAATGGCAAGGAAATTATACCTCTCCTTTTCATGGTTACATCTAAACTGCGGACGTTGCTCTAATGTTTTTGGGGGCAGAAGATCCACAACTGTCTTAAAAAGCTTTGAGTTTTGTAAGCTGGTTCCTTGAATTTGCAACAGTACTGATTTTCAGCATAAAAAATGTTAGAAGAACCACAGAGGACAGTGGAAACCTGAAAGCAATTGTGGAGAAGGGCAGGGTGATGATGCTGGTTTGGTAATGTGGGCAAGGGAAGCACTTAGATGGAGCCGGGGAGTGCGTGGGGTGCCCCCCACTTGCACAAAGCCCACAGTAGTTACCAGCACAGGCCAGTGAGGTGTGGGCCTGAGGCAACTAGCTTCGGCTTCTTTCTAGAACATCACTCTGGCCTCACATACAGCTGCCTTCTTTGGGGGCTAAAAATGAATTCAAGAATGCTGGCATGATGATGCCATTATCCTAACCTGTCTCTGCCCCCTTCAAGGATGGACAAGTCAGCCATGCAGCTAACAGGAGTGGGCCTGGTGGGGCGACCCCCAGGACCCTCACGCTTGCTGCCCTAACCCAAGCATTGGGGTCCCCTGACATCCGTGGTCCATCCCCACTTAAACAGATTCCTCAGGCGCCTCTGTCTCTGGAGGTGACATGCCTTCCAGATGAAGCAGCAGCTGGCTTGGAGGGGGACACTGCTTAGACATAAGAACAGGGCTTTCCACAGGCAGTCTGGGCAGATTCAAGTTCATGGTCTCCCTCCAACCTCAGCTGAGCTCACCCAAAGGCTCTCAGAATGGGACGGGTAAACCTATTTTTATTTGGCTATTAAAGTGCTATTTCTGGGCAAGGTTTTATTTTTTTTCTTCTCTCAGTTTCACCACAGCAGCTTCACTGGAAACGAATGAACAAAAAAAGCAACGATGGAGACAGGCCTGGGAAACGACAAACATCAGGAGGCTGGTAGCTAGCTGCTTTGGAATGTTAAGATGACTCGTGGGAATCAGCCCTGACACCAAAGCCTGGGAGGTAAAAGTCTGGGGTGTGCGTTAGACGGTGGGGGTGGGGGGCAGGAATAAGGACAGAGTGGCCAAGGGAACAGACCCGCAGGAACGGTCAGCATTCAAGTCACAACGCCTGGGTTATAAAGCGACAGTGATGGGGCAAAACTGAGAAGAAAGTGCAACAGAGCCGCGGAGGGATGGACTACAGCTGCTCCCTTAGCAGACCCATTTTTCAAAAGAAGAGCGGCGCCCTGTGCCCCAGGCAGGGCTGTGAACTCAGAGTCTCTGACAGTCAGTGTTCTCTGCCAAAAGGGCAGCAGCGGTTAAGGTTATCTGGCGGAGAAGAGCCTCTGAGGTTCGTGTCATGTGGACAGACACCTGCCCAAGGTCACCACCCCGCTCCCCGACGATGCTCGCATCCCCCTTGGCTGGGGGTCGACTGGGGCGTGCGTGCGGGGGCCTGACTCATACGTGCGTGCGTGCGGGGCCAGACTCCTACCTACGACTGGCGTCTCCGGTAAGGCTTAGCGGCGAGGGCGGCCTGCATCTGTCCCGAGGGGTGGCCCTGAATCTCGGGGTGTGCATAGCTTCAGGGTTGGGGGGTACACTGTTAGACATGGCTTTCATAGACGACATGGGTGCTTCCGTCCCGCGGCCTGGCTGGCTCCGTGGCCTCTAGCAGACCAGGCGGCAGGACGTGGTCCGGCACCTCGACGGGCGTTGGTTCCTCGGAGGTCAGCGCTGCTGACGTGACCTCTGTGGA
>NW_011494888.1:2110118-2125288 GCF_000754665.1 Bison bison bison | reverse complement strand
TGGGCTGGGGGGTGCACAGACACCTCGATGGCGATCTGCTGGGGCTGCTCGTGCAGCGACGAGGCATCAGAGTCGGCGTCGGGGATGGTGTAGACCTCGTCCCCGTCGGCGGCTGCGGCCTCCTGGCCCTCAGGCGTGTGGCGCACGAAGTTCTGGTGGCCATGCTCATCCAGGCCCACCACTTCCATGAGCTCCTCCACGATGGTCCTGCAGTTCATGATGAGTGGGGGCAGCGGCACACTGCGTGCCAGCTCCTCGATGTAGCGGGCGAACTCCATTGTCTTGAACTGCGTGACCTTGGCCAGCTCCAGCGTCTTGGCTGAGGTGATGATTGGGATGCGCTTAGCGATCTCGAAGGCCTTCTGCAGCTTCTCAGCGCCCTCCGTGCGGAAGAACTCGTTGATGGCCTTTTCGGTCTTCTTCAGGTGGCTGCTCATCATGCAGAGGCGGGTGACGTTGAGCACCAGCACGACGGCGAAGGCCACCAGGCACACCACCATGTAGTACACACCCATGTCGCCCGACGTGAAGACCACCCGCAGCGTCACCGTGTTGTTCACAGAACCGTGCACGTTGGAGGCCATGCACGTGTATCTCCCTCGGTCTGAGAAGGACACCTTGGTGATGTTCAGGAGGCCGTCATGCATCTGCCACTTTCCTGTGGGAGAAGGAGGACAGGGTCAGCTGGGCCCTCCGCTCCCCGCAGTGACCATCCACGTGGCACTGTGTGTGCTTCACACCACTACCGAGGCTGGCAGTGAACAGTGAACACCTCCCTCCACCACTGACGGTATGCACAGTGAGCTCTGAGCACACCTCCCACAACCAGATCTGCTGCTGCTGACGATGGGGACAGTGAGTGGTGACCTCGACAGACGGGGAGAGGAACAGTTCTTAATCCACAGAACTCAGGTAAAAGTCACGAGCACCAGCCCATTTTATAGGACGGAGAAACTGAGGGAGGGGCCTCTAAGGAATCAGGAATTGGAATTAGGAATCAGTTGAGCTAGATGCGAGTTCAAGCCCAACAAGTTAGACTCTGAACACCAAATCATACTGTGCAATTCCACACTCTAGAGAAAAATTAGAAACACAGTCAGTCTGGAAAAACACTGTGCTATTACTAGGGAATTCCTTAACGTGGCATCTGATTTTCTCCCCTGCCTGTGAGCATGGCACTGCAGATACTGCAGAATATATGTTCACTGGAAAGTTTTTGTTTATAAAGTATAAAGAATATAAAGTACATTGGGATCAACCTAAGAAACAGAGTGAAAGTGTTAGTCACTCAGTGTCTGACTCTTTGTGACCCCATGGACTGTAGCCTCTCAGGCTCCTCTGTCCATGAAATTCTCCAGGCAAGAACACTGCTTGCCATGCCTTCCTTCAGGGATCTTCCCAACCGAGGGATTGAACCCAGGTCTCCTGCACTGCAGGCAGACTCTTTACCATCTGAGCCACCAGGGAAGTAAATCAGTTAAATTATAATTGTTTACCTGGGTTTCTCATATTTGAGATTGAAGTTATCCTCAGTTGATGGAAACATGACTTAAATCATTCATTCAGAGACTCTACAATGAACTACATCACTTACATTGTGCAGATTCAGAAGCTGGGTGTGAATAAATATAAATTTGGTTTTGCTTTGCAAATAAACAATAGACCCATCAGGTTGAATGGAGAAGGAAATGGCAACCCACTCCAGTATTCCTGCCTGGAGCATCCCGTGGACAGAAGAGCCCAGTGGGTTACAGTCCATGGGGTCGCAGAGTCAGGCATGACTGAGCAACTGAACAACAAATCAGGTTGAAAGCAGGCCTCACACCATGGAGAACACATGATAAAAAGTATTGAAACAGAGACAAACTCTTCCCTGTCTGGCCTGGAAAGGATCCAGCACTGCCCTGGGAATCAGGTTCTTAATCTGAACTAATCTTTGCTAGGAGAAGGCAATGGCACCCCACTCCAGTACTCTTGCCTGGAGAACCCCATGGATGGAGGAGCCTGGTAGGCTGCAGTCCATGCGGTCGTGAAGAGTCGGACACGACTGAATGACTTCACTTTCACTTTTCACTTTCATGCATTGGAGAAGGAAATGGCAACCCACTCCAGTGTTCTTGCCTGGAGAATCCCAGGGATGGGGGAGCCTGGTGGGCTTCCGTCTCTGGGGTCGCACAGAGTCAGACACGACTGAAGCGACTTAGCAGCAGCAGCAGCAGCAGCAGCAGGGGTTCATCCTTAATCTGCCTGTGTACCCGCAGGTCAAAAGACCCGACCCCAGGGCCCCAGGAAACATGACCCTAGGTCTGCCTTTCAGGTTTTGGGTCTGAGTCTTCTGCAGCCCCTCCATCTCCCCAGATGGGCCCTCAGAGACACAAGGCCAGGCCCGGCCCTGGGGGAGTTCTGAGAGCTGGCTGATATTTCTGTAAAAGCACTAATGTCCCCAAGCGAGCCAGAGAAGCTCTCCTGAGAGATGGGGCAACTTAACTATAGTTTCCTTCCAAGTGTCTGTTATCACATTGCATTTTTGTTTGTTTCATCCCCCTCTGGCATAAACTTAAGCCTAATGAGAAGTCTGATAGTTCCCCAAAGCAACTAGCGACTGTTTTAAAATAATAAAACAATCTGTAAGCATTAAAGTGACGAGGGTCCCCAGGGAGTGTGAGACAGGAAATAGCCTGCATCACTCCAGGTCCTCTGCCTCAGGGACCGTCCTCAGGGAAGCTGGCTGGAGCCGTGGGGGCCTGCAGCACCACCTCCTCCTCCCGCCCCCGCTAGCCTGGGGAACCTGGCGGGAAGCCTGCCATAGAAGGCGCTGTCACATTTTCTGGAGGAACATCTGTGGAGAGGGGCTCTTGGCGTCCCTGAGCACCCAGCTTCTAACAACTTAGCCAGTGTCCTCTCTGAGAGTAGAAGACGTGGGAAATCTAGTTAATTTCAATCTCCTGTGAGTGTGCGCAGACAGACCAACCTGTACCCACTGTGTGAAACCTCCCCTTGTCCACATGGGCAGGGGCCAGCCTCCTACTCTATTTACTCCTTGAATATCAGGCTTCAGATGTGATACAGCAGACTTATCCAAATATAAAAGCATCTGAGCAAGGGAAATGATCAACTTGATCTTTCTGACCCAGGGATCAAACCCACATCTCCTGTGTTCCCCTGCGTTGGCAGGTGGATTCTTTACCAACGGCACCACCTGGGATCAAACCAGACTATAGAAGGCACAGAAAAAAAGAACACGTCTCGTTGACTCAAAGTTTATGACAGACAGGGAAGGTGCTGAGCTCAAGAGGACTGCAGATTCTATCTGTGGGAACTTCTCACACTGACCTTCCTCACTTCGGTGGGAAATACAGCAGCAATAGGACAGGAGAAGGTGACGTTATTTGCATGGGGAACACTTGGGATCAATCTGTTCACCTCCTACCCTTTCATCCCCACTCCCTCTGTGGAGGAATCATCTATGAGTTCAAGGTCAGAGAAGGAGGAACCTGGGTGTAGAAGAGGAGGAGCAGAAAAGAGAGCTGAAGTCAGGAGGCAGGCACCTGACGGGAACATAAATGGCTTTTCCCAAATATCTCAGCTATGCTTTTAGTGATGGCTGTATTCTAACTGTTACAGAAAAGTGAAACTCAGAAATGCATATTAGTTACAAGACACCAATGCTTTATTGACTATTCAAAGGGTTTCTGAACTTGGATTTTATAGTTATCTTCAGGGATGTGTTCAACTGTCTCAGTTCAGTCCAGTTCAGCTCAGTCGCTCAGTCATGTCCGACTCTTTGCGACCCCATGGACAGCAAACACACCAGGCCTTGCTCTCCATCACCAACTCCTGGAGCTTACTCAAACTCATGTCCATTGAGTCGGTGATGCCATCCAACCATCTCATCCTCTGTCGTCCCCTTCTCCTCCCACTTTCAATCTTTCCCAGCATCAGGGTCTTTTCCAATGAGTCAGTTCTTCTCAACAGGTGGCCAAAGTATTGGAGTTTCAGCTTCAGCATCAGTCCTTCCAATGAACACTCAGGACTGATTTCCTTTAGGATGGACTTGTTGGATCTCCTTGCAGTCCAAAGGGACTCTCAAGAGTCTTTTTCAATACCACAGTTCAAAAGCATGAATTCTTTGGTGCTCAGCTTTCTTTATAGTCCAACTCTCACATCCATACATGACCACTGGAAAAACCACAGCTTTGACTGGAAACTGTCCACAGACATGTATTTATCTGGCCTGGGCCCAAGCGATTCAATGCAGATACAGACTCAAACACGTCAGAAGTTCCTAGTCACAGGTCAAAACAGGCCCCGTCTGCAGTAAACACAATTAGGTGACACTTGTGATTCGTTTGGGGGAAACCAGTGGGATAGTCAGTGCATAAATTGTTAGTTTCGTGCATATTCTGCTTCTTAGCCCAGAACAATGGGTCCTTAGACTAACACCTATTGTAGACTTTATCCAGTAATGAACCTTGTTTATTCTTGAAGTCTGAAGCCTCTCTGTGTGATAAAGTTGACGTCTTTAGAAGGACAGCTGTCTTTTTTATCTTGTTCATGCATTCAACAAACTTTAGTTTACAAATTGTCTGTCACCAGGCTCCCTAACAGATAATGCAGATGCAAAGATGAATCAGACATGACCCCTGGCTGCAGAGACCAGTCATGTGGAGAGGGACGCAGACTCCCTGCCAAACCGGGGTGCATGGCACGTGCCCTGAGTGGGCAGGGCACCAAGGATGCTGCTGGATGAGAGGATGCAGTCCTGAGTGGGGCTGGGGTTGTTGGGAGACGAACAGGAGGAAGAGAAAGCACTCCAAGGCCAGAGCAGGTGATGGGACATGTGAGAAAAGGAGGGGAGCCCATGTGCTGCAGGGGCAGAGAACTGCGGGCAGAGGCCTGGCCACCCTACCTCTTCCCCTGCTCTGAGCCCTGGTTCAACCAGCGGAGAAAACCTAAAGGTCCAGACGCAGATGCCGGAAAGCGGGGGGATTTTAAATTAAGGAAGATGTCATTTCAAATCAAGGGGGCTTGTTTGAAAAAAAAATAAAGTTAAATTCCTAGTTTAGTGACACATAAAAATAAATCCCAAGTACTCTGAAGATCCAAATGTAAAACTGTAAGTATAATATCAATAGAAGACATGAAAATATTTCTATGGCCTTGGGACAGGTAAGCCTTTTTCAGCATTTCAAGAATCCCAGAAACTGCCAACAGAGAACCCTAATGGATCAGACTTCTCCCCAGTTAAAAGTTCCACACTATGATATATGCTATACTAAAGTTATAAGCAAATGATAGAGTAGGAGAAAATTCTAGAATATCCGACAATTGCTCAGTAACTAGAAACCAAGAAGAATTCCTACATGTGTGTGTGTTGAGTTGCTTCAGTTGTGTCTGACTCTTTGTCACCCCATGGATTGCAGACCATCAGGCTCCTTCAGGCTCCTCTGTCCATGAGATTCTCCAAGCAAGAACACTGGAGTGGTAGCCAGTCCCTGCTCCAGGGGATCTTCCCAACCTAGGGATCCAACACATCTCCTGTGCCTCCTGCACTGCAGGTGAGTTTGTTACCACTGAACCACCTGGGAAGCCCAAAGAATGCCTAAAAATCAAGACAATAACCCAAAAGGAAAAAAAAGGTGGGGGGAGGATTTGGACGAATAAGTCACAGAAAAATGGAACGCAGGTAGCGCCTAAGTACACAAAATCACCTGTGGTTAAATCATAGCAAAATTTAAAGAAATTCAAGTAACTTCTAAAACAGGTAACTTTTCCACCTTGCAGAGTACCAGAGGAGGGATGCGGGGGCGGTCATGGGAGGATGAGAAAGACATACTACCCACAGATGCCGCTGCTGTGGGGACGCTGCTGCAAGGCTGCTTTCTGGAATCTACCAAAGTTCAAGATGAGTGTGTCTGTTACCCACCTCTAGGATTCTTGAAATGCTTCAAATCAGGCAGGCCTAGATCTGATCGGGAAAATATTACTGAATGTAAGAAAATCAAGGGCTTGGAAATATCTTTTCAGCATCTGTCTCCTTGGGGACACAGTTCTGGGACCTTCCTCCCAGCTAACACCCTCTGGGCGAAGCCGACATCTGGGTCCCAAGCCGGGAAAGCGGCTGAGCTTGTATCGCTTGTCACCTCGGGGCCTGGGCACACGGATGGTGAGTCACTCAGGGCAGCACAAGCTCACGTCCACAGAACTGGGTCAGGGGACCAGTCTAGCAACTAGAGAAGCGGTCAACAGCATCGTGTGGTGACAGCTAAACCTATGATCCCAAGAAATGCCACGGTACATGGGATACTATGATTCGACATGACAGGTCAGGAATAACACCCATGCCAACACCTTCCAGTCAAATGACCACTGGACAGAACCAGAGTACCAACCTCTCCCGGAAGTGAAGCAGCTTGAGAAAGCTGGCAGTACAGCCATGGAGATGCTGTAAGCATAGTTCTCCTCCAAACCCATGTCTGCCAAAACCCCCATCTGTCCAGCTATCCTGAGGACCACTCAGCATCAACAATTAACATCATGCCCATGAAAGCATTCAGTTCAGTTCAGTTGCTCAGTTGTGTCTGACTCTTTGCAACCCCATGGACTGCGGCACACCAGGCCTCCCTGTCCATCACCGACTCCTGGAGCTTACTCAAACTCATGTCCATGGAGTTGGTGATGCCATCCAACCATCTCATCCTCTGTCATCCCTTTCTCCTCCTGCCTTCAATCTTTCCCAGCATCAGGGTCTTTTCTAATGAGTTAGTTCTTCGTATCAGGTGGCCAAAGTATTGGAATTTCAGTTCAGCATCAGTCCTTCTAATGAACACCCAGGACTGATCTCCTTTAGGATGGACTGGTTGGATCTCTTTGCAGTCCAAGGGACTCTCAAGAGTCTTTTCCAACACCACAGTTCAAAAGCATCAATTCTTCGGTGCTCAGCTTTCTTTATAGTCCAACTCTCACATCCATACATGACTACTGGAAAAACCATAGCCTTGACTATATGGACCTTTGTTAGCAAAGTAATATCTCTGCTTTTTAATATGCTATCTAGGTTGGTCATCACTTTTCTTCCAAGGAGCAAGCGTCTTTTAATTTCATGGCTGCAATCACCATTTGCAGCGATTTTGGAGCGCCCCCCCAAAAATAAAGTCTGCCACTGTTTCCACTGTTTACCCATCTATTTCCTATGAAGTGAAGGGACCAGATGCCATGATCTTAGTTTTCTGAATGTTGAGTTTTAAGCCAATTTTTTCATTGTCCTCTTTCACATTCATCAAGAGGCTCTTTAGTTATTCTTTGCTTTCTGCCATAAGGGTGGTGTCATCTGCATATCTGAGGTTATTGCTATTTCTCCCGGCAATCTTGATTCCAGTTTGTGCTTCCTCCAGCCCAGCGTTTCTCATGATGTACTCTGCATAGAAGTTAAATAAGCAGTGACAATATACAGCCTTGACGTACACTGATATGAAAAGCATACACACCAGCATGTGTAAAATAGAGAGCCAGTGGAAATTTGCTGTTTTGACTGGGCACTCAAAGCAGGGCTCTGTAACAACCTACAGGGGTGGGAAAGAGGGGGAGGAGGGAGGGAGGTTCGAGAGGGAGGGCACAGATGTACACCTATGGTTAATTCATGTTGATGCATGGCAGAAATCAAAGCAATATTGTAAAGCAATTATCTTTCAATTAAAAATAAATTTAAAAAATTAACATCATGACCAAATACAAAGCTCTTAGAATTTCCCTTAAATTATTTCTTAGAAGGAAAGGATTTCTCTTTTTCCTTGGAGAGGTCTTTCTGTGAAAGGGTAAACCACTAATGTATGGTTAATCTACTCATGGATAGGAGTAGATATTGTTTAGTCCTTAAGTCACGTCCGACTCTGTAGTGACTCCATGGACTATAGCCCGCCAGGCCCCTCTGTCCATGGGATTCTCTAGGCAAGAATACTGGAGGGGGTTGCCATTTCCTGCTCCAAGGGATCTTCCTGACCTGGAGACTGAACCTACATCACCCCTGTCTCCTGCATTGCAGGTAGATTCTTTACCACTGAGCCACCTGGGAAACCCTGATAGGCGGTACAAGAAGGTTAAGTCTCTGCTCACAACCTCATTTAGACATGAAGGATCCGTTCAAACAAGGTTATTTTCATGAAACCAACTGAAGACTTTCCAGGAGGTGAGGGTCCTGACAACGTTTACACAGACAGAAAGGAAGGGCAAACACTCAGTCGAATGGCGCCGCACTGAGTCCACACTTGTCTGGAAGTGTGGGGCCTGTTGTCCAGTATGTGAAATAGAGGAGACTCAGGGAAGGCATCCAGCCTTTCTACAAAACAGACCTGAACACGAACGGAGCCCCACATGGCTGTCATGGGGCTTCTGCAACAGGTGCGAGCCACCCTTCCCGCCTCCCCAGAGCCCAGCCACTGCAGAGACCCAGGGCACAGACACCGTAGCAGCCAGGCCCCCATGCCCCAGGGTCCCATCCTCCTGGGTGGCCTCTTCAGCCAGTCCTGGGGCTGCTAACAAGCTTCTTCCTACATCACATGGGGCCAAGGAGCCTGGGATCATCCTGGCTTAGTTCAGCTCTCTGCTCAGGAATGGGGGGGAGGGACAGGGGAAAGCTCAGGGTGTACACAGCCTGCTGTTGTGCTCCGCTTTAAAGGATCAAGAATACCTGAAAAGAAGCCATCTTTTCATTTCCTGGCAAGGGAAACATCTGACTCGCCAGCTAATTCAACCTGATAATCTTCATTTTTATAAAAGTGCCAAGCACACCACTCCATGCAGGCTGGCAAGAGTCTCTTCTGAGAGCGCCCAGCACTGGGTGGAGAGAAATAACTTCCCGTTTTGGCATCTTGGCTCTCCTCATCTGAGAGTGATAGGGAAGGCTCTTCCCACTGCTCCGACTAAAAGCTGTCTGGGCTCACATCCCAAAGGGAGCACCACTCTGAAGAAACACTACACACGGCGGCCCGTTAGCAGGCTGGCCTCTGACATGATTCCTTCTGGAAAATGAACCAAAGTACCACTTTTATGGGAGACTACATTACCGGTTCTCACAGGTGACTTAACTGACTGTGGAATGATTCTTTAGCTGGCTAAGATGCTTCTTTAGGTGGGACCAGGGTTTCTCCAGTTGATGATGGACAGAGAAGCCTGGTGTACATGGGGATGCAAAGAGTTGGACATGACTGAGCAACTGAAATGAACTGAACTGAACTAAGGGTTTTTCCACTTGGGCTGGCATGTTGCATCAGATAATTCTTTGGAGGGCTTTGCTGGTGACTCAGGGGTAAAGAACCTGCCTGCCAATGCAGGAGACACGGGTTTGATCCCTGGGTGGGGAAGATTCCCTGGAGAAGGAAATTGCAACCCACTCCAGTATTCTTGCCTGGGAAATCCCATGGACAGAGGAGCCTAGCGGGAAACAGTTCCTGGGGTCTCAAAGAGCTGGACATGACTAAGTGACTGAGCAACAACAACACTTCTCTGTAGCGGGCTGTCCTGTGCATTGTGGGATGTTGAGAATATTCCCGTTTTCTACCCACTAGATGTCAGTAGCATCATCTCCCCCTCCTTCCTCTCCTGCCCTGTCCGCGACTACCAAAGACGCCTCCAGACTTGGCTGGTATCCTCTGGGTGAGAGAACCACTGGTTCTGGCAAAAGGAAAGTACACTGTGTGCATAACACCCCCCAAAGCATCCACATGCACTGCTTTCTCCACGGCCGGAGCACATGGGGGTCAGCGGGCCTCTGCATACGGAGGGAACGTGCCAGGAAGGGGAGGTGGCTGACGGAAGAGAAGGTGCCTCCCTTGCCATCACAGTGTCATCTCAAGATTTTAAATAACACTTCAGGGATAGACATGCTTTTTAGTTTTTGGTTTTAAGGTTGAGAACTTGAGAGAGTGAATACGAAATTGCTCAGAAACGTATTTCCTTTCTTTACAAAACACACTGTCCTATGAAGCAGAGACAGAAGCACTTGGGATCTTGACTGTGACAACACAGAACGAGGATGAAGTGACCGGTAACAGTGATGCAGCTGCCGTTTCCTGATGTCGTGGTGTATTCTAGGTACCATTGTTGTTCAGTCATTAAGTTGTGTCCGAACTCTTTGTGACCCCATGGACTGTAGCCCGCCAGGCTCCCCAGTCCATGGAATTTTCCAGGCAAGCATACTGGTGGGTTGCCATTTCCTTCTCCAGGAGATCTTCCCGACCCAGGGATCGAATCTGTATCTCCAGCATTGCAGGCAGATTCTTTACCACTGAGCCACCTGGGAAGCCTCTCCAGGTACCATACTGAGCATCTAATACATCATGGAAGGCTCACAACCCTCCCTGGAGGTACAAGAGGATTATCTCTGCTTTACAGATGGGAAAACTGGCTCCAAAAAGTGGAGGAACTTGCTCAAAGAGCCGTCATTATTCTGTTCTGCTGAATTTCCAGTGGTATATTTACAGTTACACAAATTTTGTCTAATTTTGAGGAATCAACTTTTTAAATCTCAAATATTTAACTTCCTAAAAGAAGAATTTAGTGTAGCACTTTCATGGGTTCACACACTATTCCTTGCTTCATCAGAGAGGCAAACAATGATGTACACTTAATGCTGTGGGCACGGACTCCCTCCTGGATTGGGGGGAGATTCACTCAGGTCTGAAGATGTGACCAGCACAGTTTTCTGTGATCCCTTGGCAGGAGAAGGTAAAAGCATCTCACAGGCTACTAAAAACATCTGCAGGAGCAGAGGATAAAAACACCAGAGCAATGTAAACTAAACCAAAATTCATAACAATGTATTCTACAAAGGTGGAGCAGCCGTGAAAGAACTGTGAACTTCATAGAACTCAGCTAACTCTGGGTGTGTTTATTTTCAGAGATAATTCTTAATTATTTTTGGTGACAGAATGCTATAAGAGAATGGAGAACAAATCCACAGGGAAACCTAAACCCTCACTTGAAGTAAGAATTTCCAGCATAATTGAGCCAGGCATGATTGCCAGGCCTGTGCCTTTTCCGGAGCAGACTTTCTTGAAATTCTTGTTATTTATTATCTGATAAAGGTGCCAATGTGCATTTTCATGGTTTAAAGTCAGAGTAAGAAACTACAGCAAAAATACACTGGAGAATTCATGCCTGAAATAATAGGGGCATTTTTATAACACTTGCTGGCACTTACATATGGCTACTCACCTGTAGCAAAGGAAAAACTGAAAAAAGGACATTTTGTGGCCATGTGTGGTTACTCACATTATTGGAGCTCTGGGTTATTTTTGTAAAATGGTGGACCACCTCAAACATGTCCTTTGCATGTGTGCTAAGTCGCTTCAGTCGTGTCTCACTCTTTGTGACCCCATGGACTGTAGCCCACCAGGCTCCTCTGTTCATGGGATTTTCCAGGCAAGAATACTGGAGTGGGTTGCCATTTCCTCCTTCAGGGAATTGTCCTGATTGAACCTGGGTCTCTTACATCTCCTGTGTTGGCAGGTGGGTTCTTTACGACTAGCTCTACCTGGGAAGCCCAGGTGTGTCCTTCGGTGAACTCCAAAAAAAAAAAAGAGTCCCCCAGAAACAGATCATACAGTGGCCTCTCCTGATCTGTGGCATTGAAATGACAACATGAGGGACACAAAGCAAGCCAGCTGCTGCTCCCACCAGCGAGGGGCAACAACCGATGCCTTCTAGGACCCGCAGGGCTGGCACCAGGAACAGTTGCATCACTTTCTCAGCACCAGCAAGAAATGGAACTATTAAACACTCCTGGAATTGCAGAGCACGCATGGCGGGCAAGTCACCAAATGGTTCTGAACACACCTGGTGTACGCATGCTTCGTGTATGCATCACGGTGGGGGCCTAGCACTGCCTCTTGGTGACGGTGATGGGGCTGGTGCACCAACCATCCAGCCTCTCATCTGTTCTGTCTGCTCAGGGGCTTTCACCACCCCTAGCCTGTTGACAGCTGGAGGAGGAGCAGGTGCTGGCAGGCACAGAGGGAGAATAAAGCCCAACCTGGCCACGCCCTGCTGAGTCCTGTCTTCTCCATCCCCCTGCTTCTCAATCCAGACCCGTGAGGATCAAGGCCACGAAACCCTCACGCCCACTGTAAGGACCAGAAACAAACTGGGCAACACGGTACAGGGCCTTAGTCAAAAGGGTGGTTGCTAACGGGAGTTACGCTCGCCTTGTTTGATTTCAGCAGTGGTCTGTGGCTCAGAGGTAAAGAACCTGCCTGCAGGAGATGCAAGAGATGAGGGTTCAATCCCTGGGTTGGGAAGCTCTCCTGGAGAAGGGAATGGCAATCCACTCCAGTAATCTTGCCTGGAGAATCCCATGGACAGAGGAGCCTGGTGGGCTACAGGGGCCTTGGGGTCACAAAGAGTCGGACGCGACTGACGACTGAGCACAGCACCAGGCAGCACTGCAGCGTACGCATGTAACTGACATTCTAGGATGTTAGCGCTGTTCCCACACTGTGGCAACCACCTCTTTGTTGAGTTATTAATGAAATACCACTCCATGTAAACTCCTAGCTGATCAGCCCAGATCTACATCCTGGTTAGAAGGTGGACATCTTCCTGTCATAAATGAAGACTTTAAGACCTTGGCTCCTCGAGTGGCACACTGATGCTCAAATTTTATGCTGAGGATAAACGTTCCATTTCCTCTGTCTTGCTCGGTGGTTCTGAATATTACCCCGTGTTACTTGTGTCCTGAAATGACTGTTATTATGTGAGGTAATCACTAGAGCTGAGCTGGCACGTTAAGTACCAATATTACAAGTTCTTCTAAAAAATCTAGTGTGTCTTTCCTCACGAGGCTTTAGAATAGCCAAGGGATTTGTCAGCACGAATGCAGCTACAAACAGGACCGGAGGGCTCTGGAAAACGAGCCATGAACCTAGCCTCTGCCTCCAGGCCACCTGTGTCTGCTCCTTCCACCCCCGGTGCCCACAGATGGAAGGGAAGTGACCCCAGGTGACTCCAGGGCATTCAACCACCCAAAGCACAGAGAGAGCCATGAAGCACAGGTCCACCTGCCGAGACTGACTGGTCACCATCGAGATCTCCTTGGAGTGGTCAGTTCGACTCCAAGACAGACCTCGAAACATCACTGCTGAAGTCCAGGCCCACTCTGTGCCCATACTCTCCTCTTGGAGGACACAGGGCTCAGAGTCCCTGCCATGGCCCTCTATACGTGGGACCACCTCTGCTCCAGGCCCAAGGGGGCAGCAGACTCAGTCTGGAGTCCCTGGTCACTTCAGTGTCCTTGGAATCCCTAGCCCTGCAGAAAAACCCTTGGGGTCCAGGGACTTGAATATGTGTACATTGCCGTGGTTACCGTCCCCTCACAGGTGTGACGTCACTTCCTCCTGACTTACAGTGAGAGGAAGGGGCTGGACTGTTCCGTCTGCTCACCGTCAGTATGGATCAGCTCTGTGACCAGAGTAGTATCAGCATGGAAGGTTCTGGTCACAGCTAACGACCACAGGACCAGGGAAAAATCACATGAGAGAGGGGCTTCGCCTGTGCAGTCTCCAGGGTTCCTTCTAGTGGGCAAGTTCTGTGGTCCCATCATTGCTTCTCCCTCTTGCAGCCTCCCCCCCACCTCCTGGCCAACAGTCTAGAAACTTCAGCCAGGTTGCCAGGAAACACAGGTGATCTGTGGCTGCTAGCGAGAAGCTGCACAGAGCCTGCTTTCAAAAAACGTGACCTCGAGGGACTTCCCTGGTGGTCCAGTGGTTAAGAATCCACGTGCTGATGCAGAGGATATGGGTTCAGTCGCCCGTCCAGGAAGATCCCACACGCATCGGAGCAACCAAGCCTGTGCACCTCAACTACTGAGCTTGAGCTCTAGAGTCCACGTGCCTCAACTCCTGAAGCCCGTGGGCCCTAGAGCCTGTGCTCCAGAGCCAGAGAAGTCACCACAGTGAGTAGCCCCTGCTTGTACAACCAGAGAAATATGGCACAGCAACAAAGACCCAGCACAACCCAAATAAACAAATAAAACGTTTTTAAAAAGCATGGCCTTTAACAACCGCTACATTCCATGAAACCAAGGAAAACTCCCTTATGAATGAGACACGTAAGGAAAACCCACTATATTCCACCCCTACAGCAATTAGTATGCATTATACTGTAACATTTTAAGAGGTTTTTTAAAAGACACTAATGCTTGCCTTTTGTTTTCTGAGTCAAGAGCCAAAAAAATGAATTCATTACCGCTGTGAATCCTTATCTAGTTCTCTCTTTCCTGAGAAAAACAAGACTCAAGAAGAGCCTGAAACGACATGATTAAGAACCAGAGACGTCTGGGGCACCCGCCCAACCCCTCCTCGTTTTTCTGACCCTGGACTAGTGGGATGGCCTACCTCCCCCTTGATCCTCCTCGTTCTCGCTCAGCAGTTTGCCCGCCGAATTGTACCACTTGAACTGGGGTTCGGGAAGGCCGGAGACGCTGCAGTTGATCAAGGCACTGTTCCCTTCCTTGACGATGATATGGTCGGTTCTGGCAACGACCACGGGCGCCGAGCCCACAGCCACGTCGGTGCCGTTTAAAGTGCTGCTGGTCACACTGCTGGCGGTCGCCAGAGTGGATACTAGGATTAACAAGGGCACAGGAGGCAGGAAGCACACAGGCAGATGTCTCTTCACTCCATCCATCTTCTTCGCTTGTTCTTTACGGAGGCAGAGCCAGCTGGCCGGGGGAATCCTCTAGTGGGTGACACTCTGCTCATAGCAGGCCAGGGGCCAAACCTGGCCTGGCTCCATGGAGTTGGCTCCTGATTAAAAACCTGTTTAGAAAAAAAAAAAAGAAATGCATAAATACTAGCATTCATACTTTAAAATGATTATTTATAATATGTTAGAAACCCAGCTAAAACACATATCTGGCTAATTTTTAAATAGCACACCAAATATGAAGTTGTTCCAAACGTTCATGGAAATCATGATATATGAGTTTGTTACTTCTGCTACTGAAGCATAAGACTCCTAGCAGGAACAGCGTAACTTTGTATCACACGACTTGCAGGGCTCAAAGGCCAGCCCGGCTTTCCTCAGTCAGCACCTCGAGGCCTCCTCTCACCCCCTACCTGTCTGCTTGTGGACCCTGGGGTGCACTGGGTGCTTAGAATCTCTCTCTGCCGCTGGAC
>NW_011494888.1:2100540-2110018 GCF_000754665.1 Bison bison bison | reverse complement strand
CAGCTGACGTGTCCCTCCCCTGACTGGGACGCCCTTCCCCTTTCAGGCAACCACTCCCGCGCCCTCTGCCCCGGCGACCCTCCCCACCCCCCGACGTCACTCACTGAACTCCTCGGTCTCCATCTTCATGTGCCTCCTGGGATGTAGGATGTGACATGGTGGGTGGCTGCACTTGCTCACCCAAGATCTAACCCCCGCCTACTGCCCTCCCCTCCATCTCACCCACTAAGCACACGGCCACACCCCGGGGCCTTTCTCCTCTCCACATTCTAAATTCTGAAGTTCCAGGTCATCCTGAGGTTCTCAGTAGCCGTCCTGCCCTGTACCCCACCTGCTCAGTGCCCTCTCTGGGTTCCTGGTCTCCTGACTCCCCTCAGGCTGCCCCTGCTGCCCCGGCCAGCACCCGGGCACACAGACCACCCCCCGCCCCCCACCAAGACCACGTCCTCCTGCCAGCATCCAGCGGGATGCAACCCACCCCGGGACGTCCTGGCTCTCACCGCAGAGGCCTGCGCAGAACTGGGGATGAACTACACCCATGACGTGCTCGCAGAAACCAAGGCACGTCTCCGGCCCAGCCAGGATCCCAGCTTGCTGGTCCACTGTCCTCTTCCCTCCATGGTCTCTCCAGCTTCAGAACCAACACTGTGGCCCAGCGTGGTACAGCCTGCCCCCCACAGGGTGCGGGGCTGAGTCCCCTTGTCCGCCTCCCACCCACTGGGGAGGCCTCCTGCCTCTCAGCCGCAAGCCGTCAGCTGCCATCAGCTCCTCTAATGGGGACACTCGGTGTCCACCTGCTCTCTGTTGAAGCGGATCCTGTTCACATCACCAGTCTCTTCCTTACCAGACCTGTGGCAACTGTCACTGTGACAGCGGCTCTCCCCAGCCTCTCCTCCTGTGGGGTCTCTGTGCTCCACCCCCCACTGACGGTGCTCCCTGTTCTTCCCCAGCCCCTCTCCTCCCCCTGCGGCTAGTCCTGCCACCTCCCACCCAAGCACCCTCTGGGCCAGATTCCTGGTTCTGACCCCCTCCCTGCGGACAGTACCACCCACAGCTCATGCACTTCCTCACCAGGATGCTCTGTGGGGACTTGCGTCAGGCCCTCAGACCAGCCGGTCAATCTGCCAAACAGGCTGTGGCACCGTCTATGCAGGAAGGCACAGGGACAGTCCTCAACTCCACCATCACCCTCTTCCTCTCTGAACGTCCCTAACACCACACTGTGAACTCCACCTGCTGAACACTGCTTGGGCGGGCCCCCCGTTTCTGTGTCCTCTGAGGCCCTCCCCGGGGGTCTCCGTGTCCCCCTCCTAGGAGCAGGGAGGGAGCCTTCTGGGCTGACCGCCAGCCTTCAGTCTTGGCCCAGGTTCCAGGCCGACCCCTCCAGCCGCTCTAAACACGAGCTACACGGTGCCCCTACTTTCTGTAGCAAGAATCTGCATCTTAGCGCTGCTGTGCTGCACAATCTGGATTCCTTGTCTCTTCTATTTAAAAAGAGTTACTGAACATCTACTATGAAAGTGAAAGTGTTGGTTGCTCAGTCTTCTCTGACTCTTTGCGACTCTTATGCACGGCAGGCCCCCAGGCTCCTGTGTCCGTGGGATTTCCCAGGCAAGAATACTGGAGTGGGTTGCCATTTCCTTCTCCACTGGGTTGAACTCACGTCTCCTGCACGCAGGCAGATTCTGCACCTGAGCCACCAGGAAACATCTACTATGGGCAGACGTTATTCTAGGTCCCCGAGACAGACGAACAGACAATACAGATCTTTCCTGTAGAGGTTATATCCTCATGGGAAAAGCAGAGTAAACACCATGGGTATAAGAACTTCGGATAACCACAAATGCTTTGAAAAACACACCATGATGCACCTGAGTGCCAAATGAGGCAGTCCTAGAGAACTTCCCTGAGGGGGTGGCCTCGGAGCTCTTTGGGGATCACCCAGGCCCCAGAAAAGGGCACTCCAGGAAGAGCCAACCACTAAAGCAAATGGGGCACTACCAGATGTGTCAAAGAGGACGGGTCCAGATCTCCTAGGGCTCTAGAGGACAGACTAAGGAACCTGGATTTTATCAGACGTTCATCGAAAAATGTTATGCAGGGGAGACAGAGGATATGATTTCTCTTTTAAAATCAACTTTGCTCATGCTCAGTCACGTCTGACTCTTTGCGACCCCTGGACTGTAGCCTGCCAGACTCCTCTGTCCATGGGCTTCTCTAGGCAAGAATACTGGAGAGGGTTGATATTTTCTCCTCCAGAGTCTTTCCAACTCAGGGATCAAACTCACATCTCTTGCGCATACTGCACTGGCGGGCAGATTCTTTACTGCCAAGCCACTCACATCAGATCAGATCAGTTGCTCAGTCGTGTCCGACTCTTTGCGACCCCATGAATTGCAGCACGCCAGGCCTCCCTGTCCATCACCAACTCCCGGAGTTCACCCAGACTCACGTCCATCTCATCCTCTGTTGTCCCCTTCTCCTCATGCCCCCAATCCCTCCCAGCATCAGAGTCTTTTCCAATGAGTCAACTCTTCGCATGAGGTGGCCAAAGTACTGGAGTTTCAGCTTTAGCATCATTCCTTCCAAAGAAATCCCAGGGCTGATCTCCTTCAGAATGGACTGGTTGGATCTCCTTGCAGTCCAAGGGACTCTCAAGAGTCTTCTCCAACACCACAGTTCAAAAGCATCAATTCTTTGGCGCTCAGCCTTCTTCACAGTCCAACTCTCACATCCATACATGACCACAGGAAAAACCATAGCCTTAACTAGACGAACCTGTGTTGGCAAAGTAATGTCTTTGCTTTTGAATATGCTATTTAGGTTGGTCATAACTTTCCTTTCAAGGAGTAAGCGTCTTTTAATTTCATGGCTGCAGTCACCATCTGCAGTGATTTTGGAGCCCCAGAAAATAAAGTCTGCCACTGTTTCCACTGTTTCTCCACCTATTTCCCATGAAATGCCGAGCCACTGGGGAAGCCAAAAATCAACTTTACTGTGCTGTAATTTACAAATTAATACAAGTACCCATTTAGGGTATGCATTTTAATAGGTTTGGGCAGATTTACGCACCCATGTAACCACAACAATACACAAGATGTGGAATGCTTCCATCATGACCAGAAGCATTCTCGTGCACCTTCCAGTTTTAGCTTTTCCATGGACCCACTTTGGTTACTTTGTATGTGGTGTAAGGAAGAACCAAGGTTCATTTCCTCCCCACAGGGGCATCCAGCTGTGTTTGCATCATCTATAGAAAATACCCTCCTTTTTCAGTGGCTGGCCTTGTCCCCTTGTCAAACACAATGAGTCTGTTTCTACACTCCTCCTGTTCCACTAGTGCTGATGTCTTTCCCGAGGCCAATACCATCCGGACCATACTGTCGACCTCAACATGTCTCTGTGGAGTCTGACATGTTCCCTGACACTTTAGATGCCCAATGAATTGTTGAATGAATGAATCTGTCTTCAAAAGCAGAAATCATCATTCCAACTTTGTGGATAAAAACACTGAAGAGGTACTGGGGATGATAAGGCAGCTTCAGGTCACAGATTTCTTCAGTAGGAAAGACACACAGTCCCCACAGGGCTGGGTGCCTTTCTGTCCTGGACAGCCCACATGTGACTCTCCAGCAGCAACTAGGGGGCCCAGGATCATGACACATTACCCCCTGAGACTATGGTTTTCTCTACGTGGCTCATCTTGTGGTTTTCTTTCAGCAGAAGTTATCAAGCTGACCTGCTCCTTACCCAACAGTTAAGACATGGCCTCAGGTTTGAGAGCAACTAGGCGAGGATCCTGGAGTAGGCAATGGCACCCCACTCCAGTACTCTTGCCTGGAAAATCCCATGGATGGAGGAGCCTGGTGGGCTGCAGTCCATGGGGTCGCTAAGAGTCGGACACGACTGAGTGACTTCACTTTCACTTTTCACTTTCATGCATTGGAGAAGGAAATGGCAACCCACTCCAGTGTTCTTGCCTGGAGAATCCCAGGGATGGGGGAGCCTGGTGGGCTGCTGTCTATGGGGTTGTACAGAGTCGGACACAACTGAAGCGACTTAGCAGCAGCAGCAGCAGGCAAGGATCCTGGATCTAACCCCCCTGACAACCAGGCTGTCTGTTACTACTGGTAACAGACTTACCAGTAAAGACTGTTACAAGGATTTATGATCACATGTATGTCAAACATGCACTGCTTGGCTTGATAAATAAAAATTACTAATACAATGTACAAAGAATCCTTCACTGAAATTAATGCTTCTTGAGTTTACTCTAAGTTATATCACATCTTGTTTTCAGCTCTGTTGAATACATTGTGACTGCCATCCCACCACTGGAAATCATGACAACTGATTTGCAGCCATGGTTCCTCTGAAGGGGCTCAGATCCGAGAAGTGCGAGCACCATGGCCAGCACCTGTGGTCACTCCAACTCCCTAGAGGCAGGCGAGGACAGATGCTGACCAAGGACCTCAGGGAGAATGAGAAAGAAGTCATAGCAGGAGACAGGTTCTCATGAATATGTGCTGTAAATACACTGTGAGTTTTTTTTTTTTTTTTTTTGCAATTAGAGAGAATGCAGTAAATGCAGACTTTCAGTCAGTTCAGTCGCTCAGTCATGTCTGACTCTTTGTGACCCCACGAATCGCAGCCACGCCAGGAGGCCTCCCTGTCCATCACCAACTCCCGGAGTTCACTCAGACTCACGTCCATCGAGTCAGTGATGCCATCCAGCCATCTCATCCTCTGTTGTCCCCCTCTCCTCCTGCTCTCAATCCCTCCCAGCATCAGGGTCTTTTCCAATGAGTCAGCTCTTCGCATGAGGTGGCCAAAGTACTGGAGCTTCAGCTTTAGCATCATTCCTTCCAAAGAACACCCAGGACTGATCACCTTCAGAATGGACTGGTTGGATCTCCTTGCAGTCCAAGGGACTCTCAAGAGTCTTCTCCAACACCATAGTTCAAAAGCATCAATTCTTTGGCGCTCAGCTTTCTTCACAGTCCAACTCTCACATCTATACATGACTACTGGAAAAACCATAGCCTTGACTAGACGGACCTTTGTTGGCAAAGTAATGTCTCTGCTTTAAGCATAGTCAAAGCTATGGTTTTTTTCAATAGTCGTGTACAGGTGTGAGAGCTGGGCCATAAAGAAGGCTGAGCACTGAAGAATTGATGCTTTCAAACTGCAGTGCAGGAGAAGACTCTTCAGGGTTGCTTGAAGTGCAAGAAAATGAAACCAGTCAATCCTAAAAGAAATTAACCCTGAATATTCATTGGAAGGACTGATGCTGAAGCTGAAGCTCCAATACTTTGGTCACTTGACATGAAGAGCTGACTCACTGGAAAAGACCCTGATGCTGGGAAAGACTGAAGGCAAAGGAGAGGGGGGCAACAGAGGATGAGATGGTTGGATGGCATTGCCAACTCAATGGATATCCGTTTGAGCAAGCTCTGGCAGACAGTGAACAGGGGAGCCTGGCATGCTGCAGTGCATGCAGTCGCAAAGAGTTGGACACGACTTAGCAAATGATCAACCACAGGTCTGAGAAGCATGAGCACCATGGACAGAGCGTGGGGTCAGTCTGACTCCCTGGAGTGGGGGGACGCCTGTGCAGATGCTGACCAAGGACCTCAGACAGAAACAGAAAGAAGACACAGTAGGAGAGGTTCTCGTGCATATGTGCAGTGAGCACACTATGACATTTTTTTCTCCCCCGCAATTAGGAAGAATATGGTAAATGGGAGATTGTACTAGGCTTTAAGATGCATAAATCAGACGTACTTTCAAACAAAAGCTGGCCACATGGTTTCTACTTTCCAAGACACTGTGCAGGCCAGGACAAAGAGAAGAGGAGACTACTGTCCAATCATTTTCCAATCATGTCCATCAATGTTCTGGGCTAGAAACATAGTAACTGTTCCGGACTGGCATCTGGTTCCCTCAGAGACCTTACCAGGTAAGGGGCGGAGGCATCCCCTCCCACCCCACCCCCATGCAGGCCAAGTAGGGAGCTGACTCATCCTTCCCCTCCTTCCCCATCTGAAAAGTCACTGAGGCACTTAGAGAACAGAATGTGTCATTTATGGGCTGTTTGTAATCCAGGCGTTTTTACTGTAAAAACTCTCTGTGAACATTTATTTTTGAAAAGAAAGCATTTATGCACATGAATGAATTAACAGTTTTTAATTAAGAATTCATCCTATTTCATGCAGTGCCCTTTCAAGTTCAGATTTTTACAAAAGTGTCTATTATGTGCCGGGCACACTGCCAGGGACCTGCGGAGTCAACACGCCATAGAATGCAGAGTTATAGGCCGTGTCTACTTACAGTGGCCTGCGGTGAGAGCCAGCAGTTAGTTCAGCGTGCTCTGCCAGTGCCGGGAGCACGGGGGTGGGCTGACGACACTGGGAATGGGTGTTTTCTGTTGGCCTCCCCAGTACCCAGCCCCACTCCAGCTCTGTCCCCACCCCCGGAGTCCCATGGTGCAGACCCGAGTCCTAATTGTCCCAGGGCAGGTACAGCTTGTTCCAGACTCCCTGACACTCCTCCCACACAAGCCCTTGGCTTCTCAGGGACGCGGGGCAGCTCAGCAGACTCTTCTCCCTCCCCAGCACCCAAGGTCCTGCCTCCTTCCTTCCACACCTGCTCTGCAGCCACACTGGGGTGGAAGCCCCAGGTAGCTGCTCAAGAGGCAGGAGTCGCCAAAAGAACAGAAAGGCATCACGTCCCTTTGCACACTGGGAAAACGTTCCACAAATGGACTTTGTTCAGCTTGTCAGACTTTGCACATGGTATCGCGAGGAGTTCACTTAATATCACCGTCACACTCAGAAAGACATTTCAGCTTCTGAAGAATAAATCACGAGGGCTAAAATCCACCAGCTTAAAACACAGTCCTTCAGAATGCAACAAGGAAGGCCACAGATCCCCAAAACCAGGCTTACCCACAGCCACAATAGACGAATTGTTGAGGTTCATGGGTAAGCTCGGAAAACTTTCACAGAATACTTGACTTTAAAAATAAATGAAACGAAAGAGAAAACAGTTAGCAAGCATCAAAGGTCCTTTCTTCAGCTTGGCCCTTCCCCTACTTCCAAACAACTGCATTTTATCTAAATGCATTTTAATAAAATGCTTTGTGGCATCTTATTTGCTATCTCTTCACCTATAATAAAACAGGACTATTGACCATGAAGCTCTGGAGTTGGAAGGGAAAGGGCCTCTTGTGTCAGGGTGTTCTGAACTACATGAATGTACATGATTGTTTTTTTCTTGGCAGGGTCCATGCTGGCGCTTCCCCATCAACTGTGATGAATAATTTTATACTTCATACAACGGCATTTTTGTCACAACATCTACAAAGAGTCATCACTGGCTCTCACTTGTGCAGAAGTGATGTAAGCAGCACAGAGGCCTCCCCTTAGATAAGACGCATTCTTGATCGGTCCCTATTCCTCAGGTGCGGTGGGAAATCTCAACTTGCTGCGGAATGGAGAGGGCCGGACACAGTACGTCGTAGATGCTAACATTGAAAACTGACAGCCTTGGGACTTCCCTGGCCGTCCAGTGGTGAAGACTCTGCCTTCCAGGGCAGGCGGGACAGATTCAGTCCCTGGCTGGGGAGCTAAGAATCCCACATGCCTTACAGCCACCCCTCACCCCCACAAAAAACCCCATAAAACAGAAGCAATATTGTAACAAATTCAATAAAGACTTAAAAACAAAAAGAGTAGTCCGAATTGAAAAAAAAAAAAACCCCAAAAATAAAAAAACACAAGACAACTGATAGCCAGCTGCCACCACCCTGGTTTGGCTATCTTCCTGGAGCTTCCTTTCCTGTGTCTTAGAATCAGTGAAAAACACCCACACTAACCTTTTTAACCTGGGCTTCCTTGGTGGCTCAGCAATAAAGGACCCACGTGCCAGTGCAGGAGATGCAGGTTGGGTCCCTGGGTTGGGAAGATCTCCTGGAGAAGGAAATGGCAACCACTTCCAGTATCCTTGCCTGGGAAGTCCCATGGACAGAGGAGCTCGGTGGGCCATGGGGTCACAACAGTAGGACACAACTGAGCGACTAAACAAGAACAAACCTTCTTTTACAAACGTGGTTTAAAAATGACTTTCTTTTGCAATTTTAAAGAAAAATGAAAAATTCTACCAGCCCATTCTTTCTCCAGTCACTTAAGTATTTAGGTAGTGAAGGTGACGTCTGAACACGGGCTGTGCTGTGTGCTGTGCTTAGTCGCTCAGTCGTGTCTGACTCTTTGTGACCCCATGGACTGTAGCCGGGCAGGCTCCTCTGTCCATGTGATTTCCCAGGCAAGAATACTGGAGTGGGTTGTCATTTCCTTCTCCAGGGGATCTTCCAACCCAGCAATTGAACCTGGGTCTTCTGCACTACAGGCAGATCAGGCAGATTCTTGACCAACTGAGCTACAAGGGAGATGCCCAAACACAAGCTAAGGGCGTCTAAAGCCAAGATGAAGAGTTGTGTGGAGCAAGCATGTTCCTGCATGGGTGACTGCAGCCCAGCCACAGCATTGAAGTCCTCAATCAGCTGAGTTCTGTCTCAATGTCCAAAGTCATGTTAGAGAAATAGGGTCACGCAGTCCTTCTTTCTTCCTGACATGTACTCTGGCATGTATGCCTGTGCAGGGATCCTGATGCCTCTCATCACACAAAGCTAACTCCCCACCCGGACGGAGATGTGAAGGTTACAGGAAAGGAGGAAGAGCATCTTTGGAGGCACCCAGCATCCGTCCACACCACTGCGCAGTAACTGAGGAGATTCCCTATGCCAGGCACACTGCTGTGGAGCACACGGGGAGGACAGGTCCTTACCCCAGTCCTCCAGAGTCAGGAAGGAGGACTCAGAGATGAACCAACAGTGACAGGGCAGTGGGACAACCGCCCCATCAGACAGGGCCCAAAGAGCCATGTGGTACCGCACAGGAGACTGCAGTGCTGCAGGCTCCAGGAAGAACCTTCTACAGGAAGTGACCCTGGGATCTAATGACAAAGGAGTTCGCCAAGAAGGCCAGGGGCCAAAGAGACCACAGTGCTTGGAGAGGACCTGGCATGTGGGGAAATGGATATGACGGTGATGGGTGGCTGAGTCACTAAGTCATGTCCGACTCTTGCAACCCATGTGCACTGGACCCCATGTGCACTGGTAGCCCCATGCACTCAGGCTCCTCTGTCCACTGGATGCTCCAGGGAAGAGTACTGGAGCGCGGTGTCCTTTCCGCTTCCAGGGGATCTTCCACACCCAGGGATCGAAACTGTGTCTCTTGCATTGGCAGGCGAGATTTTTTTTTTTACCACTGAGCCACCAGGGAAGCCCCAGTTCAGTTCAGTTCAGTCGCTCAGTTGTGTCCGACTCTTTGCGACCCCATGAATCGTAGCACGCCAGGCCTCCCTGTCCATCACCAACTCCCAGAGTTCACCCAGACTCACATCCATCGAGTCAGTGATG
>NW_011494888.1:2097162-2100440 GCF_000754665.1 Bison bison bison | reverse complement strand
AAGTCTGTTGTTCCATGTCCAGTTATAACTGTTGCTTCCTGACCTGCATACAAATTTCTCAAGAGGCAGATCAGGTGGTCTGGTATTCCCATCTCTTTCAGAATGGACTGGTTGGATCTCCTTGCAGTCCAAGGGACTCTCAAGAGTCTTCTTCAACACCACAGTTCAAAGGCATCAATTCTTTGGTGCTCAGCCTTCTTCACAGTCCAACTCTCACATCCATATATGACCACAAGAAAAACCATAGCCTTGACTAGACGAACCTTTGTTGGCAAAGTTATGTCTGCTTTTAAATATGCTATCTAGGTTGGTCATAACTTTCCTTCCAAGGAGTAAGCGTCTTTTAATTTCATGGCTGCAATCACCACCTGTGGTGATTTTGGAGCCCCAAAAAATAAAGACACTGTTTCCACTGTTTCCCCATCTATTTCCCATGAAGTGATGGGACCAGATGCCATGATCTTCGTTTTCTGAATGTTGAGCTTTAAGCCAACTTTTTCACTCTCCACTTTCACCTTCATCAAGAGGCTTTTGAGTTCCTCTTCACTTTCTGCCATAAGGGTGGTGTCATCTGCATATCTGAGGTTATTGATATTTCTCCCAGCAATCTTGATTCCAGCTTGTGTTTCTTCCAGTCCAGCATTTCTCATGATACACTCTGCATATAAATTAAATAAGCAGGGTGACAATATACAGCCTTGACATACTCCTTTTCCTATTTGGAACCAGTCTGTTGTTCCATGTCCAGTTATAACTGTTGCTTCCTGACCTGCATACAAATTTCTCAAGAGGCAGATCAGGTGGTCTGGTATTCCCATCTCTTTCAGAATTTTCTACAGTTTATTGTGATCTACACAGTCAAAGGCTTTGGCATAGTCAATAAAGCAGAAATAGATGTTTTTCTGGAACTCTCTTGCTTTTTCCATGATCCAGCGGATGTTGGCAATTTGATCTCTGGTTCCTCTGCCTTTTTTAAAACCAGCTTGAACATCAGGAAGTTCACGGTTCACATATTGCTGAAGCCTGGCTTGGAGAATTTTGAGCATTACTTTACTAGCGTGTGAGATGAGTGCAATTGTGCGGTAGTTTGAGCATTCTTTGGCATTGCCTTTCTTTGGGATTGGAATGAAAACTGACCTTTTCCAGTCCTGTGGCCACTGCTGAGTTTTCCAAATTTGCTGGTATATTGAGTGCAGCACTTTCACAGCATCATCTTTCAGGATTTGAAATAGCTCCAGTGGAATTCCATCACCTCCACTAGCTTTGTTCATAGTGATGCTTTCTAAGACCCACTTGACTTCACATTCCAGGATGTCTGGCTCTAGGTCAGTGATCACACCATCATGATTATTTGGGTCGTGACCAACATTATACAAATTTGTACATCAAGGATGAGCTGCACACAGGTAATGGGGGAGTGACCCCCAGATGAGGTTGGCTGCTGCTGCTGCTAAGTCGTTTCAGTCATGTCCGACTCTGTGCGACCCCATAGATGGCAGCCCACCAGGCTCCCTCATCCCTGGGATTCTCCAGGCAAGAACACCGGAGTGGGTTGCCATTTCCTTCTCCAATGCATGAAAATTGAAAAGTGAAAGTGAAGTCGCTCAATCGTGTCTGACTCTTAGCGACCCCATGCACTGCAGCCTACCAGGCTCCTCCATCCATGGGATTTTCCAGGCAAGAGTACTGGGAGTGGGGTGCCATTGCCTTCTTCAGATGAGGTTGGCAAGGTCACTGAACAATTCAGAAGGAGCTAGACCAAAATGTCTCATTCTACACTATGAACTACACTGATGTTCAGGCCTCTACAGCATCGTACGCTTGGTTATTTTTCTGATACACAAAAGGCACCTAACTTTTCAAAAATGGATGTTTTAAATCACTGTTTTTCAAACCTAACAATGAATGAGAGGTGCCAAGATGTCATCTCTGTAATACTTAATTTTTTTTAATGGATCCAGCATAAAAAGAAACCCTTCTTGGGTCTTCATTTTTTTCCACATGCTGTGCCTTTTCTGATTAAAAGTTAGAATCATCTTACTCCTCTGCCATCATCTTCCACTTTTCCATGGAGAGTGGCATGGAAGCACATACACTGCCATATGTAAAACAGAGCCAATGGAAATTTGCTGTATGACTCAGGGGACCCAAACTGGACCTACAGGGGTGGGAAAGGGTGGGAGCTGGGAGGGAGGTACCAGACCGAGGGGACACACGTATACCTATGGCTGATTCATTTTGATGTTTGACAGACAACAACAAAATTCTGTAAACCAATTATCCTTCAATTAAAAAACAAATAAATTTAAAATAAATAAATAAATATTTTAAAAAGAGGAATAAAGTAGGAGTCATATAAAATAAAACTCATAAATACAATGTTTAGAAAAGGAGAAAGAGAAAAGGAACAGTATTAAAGGTTTTCCACTAGTGTTAGTTGCTCAGTCGTGTCCGACTCTTTGCGACCCCATGGACTGTCGCCTACCAGGCTCCTCTGTCCATGGGATTCTCCAGGCAAGAGTACTGGCGTGGGTTGCCATTCCCTTCTTTACGGGATCTTCACCTAAGACAATTGTCAGGCAAGATAAAAACAGGTCTATTGCATGTATCTGTTCACAGAACAAGAATGTTAGGTCTGGAAAACCCTGGGCGTCTCTTCTCAAAGGTTTTTTTGTTTTTGGTGGGGATTTCTGTTTGTTTTAGTTTTTTAACACAAGGTAATCATGATGGTGTGATCACTCACCTAGAGCCAGACATCCTGGAATGTGAAGTCAAGTGGGCCTTAGGGAGCATGACTGTGAACAAAGCTAGTGGAGGTGATAGAATTCCAGTTGAGCTATTTCAAATCCTGAAAGATGATGCTGTGAAAGTGCTGCACTCAATATGCCAGCAAATTTGGAAAACTCAGCAGTGGCCACAGGACTGGAAAAGGTCAATTTTCATTCCAATCCCAAAGAAAGGCAATGCCAAAGAATGCTCAAACTACCACACAATTGCACTCATCTCACACACTAGTAAAGTAATGCTCAAAATTCTCCAAGCCAGGCTTCAGCAATACGTGAACCGTGAACTTCCAGATGTTCAAGCCAAATTTAGAAAAGGCAGAGGAACCAGAGATCAAATTGCCAACATCCGCTGGATCATGGAAAAAGCAAGAGAGTTCCAGAAAAACATCTATTTCTGCTTTATTGACTACACCAAAGCCTTTGACTGTGTGGATCACAATAAACTGTGGAAAATTCTGAAAGAGATGGGAATACCAGACCCTGTCTGCCTCT
>NW_011494888.1:2090653-2097062 GCF_000754665.1 Bison bison bison | reverse complement strand
AAATAGGAAAAGGAGTATGTCAAGGCTGTATATTGTCACCCTGCTTATTTAACTTATATGCAGAGTACATCATGAGAAACACTGGGCTGGGAGAAGCACAAGCTGGAATTAAGATTGCCGGGAGAAATATCAATAACCTCAGATATGCAGATGACACCACCTTTATGGCAGAAAGTGAAGAGGAACTAAAAAGCCTCTTGATGAAAGTGAAAGAGGAGAGTGAAAAAGTTGGCTTAAAGCTCGACATTCAGAAAACGAAGATCATGGCATCTGGTCCCATCACTTCATGGGAAATAGATGGGGAAACAGTGCAAACAGTGTCAGACTTTCTTTTTCTGGGCTCCAAAATCACCACAGATGGTGACTGCAGCCATGAAATTAAAAGACGCTTACTCCTTGGAAGGAAAGTTATGACCAACCTAGATAGCATATTAAAAAGCAGAGATATTACTCTGTCAACAAAGGTCCATCTAGTCAAGGCTATGGTTTTTTCAGTGGTCATGTATGGATGTGAGAGTTGGACTGTGAAGAAAGCTGAGTGCCAAAGAATTGATGCTTTTGAACTGTGGTGTTGGAGAAGACTCTTGAGAGTCCCTTGGACTGCAAGGAGATCCAACCAGTCCATTCTAAAGGAGACCAGTCAGTCCTGAATATTCATTGGAAGGACTGATGCTGATGCTGAAACTCCAGTACTTTGGCCACCTCATGTGAAGAGCTGACTCATTGGAAAAGACCCTGATGCTGGGGGGGATTGGGGGCAGGAGGAGAAGGGAACGACAGAGGATGAGATGGCTGGATGGCATCACTGACTCGATGGACATGAGTTAGGGTAAACTCCAGGAGTTGGTGATGGACAGGGAGGCCTTGTGTCCTGGGATTCATGGGGTCGCAAAAAGTTGGACACGACTGAGCCACTGAACTGAACTGAATTGAAGACAGAGAGACCAAAGAAGGTAAGAGACTGCCTGGGGACACACAGTTTAGTGGCTTCAAACCAGGATAAAAAGCCATGCCCATATCAGATCTGATAACATATTAAAACCTCTTGGCTCCATAAAGGTAGTTTTTCATTGTTCTGGCAGCTGAGACAGACACTGAGGGCTGTTCTAATCACAAGAGTATCTTTCAGAAGAGTTTATTGATGTTTTGGCCTTTATTTTACATCTTTGAATTCTCATTTCAAATGATCAGGCTAAAACAGTTTGGGGCCCAATTAATGAAAATCATTACTTGATCAGAGAGATACTTCCTCAGAAATCTGACAGTCCAGGGAATAAACCAGACCTGGGGACTGAATACAAATGGGATCAACCACTGGTGAGGGGGTGCACTGTGCTGCCAAACCTGTTCCCAAAGCATGGCAGGAGGTGGACAGAAGGTGAGGATGCTGCGTTGGCATTCTTCTCTCACCTCGGACCCCGTGATGATCAGATCACGTATCAGACTTAAAGCTGGTACAGAAGCACCTTGAGCTGTTTCTCACTTTCTCCTCCTGTCTCTATCACTAGGCGTTTTCCCAGATTCTCCTTCTACTTATAAAAAAAAAAAACCTGAAACTAAATTATGTCCTTTCAAAACATTCTTCCTATCCTTTGGAGAGTGTATATAGGGAGATTTGATCAAATGTCAGTTTGATCCCTGGGTGGGAAGATCTCCTGGAGAAGGAAATGGTAACCCACTCCAGTATTCTTGCCTGGAGAATGCCATGGACAGAGGAGCCTGGGGGGCAACAGTCCATGGGGTAGCACAGAGTCAGAGATGATTGAGCATGCACGCATGCTGCTATAGGGAGATTCAAATTTTCATTCGAGAGCAATTAATTTTCTCTTATTGGCTAATCTACAGCATAGCTTCAGCTGACCTTCTATCCTTCCTTGTTTAATTTCACTGTGAGTCCATTTTCAAGACACTCATGATGTACTTTGTAAATAAGCTCCTCCGTGCAAAGTGAGACCAGGCAGGAGCTGGGGCGCATCTGGGAGCCTAGACGTCTCCACAGGCCAGAACTGCCTTCCCGCCTGGAACAACAGGCAGAGGCGCCCACGTTCTGGAGTGATGCGTGATGGATGTGCTGATCCTGAGCCCTGCCCACGAGTCCAGTGCTCTGCCTTGATAGAGGGGTAGCCTCCTCCCCCGACAGGCTGCATAAACCAGAGACCAATATTCTTAACCTGCTTCCTAAATATGATGTTCAGGCTTGAAGCGACTGTGCACTTAGATTTTCTCAGATTCTGGCATACATAGTAAACACTTAAGGCCGTGGCAGAGAAAGCCCCTTTCTCAACCAATCTGCCTGTACATGGACGACCTCCCACTGGTCAATGGTGATGCCCCGTGTGGACTGGGTGGGGGAGGGGGGTTTCTCCACTGACTGGGGTGCATGGCTGGTTATTTCTTCTCCAAACCCACCATCCTGTGACCACAGCAAGCAGGGGTGTGGCTGTGCTGTGGAGGGAGGGAGCTGGGAGGTGTCAGTCTGCAGACGAAGGTCCTCCTGCAGGAAATTAAGCAGGACAAAACACCAGATTGCCAGCTGCCTCTGAGCTCTTCCTTTTGATAGACTACCTTACTGGTTTTCCAAATGGCTCAGTGGTAAAGAATCTGCCTGCAATGTAGGAGACACGCGTTCGATCCCTGGGTCGGAAAGATCCCCTGGAGAAGGGAATGGCTCCCCACTCCAGTATTCTTGCCTGGGAAATCCCATGGACAGAGGAGCCTGGTGGGCTACAGTCCATGGGGTAGGGCTGCAAAGGGTCATACACAAGTGAGTATACACACATACACACACCTTACTGGGCATCCACGCAGACCCTGCTTTCCTCCAAATTCCACCCATTTCTTAGGAATTCTAGGTAACTGTGCCCATTCTTTACCACAGATCTAAGTTTAAAACATAAATCGCGGTTTCCCTAGAGCTCAGCCATCAACATATACTTGTGGGAGAGGCAGGGCACTGCCCATGAGCCCCTGGACGTGGGCAGGGCCAAGGACTCAGGCCTGCGAGGTGAGTGAGGTTTATGGGACTCTGGTACGTACCTATGATTGAGGAAATGGCATTTATATTTCACAGAGTCGAAACCACCCCTCATTCCTGGTCTCCCTGGTGTCTGATTAGTGCCATTGAGAGTTACCGCAGAGGGATTGGATCACCTGGGGAGTCTTCCTTCATCAGAATAAAATCTCATCTATTTGAGAAAATATGCTTATAACTGCAGAGAGCAGTTAGAAAGCTTTTATTCTCCTTACCAGCCCCGCTGCCACAAAGTGGTCACATGAGTGCTCTTAACAGGTTCTCTCTAAGAACCAGGTCTTAACAAAGACAGAAGAGATGTTGTAATTCCAGCTCTACTAGATTCAATTCTTGTTCACAGTATGAAAACAACATCCCTTATACTCATCCGGCATTTATGATTTATAAGACACACCCTCGGATACTACCTCTTAGAGCCTTGCCATGACCCTATGACATGGGAAGGACCGTGTAGATCTCTCTACACTGACAGCGAAAGAGGCCAAGGCCAAGCTGCCCGCTGTACAGGGAGGCCCCGGGGACCCTGTGGCCCTGGCTGGGGCTCCTGCCACCTGGCCACAGTGACTGGGGGTCGGAGGTCACGGCCAGGCCACACTGGGTAAATGCCACTAATGGCCAAACTGCCGTGACTGCCATTTTCAAATGGTGATTTTTAAATATTTTCATATTTTTTAAGTTATTGTTTTAAAATTTTGGATATAGAGCAATAATTTCCAAAATGCGTTTGAACCAGAATAACCTTCTAGCTGAGTTCAATGCATATATCTTAAGGTCAATCTTCCCTAAAGTTTAAGTGTGTTTCAGTGTGACACTGTGGAAAATTATCTTCACAAAAATACCAGAAGAAAAGTCGAAAACGTGGATTTAGTGTTTTCCATCACAATAAACTGGAAAATTCTTACAGAAATGGGAATACCAGACCACCTTACCAGCCTCCTGAGAAGCCTGTATGCAGGTCAAGAAGCAACAGTTGGAATCAGACATGGAACAACAGACTGGTTCCAGATTGGGAAAGGAGTACGTCAAGGCTGTATGTTGTCACCTTGCTTATTTAACTTATACGCAGAGTACAGCATGTGAAATGCCAGGCTGGATGAGGCACAAGCTGGAATCAAGATTGCCCAAAGAAATATCAATAGCCTCAGATATGCAGATGACACCACCCTTATGCCAGAAAGTGAAGAAGAACTACAGAGCCTCTTGATGAAGGTGAAAGAGGAGAGTGAAAAAGCTGGCTTAAAACTCAACATTAAAAAAACTAAGATCATGGAATCCAGTCCCATCACTTCATGGCAAATAGATAGGGAAAAAAATGGAAGCAGTGACAGACTTTATTTTCTTGGGCTCCAAGAAAATCTGCACCATCACTGCAGATGGTGACTGCACCCGTGAAATTAAAATATGCTTGTTCTTTGGAAGAAAAGCTATGACCAATCGATACAACATATTAAGAAGCAGAGATATTACTTTGCCAACAAAGGTTTTTTCAGTAGTCAAGTATGGAGGTGAGAATTGGACCATAAAGAAGGCTGAGTGCCGAGGACCTGAGGCTTTCGAACCCTGGTGTTTGAGAAGACTCTTGAGAGTCCCTTGGATTGCAAGGAGATCCAACCAGTCCATCCTAAAGGAAATCAGTCCTGGGTGTTCATTGGAAGGACTGATGTTGAAGCTGAAACTCCAATATTTTGGCTACTTGCTGCGAAGAGCTGACTCATTTGAAAAGACCCTGATGCTGGGAAAGATTGAAGGTGGGAGGAGAAGGGACGACAGAGGATGAGATGGTTGGACGGCATCACTGACTCAATGGACATGAGTGTGAGCAGGCTCTGGGAGTTGGTGAAGGACACAGAAGCCTGGTATTGCAGAGTCAGACACGACTGAGCAACTGAACAGCAACAATGCACTCTCTGAAGGAAGCTTTGCCTCTCTAGGCTCTAACGGGAGAAGGCCCTGCTAGGCTGAGCACACTCTCCAGGTGTTCTCGATGACTTGTCAGGTGGGCAGTTAGATTCCTCTCAGTGATAAAAACAATTAAGACTCAGTCATCTCAATCAACTGGAACTCAAAGTATTTAGGAGGCCCACTGTTATCAGTTCATACTGCTCTGGGGCTTAAGAAATTTCTTAAGACCAGATCTTTACACTCAAGGCACTTATATTCTTGGTGATACCTGTATACAGAGCAATACATAATTAAGTGCTAAACTGAGTAAATACTGCAGAAATTTAGAGAAAGACCAGCTGGAAAGGTCCCAGAATGTTCACTGGGGTTGGCCAGGACTTGAAGGGCAAGAAATGGAGACAGGAGAGTTTTCCAGCAGGAGAGATGGCTTGGTTTAGCCAGGAGGGCGTGGCCCACCCATTAAAAACAAACATCTTCCTCGCAGTACATTTTAGCAGGACTCATGCAGCAAGAGCCAAGTCATTGGAAAAGACTCTGACACTGGGAAAGAGTGAGGGTAGGAGGAGAAGCAGACACAGAGGATGAGATGGTTGGATGGCATCACCAACTCAACTGACATGAGTTTGAGCAAATTCCCCGAGAAAGTCAAGGACAGAGATCCTGGCAAGCTGCAGTCCATGGGGTCACAAAGAGTCAGACACACTTAGCCACTGAATCAGCATCAACAACATACAATGCATCTGCTGTGCATGCTCATCTTGAGAATGCCAGCATATCAAGGTGCTCCTTCAGTCCAGGGCTTCTTAGGAGCAATGATAAAGAATCAGGACAGAAATCCATTACTCCAGTGGAGGAAGAGGAGATAACCAGAACCCAGAGAAAGGAAGAGATGGACCTGCTACAAAGGCAGAAGGGTCAAGCCTACCAGAGGTCCTGGGGTCAGACATACAGGGGAAGAAGCCCAGCCCCCAGTAAAGCAGAGGATTAGTAATATTCAAGCATTTTCTGGAAATTAATTTCAAGTTCCTCAAAAGCATTTTAAAATGGATTTCAAAAGCCAGGTTGTCTTTGGGATGTCTAATGAGAGCTAGACTCACTCAGAGACCAACACCTAGGGCTGTCCAAGCCCCGAAGGACAAAAACCTTCCTTCCACCCAGTCCAGGAACAGAAATCTATAGGATGAAACTAACAACAGCATCTGAGAAGCGAGAAAGCTCCACAGCTGCTGGAAGTTTAAGCCATTCCACGGCCATCCTGGGGTGTGCACATCCAGAGTGAAGACCTGGGTGAAGCTTGGAGCCAAACCCTATGGCTGTCTTCACTCCAATGCCTTCTCCTGCTAAGGGCCAGAGAGAGTGGGCTCTTTACTTTTAGAAAGCATCACTACGAACAAAGCTAGTGGAGGTGATGGAATTCCAGTGGAGCTATTCCAAATCCTGAAAGATGATGCTGTAAAAGTGCTGCACTCAATATGC
>NW_011494888.1:2080240-2089841 GCF_000754665.1 Bison bison bison | reverse complement strand
TGCAGATGGTGACTGCAGCCATGAAATTAAAAGACACTTACTCCTTGGAAGGAAAGTTATGACCAACCTAGATAGCATATCTAGAAGCAGAGACATTACTTTGCCAACAAAGGTTCGTCTAGTCAAGGTTATGGTTTTTCCTGTGGTCATGTATGGATGTGAGAGTTGAGCTGTGAAGAAGGCTGAGCGCCGAAATTGATGCTTTTGAACTGTGGTGTTGGAGAAGACTCTTGAGAGTCCCTTGGACTGCAAGGAGATCCAACCAGTCCATTCTGAAGGAGATCAGCCCTGGGATTTCTTTGGAAGGAACGATGCTAAAACTGAAACTCCAATACTTTGGCCACCTCATGCGAAGAGTTGACTCATTGGAAAAGACTCTGATGCTGGGAGGGATTGGGGGCAAGAGGAGAAGGGTACGACAGAGGATGAGATGGCTGGATGGCATCACTGACTCGATGGACCTAAGTCTGAGTGAACTCTAGGAGTTGGTGATGGACAGGGAGGCCTGGCATGCTGCGATTCATGGGGTTGCAAAGAGTCAGACATGACTGAGCGACTGACCTGATCTGATCTGATCTGATTACCTTTAAGAAAGCACAACTACCCCTTTAGAGTAGACAAAGGAGTCAGTGGGCCAACGTGGGATGGTCCCCACTGCCACAAATGTCACAGAGCTCTTGGCACATTCAAGAAAGTAGGGGGAAAGTGTTAATCAGAGGGAGAAACACTTAAATCAGGCACAGCCCTGGACACAGCAGCCATGTGGGCAGAAGGGAGAAGAGGCATCATAACTCCTGCGTGGTTGGAGCATCTGTTAGCTGTGTGACGACCCCTTCCAGAGGGACTGAGGGCAGAGAGACTGTCCACCACAATGTTTAACCAGAGAGATGGAAGCGGCAGGCGGGAGGGGGAGGTGGGGGCAGGAAAGCCCAGGTTAGTGTTAGCTGCTCAGTCATGTCTCTTTGTGACCCTGTGGACCGTAGCCCACCAGGCTCCTCTGTAAAGGGACAGGCATGGAAATAATCATGTCCCATCTCTTATAGGAGACTTACTGCTTTAAGGAGCCCCAGTCTGCTACCTCCAGCTCTGTCAGTGGGTACCGACTCCAATTCTTTGATTTTTTTTTTTTAAGGAGCAAACGATTCCCTTACACTTTTCCTCAAACCATCAACCACCTCAAATCCTCAATGGAAGGAAAGGGTTGGGACACTATTTAAACATCTGCCCAGCAAGCTTCCTCTTTCCCACTGATGACAAAGAAGCAACTTCAGCCGAGTGTCTAACAGAGCGCAGAGCTCAGTCGTTTCAGTCATGTCCAACTCTCTGCGACCCAATGGGCTGCAGCCTGCCAGACTCTGTCCATGGGATGCTCCAGGCAAGAATACTGGAGTGGGTTGGCATTTCCTTTTCCCAGTTTCTAAAAGAGTCACCTTCTAAATCCAGAATTAGGAATTCTACCCACACTGATTTCCTTTCAGTCTCCCTGGAAAGCCCCAGACTTCTGACCAGAAGCTGGATAATCGGTTCAGTTCAGTACAGTTGCTCAGTCCTGTCTGAATCTTTGCAATCCCATGGACCACAGCACGTCAGGCCTCCCTGTCCATCACCAACTCCCAGAGTTTACTCAAACTCATGTCATTGAGTCCATAATGCCATCCAACCATCTCATCCTCTGTCGTCTCCTTCTCTTCCTGCCTTCAATCTTTTCCAGCATCAGGGTCTTTTCCAATGAGTCACTTCTTCACATCAGGTGGCCAGAGTATTGGAGTTTCAGCTTCAACATCAGTCCTTCCAATGAATATTCAGGACTGATTTCCTTCAGGATGGACTGATTGCATCTCCTTGCTGACCACAGGACTCTCAAGAGTCTTCTCCAACACCACAGTTCAAAAGTATCAATTTTTTGGTGCTCAGCTTTCTTTATAGTCCAACTCTCACATCCATACCTGACTCTGGAAAAACCATAGCTTTGACTAGATGGACCTTTGTTGGCAAAGTAATGTCTCTGCTTTTGAATATGCTATCTAGGTTGGTCATAACTTTTCTTCCAAGGAGTAAGCGTCTTTTAATTTCATGGCTGCGGTCACCATCTGTGGTGATTTTGGAGCCCCCCAAAATAAAGTCTGTCACTGTTTCCAGTGTTTCCCCATCTATTTGCCATGAAGTGATGGGACTGGATGCTATGATCTTAGTTTCCTGAGTGTTGAGTTTTAAGCCAACCTTTTCACTCTCCTCTTTCACTTGCATCAAGAGGCTCTTTAGTTCTTTTTAGCTTTCTGCCATAAGGGTTGTATCATCTGCATATATGAGGTTATTGATATTTCTCCTGGAAATCTTGATTCCAATTTGTGCTTCATCCAGTCCAGCATTTCTCATGATGTACTGTGCATGTTGGGGGCCAGACTGAGGTACTCCGCCCATGGCAAAGGTCATGAGGAAGGAGGCTTGACATACGCAAAGGCAGGATCGAGCCTCAGGAGTCCCCCTGGAAATCCTTGAGCATCTACCCCCATAACCGGAGCCTGCCTACTTTACTACTTTGTGCTTACCTACACCTCTGACTTTATGGGGGGCTGTCCCCCACCACCTCTTTCAGAGAAGGAGTTAACTTAGAGCTCCAGTTAATAATAATTCCTGGGCGTGATAAGAGTGTTTTAACCTACAAACTCCTCTGAAGGTTCTCTGGCCTGCCTGACAGGCTTGTCCAGCCACATGTGATCGCTCACAGCCTCCCAACCGTGAGAGGCACAAGATGCTTTAAACCTTCTAAAAACAGGTTCCTTAGAAAAGTTAGAAAACTATTAGTATAAGTATAATGGGCTGATTAGAAATTGTATTGGTGAAGGGTTTTTCATTTGTTGAGCCAATGTTTGTTGCTAAGTCTCCATATCCCCTGCCCTTACACACATTAATGAATATATAGAAGAAATAAGTATTAACCTTTGATATTAATCACGTTAGACCTTAGGCTAAGTAAATTCTTTCCTTAACTAAAACCCACTATACCCTCACCCTGTAGGAATGTAACTTTATTTGGGTGGCATCTGTTTTGAGAATAATCACCCCTGGAGAAATAAGTGTCCTGGTTGACTGACCGCTGTCACAAGGAGAGGGTCATAAATTGTCAGCAGGCCCCCTGGCCAGAAGATGATGTAACACCCCTAAGACCTCTGTATACATTTGTATGAAGCACCTGACTTTGATAAAAATCAGGACTGCTGACCCCGCGTGACTTTTGCGTAACATCTCAGTGTATAAAAGTAGACCATGGAAAATAAAGAATTGGGATCAGTTTCTCGAGATACTGGTCTCCCCATGTCGCTCTCTCTCCCACTCTGGCTGAGTCTCCATCTGGAGCGCGGAACCCACCATGCTTACTAATTATGCCTGGGCTTCTAAGATCCGACCGGGGAGGCCTCAGTGTCTCCTCTCCTTCGGGAGAACGGAAGGACTCCTGCGGCCTACGTAAGTGGTGCAAACTTCTTGTCTTGAAGTTTTACTGGTCTCCCGCGTAAACCAAGCTACTCAGCCTCTTTTCTCCACTGAATTTTCCTACTGAGCTATCCTCATCCTATTACTCTTTATATCTTTGATAAAATATTTAAATAAATAGGTCGCCGACGCCGTCCCCGCTTCGAATACCCTGGATCAGCCAGGGCTGGACCCCGGCATGTGCATATAAATTAAATAAGCAGGGTGACAATATACAGTCTTGATGTAACTCCTTTCCCAATTTGAAACCAGTCTGTTGTTCCATGTCCAGTTCTAACTGTTGTTTCTTGACCTGCATACAGATTTCTCAGGAGGCGTGTAAGGTGGTCTGGTATTCCTATCTCTTTCAGAATTTTCCATAGTTTGTGGTGATCCACACAGTCAAAGGCTTTGGTGTAGTCAATAAAGCAGAAGTAGATGTTTTTCTGGAACTCTCTTGCTTTTTCAATGATCCAACGGATGTTGGCAATTTGATCTCTGGTTCCTCTGCCTTTTCTAAATCTAGCTTGAACATCTGGAAGTTCACTGTTCACATACTGTTGAAGCCTAGCTTGGAGAATTTTGAACATTACTTTGCTAGTGTGTGAGATGAATGCAATTGTGCAGGAGTTTGAGCATTCTTTGGCATTGGAATGAAAACTGACCAACCAAGCTGGATAATCACCAGAGAATTAATCCCTTCTTTCTTTCTCCCTTGCCTGGCTTAGGAAGTCTGTGCCCTGCAGTAATGCAGTTCTGACTACAGCCCTGGGGCTTCCCTGGTGGCTCAAATGGTAAACAATCTGCTTATAATGCAGGAGACCATGATTCCATCTCTGGGTGTGACGATCCCCTGGAGAAGGGAATGGCAACCCACTCCAGTATTCTCGCCTGGAGATTCCCAGGGACAGAGGAGCCTGGTGGGCTCCAGTCCCAAGGGGCTGTGAAGAGTGGGACATGACTGAGCGACACTAACTAACCTGGGCTTTCCTGCTCTGCTCCCATCAGCTTCAGTTCCGTCTGGTTAAACCAGTCTCGTGGCCCATAATCCCTCTAGAAGCAGCTGTCACACACCTGACAGATGCGCCAACTCCCTCCTCCTGGTTTAAGCGCTCACTCCTGACTAGCGCTGCCTGATGGATCCCATCCTGCCGGCCTGCCTGCAGTCCACACACTGAGGGGCTGCTGAAGCGGGCTGACTCTGAGAGATCCGATTCAGACATCCTCCAGGTCCTCATCCCGCCACTAGTATAAAACTGAAGTCCATGGCAGGACACACAGGATCCTCCATTCGGACTCCTGCCTGCCAGCCTCTATAGCCTTGTTCAGAGCTCTCTCAGCACCCGTGTCCTCTAGACGTGCTGCCTTCCACAGTCTCACACACCTGGAACCCCCTACTCAGCCCTCAAGTCTCGGTTCAAAGCCAACCAGGACTTCCCAGATAGCCCCAGACACTCCTCTACTCACTGAGCTTCACCCAGAACCTCACAGTTTCACTGCAATCATCTTTGTGCACAGCTGTCCTTCCCCTCGATTATAAGCTCTCAGGTTATCAATATTTGCTGAGATGAATCAGTGAATGGATGAGACAGGCTTATCTGAAGGCAGAGATTTGGGGACACTGGCGTGTGGGTGACTGGTATGGTCATGGAGAAAAATAGATCACCCAGAAGGAACAAAATGGACCTCATGTAAGGTTAGTGAAGTGAAGTCGCTCAGTCGTGTCCGACTCTTTGCAACCCCATGGACTACCAGGCTACCAGGCTCCTCTGTCCATGGGGTTTTCCAGGCAATAGCACTGGAGTGGATTGCCATTTCCTTCTCCAGGGGATCTTCCTGACCCAGGGATCGAACCCAGGTCTCCTGCATTGTAGACAGATGCTTTACCATCTGAGCCACCAGGGAAGTGTTAGAAACCAGCAAAGGAAAGATAAACCCTTAGAGAATGACAAACCTGTATCCCAGAGCCTAAGGGAGAGGAGCGTCAAGACAGAACAGCTTATACTGAGCTTGTCCTGCGCAGTGTAAAATAATAGTTAGTGCATTTTTATACTCAATTAAGGAAGTCCAGGTATAAACCTTACAAAGTTATGCAGATGGAAGCTAAACTGTAGATTCACAGCTGTGTTTCCATTAAGGTAAGTTTCGATCACGTCTCAGTGTTGGTCCTAGGATTGGATTTTGTCAGCACAGGGCTTCCTTTACCATGTTGTTGGAAAAATCTGTTCTCCCTTACTAATTTTTCTACATGTAGTTCCGTTTCAACTTGGAGCTACTCTTGTCACACCTAAGGTAGAAGATTTCTTCAGATTTGGTTTTCCAGACACACAGAGATGTAAATTTACCCCAATTACAGGTTTTTACAGGACCGATATTAAGCCCTTGTACGTGAAAGAGACTGTACGTAAAAGAGACTGGAAAGAATGATTGGATTTCTTAACATTTAAATCCGTAAGTTAGGGTGCCTGGTATGATAACTGTCACTTGCCCCCCGGCAGATGCAGAGCCTACAGAAACACTGCTGATGGGGGAGCAGTCTCTCAGTGGGGTCCCTATGAGCCCATGACATGACAGACAGCTCCCGCCCACTGGTCAGAGTTGGCCCAGTGACCTGGCATCGCCTCAAGGTAGCACGTTCAACCTGACTTGCCCACAGACTCATGTCTTCATGTCTGCTGTGCTCCATGTGTATTCAGCAGAGCAGCTGTCTGTTGGGAGGACAGTGACAGGAAGCTCAGTCTGGCGCTCTGTGACGAACTAGAGGGGTGGAGCGGGGAGGGGAGGCTCAGGAGGGAGTGGATGTATTAATATGTATCATTATGGCTGATTTGCATTGTTGTAAGCAGAGACACAACACTGTAAAAATTAAATAACAAAATAAGCTACAAGGATATACTGTAAAATATGGGAACACAATCAAATTTTACAATAACTACAGATGAAGCACAACCTTTAAAAAAGTGTGAATCATTGTATTGTATACCTGTAATTTATATAATAGTGTACAACTATGCTGCTGCTGCTGCTAAGTCACTTCAGTCGTGTCTGACTCTGTGCGACCCCATAGACAGCCTCCTACCAGGCTCCTCTGTTTCTGGGATTCTCCAGGCAAGAACACTGGAGTGGGTTGCCATTTCCTTCTCCAATGCATGAAAAGTGAAAAGTGAAAGTGAAGTCGCTCAGTCGTGTCCGACTCTTAGCGACCCCATGGACTGTAGCCCACCAGGCTCCTCCGTCCATGGGATTTTCCAGGCGAGAGTACTGAGTGGGGTGCCATAGTGTACAACTATACTTTAATAAAAAAAGAGGACAACGGACAGAAACAAAATAGTCAAAATGTGACCACTCCACTGCTTCACTGTCTCCGTGCTTCCTGTACTAATGAATTGTGAATGCAAGTTTTCTTAAGCTCTTTTTTAAAATTAGTTCTTTGGTGCACTGGGTCTTAGCTGCAGCCCACGGCACCTTCCATCTTGTGTGCTGCGCTCGGGGTCTTTAGTTGGAGCATGTGGACTCTCAGCTGCGACGTGTGGGATCTAGTTCCCTGGACAAGAGAGTGAAGCTAAGGCCCTCCCACGTTGGGAGCAAGGAGTCTCACCCACTGGACCACCACGGAAGTCCTATTTTAAGCTGTTAATTTCACACATGCATACTAAGGCCATTTCAGATTAAAGAGGAGAACTGAGTTATACGACACACTGGTTCCAGATTCCCCACTGCCACGGATGACCTCCGGTTACACATCCTTTGTCGAACTGCCCTGTGAATCCTAGGGTTTAGGAAGATAAAACGGCAGCAGTTTGTCTGTCACAGGCTCCTGTTTAAAAGTCCTTAGGTGATGTCCCATATTTATCAAGAATATGATGAAATCCAAACTCCTGTGCCCCAGCTCCCGATCCCATCACACCAGACCTTTCCTCGTGTACGGTCAGATGACCTTTCTTGGGCTCCCTCCTAAGGCACCAAGTCACAAACCTAGTGACTTAGAACACACCCCTGTTATCTTTCGATCCTGCAGGTGAAAAGTTCCGCATGGTCAGGACGGGCTAAGCAAGGAACTGGCAGGGGGTGGGGGAGGGACATCCGTGTCCTCACCTTCACCAGCTTCCATAGGCTGTCCCGCCCCCGCCTCCCTCCTCGTTCCCTGGCCCTTCCATCTTCAAGGGCAGCAATGGCCAGCGAGTCTTCCTCACACGCATCTGACACTGAGTGGGCTTCCCTGGTGGCTCAGCAGTAAAGAAGCTGTCTGAAATACAGGAGATGTAGGAGACTCAGGTTCAGTCCCTGGGTTGGGAAGATCCCTGGAGAAGGGAATGGCAACCCACTCCAGTATTCTTGCCTGGGAAATCCCATGGACAGAAGAGCCTGGTGGGCTCCAGTCCATGGTGAAGTCGCTCAGTCGTGTCTGACTCTTTGCGACCCCGTGGACTGTAGCCCACCAGGCTCCTCTGTCCATGGGATTCTCCAGGCAAGAATACTGGAGTGGGTTGCCATTTCCTTCTTCAGGGGATCTTCCCGACCCAGGGATTGAACCTGGGTCTTCTGCATTGAAGGCAGACGCTTCACCCTCTGAGCCACCAGGTCCATGCGGTCGCAAAAAAGTCAAACGTGACTGAGCATGCACACACACACACACACACTCTGCTTCTCTCTTCCACTTGTAAGCACGCTTGTGATGACATGGGGCCCACTGGATAACTCAGAACAATCTCTCCATCTCCAGACCCTCCATCTAATCACACCTGCAAAGTCCAGAAGTGGACATCTTGGGCAGGGAGGGAGGGCATTGGCTTAACTACCATCATGGTGGTCTGTCTGTCTGGAGAGCCCACTTCCGGCCAGAAGACGCCTATCCAATTCCTCAGGCATTCCTATTATTATCACTATTATCATGAAGCCTCCTCCCCTCCACCCCAAGGGCCTCCTTCCTGCACATTTTCCGTTCCTGGTTCAGATGCCTCTTGGGCAGCACTTACCTTGTTATTTGTGCTCAAGCCTGTCTCTCTGACTAGATTGTGAATCACCATGTCTTACTCACTTCTGCAGCCTTAGGGGCTTGACTATAAAGATGGTGGGGAGAAAAAATGAATGTGATGTTTTAAAGAGTAAAGACCTCAGGTAGAGGCAAGACCAATAAACACACAGGGCTTCTGTGCTGAGTATAACTTAGAAACTAGTTCTGACAGCTCTTCACTGGTCCTTATCACATCATCAACCAAGCCCTTTAATCCTTTAACTATTCCAGGGAGGTTTTCCAGCAAACTTAAAATCAACCATTTGCATCTAAGGCTGTTTCTAACTTTATAATTTTATTTATTTATTTTTTGGCTGTGGTGGATCTTCATTGCTGCACAAGCTTTTCTCGAGTTGCAGCGAACAGGCTTCTCATTGCAGAGGTTTCTCATGTTGCAAAGCACAGGCTCTAGGGCACATGGGTTTCAGCAGTTGTGGAGCAGAACTCGTGTCTCCTGCAAGGCACGTGTGATTCTCCCAGATCAGGGATCGAACTCGTGTCTCCTCCAAGGCACGTGTGATTCTCCCAGATCAGGGATCGAACTCGTGTCTCCTGCAAGGCAAGCAGATTCTTTACCAGTGAGCTACCAGGGAAGCCCTTCTCTAACTTTTTTGTGATTTGCCATGGATCACAAAGTTCTGTCAAATGTCCTCCTGGGCTTGGCTAGAAAAGGGCGAGCCACACACCAAATGCTTGGTTAGATGCTGCATTGGGGAATTATTATCTGCACTATTTCTGCCCAACGAGAAGGAAATGGCAACCCACTCCAGTATTCTTGCCTGAGAAATCCCATGGACAGAGAAGGAGCCTGGGGAACTACAGTCCACAGGGTCACAGAGTCGGACACAAGTTAGCGACTGGGCACATGCACTACTTCTGAATTCCAAGAAATGATTCTTGACCAAATCTGACTACTGTGTTGTGGGTTAAAAGCAACTTCGCCACAATAATTATTTGGTATTAGGAAGCAGCCTGAGAACACGAGTCCCATCATACCAGGTAAGCTTTACACGTATGTAATATACACAGGAGATTTTGAACTGGATGTACTTCTACAGAAAGGGGAAGCACATTTTCTCAATATTTGACTTGGTTCTTTCTCAAACTTCTAAAATT
>NW_011494888.1:2078724-2080108 GCF_000754665.1 Bison bison bison | reverse complement strand
TTCTACAAACACATTAAGAAAAATGTTTAGGAGCAATGAACACCACCAACCAAACTTTTTGACTAAAATGAAGAATTGCAGGTCTAATTTGCAGAAAGAGTCAGCATGTTGCTGTTCTTGTGGTCTGGACACTTGCAACCTGTTTTCCCATTTTTCCCATTCCATGCCATGAAGCAAGTAATTCAATGTCAACTTGCTATGGAGTCAAATGCTCTTGTTATTAAATCTCAGTCACCTACAGGCAGGGCACACAGCCCGCATGGGGAAATGGTTTAGAGCATCTGGAATGAGAGCTGGCACCATCTCACCCACGAACAAACATTAAAAGCTATTCACAACCAATGAAAAGCAAATGCACCTCAAAAGTCTATTAGAATCTATAAAGAGCACAAAGCAGATGTTTTGTAACACGCTTAATAAATAAAACAACTGTATCCACTAAGTGGTGCTTTTGGCCACCAGCTTGAGAATCAGAACTTTAGTTAGAGGCAGAACTATTCCCCACTGGAATAAGGATTGTTTTCCTTGCTCCCGAAATCCAGTAACCATAAGGGTAGTAATGGTGCCAAATGTTTCAAGAACCAGCAAAAACTGTGGTGGGACCTACAAACTGCATTTGTCATGAAAATTATAAGCCCAGTAGAACTACATTGTTCTAACTTACTCCTTTCTGAAAACATTTTTTCCCCCATCTTCCATTTCATCCTGAACAATTTTACTATGTTCAGCATAGTAGCAACTGAGAAAACATGTTTCATTTAGAAACAAAAGTGAGAAAACTTTATAAAAAAAAAAAACACTGTGCTTCTGCCACACGGTATTTCCAAGTTCTTATACGTATAAAATACCGCACAATAAAGATGGCTACAGTAACCCAACTTCTGAAAAACAATGACAATTCAACCATAACAGATTATTTTCTACACTGTGAGCAGATAGTGCACCTACAAACATTTTGTTTTTCCTTTTTGCTAGTTTTCTTTATAAATCTTGCAGGGTCAAGTTTTTCTCTTTTTTTGGACTGGAAGGTGGGTTAATGATCGAGCTTAAAATAAATCGGCTTTGCAATTACTCTGTTTTTTAAGCCTATGAAGCACGTTTTCCCATTCCACGCCATGAAGCAATTCGATGTCAACTTGCTATGGAGTCAAATGCGACAAACTCCGGGAGCTCCAGCGGAGGCGGCGGCTCCCTGAGCGCATAGCTCCCCGCTTTCCTGCGGCACCAGGATGCGCCGCCAGCACTCGGGGCCTGCGGGGCCCAGGACAGTGCACACTCCCCATCCCGGTCACTAAGGTCCGGTGACCCGGGCAGCCGGAATCGGCGAAGGCCCCACCGTGGCTTGACGTCCCCTTTCCTCCGAGACCTGCCGGCTCCTCGGCTG
>NW_011494888.1:2072436-2077687 GCF_000754665.1 Bison bison bison | reverse complement strand
CAGTAAGAAAGACAGATTTTCCAAGGCGCCTGCAGAAGTTGAGCGGCCCGGCCTCGCTCTGCAAGCTCGCCTCTTTGCAGACCCGCCGGACCCCGCGATGCGGGGACCCGGACCAGGCTCCTTCTAGGGCCGCCCCCGCCGCGGTGGCCACGCCCAGACACGCCCACATCAGCTTCCCGGGTCCCGCCCCCAGGGCTGCGGCGAAAACCCGGCGCGGCGGACTTCTCGCGGCGCCGCGGGGGCCGACGTTCGCCGGGCTGGAGCCCCACGAGGGCAGGCTGACCCTGCTCGGCTCTCCCCACGCCGCTCTCTCCCCGTCCCCTGTGAGCCTCGCGGGCGAGCGTCCCGACCCCCGCCGCGGCCCGGCCGCAGAAGCGGGTCAGGACCCGACTGAGCATGCTCGCCCGCTCGCCGCCGCGTCTGGACGCAGCCGGGCCTCTGGATCCGGCCGCACAGGGGCGGCGCAGGTGCGCGGTCCGGGCGCAGGTGCGCGGGAAGCGGCCGCGCCGGGAGTGGAGGGGGTCTGGCTCACGGGCGAGTGGACCTAGAAACCCTATTTTAACATTACTTTCATGACCTCAGGAACTTTCGGCTGGTTTTTTCTTTCAAGAAGCCTGAACCCTTCATTCCCGTCTCCAGGGTAGGAAGCATCTTTGACAACCACACGAGGACACGACATTGTCATCTGGTTTTTCAAACATTAAGGCCTTGTCCTCACTCTCAGGTCATTTTGCAATATGATAGTCCTCTTTGTCTTCAGACAGGTCTTCCTTTGAGACCCCACACTCTCCAGGGCCCTGCAGGACTGCGCTCGGCCACCTTGGACGAACTTGAGGTGGGCGTGGGAACTTCTTGGGTCACGGTTACGGAGGAGAGGACGGAAATGGAGAGCTTCCAGCGAGGAGAGTCTGCAGGCTGGAGAGGCATCAACTAAAGACCCCAGAGAGATGCCTTCAGGTCAGTGGGGTGAGGCCTGTTTCCCGTCTGGGGTGGGATGCGGGGAGCCGGGAGCGCTGGCCCACCAGGTTCTGCGCTATGGTGGGGTCCCCTATGTGGGGCGGCATCACTTTCCCCTCGTCCGGTCCCAGGGCAGCGCCAGAGTCCTAGGGGACACCACCTGTCGTGGAAGGTCACGCAGGCAAAGAACTTCCTGGGAAGCTTACTTACGCTGGTACTTCTCAGAGCCCTACCTTGTGCTGGGGTCCCCGCCTCTCTCCCCCGTCATTGTCCCTGCCTCCTGAGCCCTGCTCTTGAGCTTGCCCAGGCTCCTTGGCAGTCCTCAGCGCGAAGAGTCTAGCCTGGGAGACGATGGGTGAGAATTTGCACCCGGCCTGTCCCCAGCAGAACTGGTGAGCTGTGGTTGCCCCTCACCCTCATGTCCTAGCTCGGTGACCGATACCCTTCTTCTCAGCTGTACACCCTTACGGATGTTGTCCCGGAGTCCTCATCCACTTTCCCCTGTTGTCTAGCTAGTTGCTGGCCCACTCACTTGCCGGTTGACGTCGCTGGGGGCAGACCCACCACCTGCCCCACCCTCTTCAGTCGCATGATCTTGGCCATCAATCAGAGTAACGACGTTCCAGAAGGATACTCCCTTAGTGATCTCTTCAATCCATCCTGTCTCCACACACTCTTCTTTCTAAGCAAATTGTATTTCAATATGTCTGCTAAAAATTCTTACATGGATTCCCAGTGCCTTCAGGATAAAGTCCGAGTTTAAGCATGAACTGGCCCCCAGCTCCCTCTCTGAATTAGTATGTCCCCCATCCCAGTGACTTACCATGCAAAGTCATACCTCTGTGTTCCTGTAGCTTTCCTGTGCCTCCTTTTGTCTTGCTCACCCCTTTGCTGACTTACTTCTTCAACACCCAGCACAGGTTGGGTGTTCTCTGACTTTCCCAGGGCTTCCTGGTGGGCACCTTGCCTGTTCCATATGCTTTGTCTCCATCTGACACACCTGACCTTGATTTATTTTCCTTCATCTCCACTGAACCGAGGCAGCATGGCTGCACAAGCTCCTGTGGACACTCTCTGTCTTCATTAAGACTATGCTTAATTAGTGAATGATAGATTTATGCACCCCTATAATATTTCAACTTCATTAATTTAAAAAATTCTTTTCAAGATTGCACATTGTGTTTTGTTGCATTGAGCAGCTTCAGCTGCATGCAACAAATTCTGGTACAAATATTTTCTAATTTTCCTTGTTACAGCTTCTTGGTCTTCTATGTGCTCAGTTGTGTCTGACTGTTTGTGGCCCCATGGACTGTGGCCCACCAGGCTCCTCTGTCCATAGGATTTCCTAGGGAAGAATACTGGAGAGGGTTGCTATTTCCTCCTCCAGGGGATCATCCCAACCCAGGGATAGGACCCGCATCTCCTGCATCTTCTGCATTGGCAGGCAGATTCTTTACCACTGTGACACCTGGGAAGCCCATGGCTTCTTAAATACACTCATCATTTAAAAGTGGACATTTAATTTCCAAATACATGGGGATTTTGAAGTATCTTTGATATTAATTTCTCATTTAAATGCTTTCTTCTCTGTAATCACCCTCTGTGTTTTTTCATTCTTCTAATTTTATTGAGGCTTTTGATGATTAAGTCAAAGATCTCTCCTTGTCACATTGCACTTGAAAACATGAGTTATTTTCAAGTATCTTTTGACGTTGATTTCTAACATAACTCCACAATGATAGAACAGATTCTGTATGATTTCAATACCTTTAGCCCATGAAATTTTTGCACCTGGTTTTACATCCCTGGGTATGTTCCAGTGTCTCCTAGTTTACAGTCTATGGGAACTTGAATAGAATTTGTATTATACTGTTTTGTGAAAATTGTATAAATCTTAATTATATTGAATTGGCTCATGGTACTTTTCAGGTCTACTGTATCCTTCTACTTTTCTATATTTTCATTCTGTTAATTTTTGAGCTTTTTATATTGAAACTCCAACTAAAAATCTTAATTTAGCTACTTAAAAATAATTGTAATATATAGTGAAACTATATGTAACTTTGTTCTGTGTTTTCTGAGCCTCCCAGAAATGTGTTGTCATACCTTCATAATTTTAAAAAATGACAGTAAAAAAAATAATGCTGCAAAAAATATCCTTTCTGAGAATTGTAAGGAAAAATACTAGAATAAAGTTACATCATATGCAATTTGCTGAATGGCTGTGCTCCTCCGAGTGATGTAAGTGAGACCTCAGATCTGACCTCTGGCCCAGTGGGTTTTCTTCAGCTTCAGAGGTCAGGGCGTGTTTGCCGAGCCAGTCTCAGGCCCTTGTTTATCAGTCTGTGGCTGCAGAGTTCCACATGGTATTGCTCATTAATCTGCAAACTCCTGTGTCCTCTCTCCTCGGTTCCTTCTACAGCGTAGTCATAGCCTTCTAATTATGGGTTACTCTTAGAATAGATTGTGTTTGTTTTTTTTTCCTGTTGAGAGTGTGGCACCAGGGAGGGCAGATTAACCATTTAGAAGGAACGTACTTTCTGCGTCTCTCCTGGATCTCGTTGCTTGCCTGGCAGGACCAGCACTTGGAGCTGACTGTGGCAGGACTGGCCCCCTACTTCAGATTAGCTGGGGCTGGTTGGCACACCCAGACCTCCTGGGCAGAGTGGGCCGGAGCCGGCAAGTCCAACAGGCCATCCGGGTGACACCTGGGTTCATTTGAGAAACACAGTTGTATGTCATTTGGGTAAAAGAAAAACACTGACGAGTCCAGAACTTCAAGTTGCCCCTGTCGTGGTTTTCTCGGGTGGAGAGCTGCATGTGGGCGGGAAGCATGTCAGGTCAGCTGTCTCAGAAGTGTTACCCGTGTGTGTGCTTGTTGATCAGCCGGCACTTGTGCTGGGGAGTCTGGGGGTCCTCACCAGCACAAAATAAGGCAGCTGCTTGCTCCTCTGTGTGCTTTACTTGGTGGCTGTTAGGCCACGTGTGAGTCCCTGGCACTCGCGTCCTCAGGGCAGCCCCCCTTGAAGGGGGTTGGGGGCTGTGGATGCTCTGACCTGACCCCTTCCCGGAAGAGTCTGGGAGGTGCAGCGTGACTCTCATTAGGCAGTGTCCTTGTTCCTGGGAGCCTGAACAGGCATGGGGCGGGTGGGGGAAGCCTGAGTCAGTGTTAGGAAGCATTCCCTTCCTTGTTCTGGATGTAGACGGAGCACTGATGCTGGTCCTCTGAGGGTGTGTGCACGTGTGTGGTCAGACCAGTCAGCCGGACCCTGGCAGAGCAAAGGGCTGCCTGTGGCTCACCAGGACTGGTGACCCAGCTGGGGCTCACACCCTCTCCGACTGCCTTCTGAGGCCATGGCAAAGCCCTGGTCACCTTCCAGCGGAGCCTGCTGCCCACCGGATTTCATTCCAGATTGTGACTCGGATTAGGGACATGGTTTATGGGCAGGAGAGGGATGAATCCGGGAGTCACCTCTGTGTGCAGGGCCTTCCCCAGAGGAGAGGTGTTGGTGCAGGAAGGTCAGGAGAGGGCATCTCTCTGCAGAGAGCCTACATGGGAGGTAGGTGGGGGTGAAGGCTTTCTAAAACAAGACTTCAGAGCTGTGTTTCCTGTGGATTCTGAGAAAGTGATCTCTTGTGTGTAGCCTTTGTTCTGGTCTTTGAGTTTAGAGTCACCTCTGGAAGGAGGAAGGGAAGACATCCCCTTCCCCACCGTGGGTTAAAGTTGAGTGACCCGTGTAATGAAACTGACAACCATGTCGCTGATCGGTAAGTGAGAAACAGAGACGCAGAGAGGTGCCCCAGGAACTCCAGTCGGGAGACCCTGTGCCCACGTCGGGAGACCCTGTGCCCATGTCGAGTGCCGCTCTGCCCTGGACTTTGCCCAGAGGGGCACCTGCAGCCTGCAAACCTGGGTGGGAGGGACCGTGGACCCCGCACCTGAGAACTCCAAGGGGAAGCGAGAGAGTCGAGGTGTGGTTTTTGTGCTGGTGATTCCACGCTTCACTCATTTTTCAGCAATTATGTGCTAGAACTAGGAAGGGGCTTCCCAGGTGGTGCTAGTGGTAAAGAACTCCCCTGCCCACGCTGGAGACATCAGTTCAGTTCAGTTCAGTTGCTCAGTCGTGTCCGACTCTTTGCGACCCCATGAATCGCAGCACGCCAGGCCTCCCTGTCCATCACCAACTCCCAGAGTTCACTCAGACTCACGTCCATCGAGTCAGTGATGTCATCCAGCCATCTCATCCTCTGTCGTCCCCTTCTCCTCCTGCCCCCAATCCCTCCCAGCATCAGA
>NW_011494888.1:2068580-2072336 GCF_000754665.1 Bison bison bison | reverse complement strand
CACAGTTCAAAAGCATCAATTCTTCGGGGCTCAGCCTTCTTCACAGTCCAACTCTCACATCCATACATGACCACTGGAAAAACCATAGCCTTGACTAGACGGACCTTAGTTGGCAAAAGTAATGTCTCTGCTTTTGAATGTGCTATCTAGGTTGGTCATAACTTTCCTTCCAAGGAGTAAGTGTCTTTTAATTTCATGGCTGCAGTCACCATCTGCAGTGATTTTGGAGCCCAGAAAAAGAAAGTCTGACACTGTTTCCACTGTTTTCCCATCTATTTCCCATGAAGTGATGGGACCAGATGCCATGATCTTCGTTTTCTGAATGTTGAGCTTTTAAGCCAACATTTTCACTCTCCTCTTTCACCTTCATCAAGAGGCTTTTGAGTTCCTCTTCACTTTCTGCCATAAGGGTGGTGTCATCTGCATATCTGAGGTTATTGATATTTCTCCTGACAATCTTGATTCCAGCTTGTGTTTCTTCCAGTCCAGCATTTCTCATGATGTACTCTGTGTATAAATTAAATAAGCAGGGTGACAATATACAGCCTTGACGTACTCCTTTTCCTATTTGGAACCAGTCTGTTGTTCCATGTCCAGTTCTAACTGTTGCTTCCTGACCTGCATACAGATTTCTCAAGAGGAAGGTCAGGTGATCTGGTATTTCCATCTCTTTCAGAATTTTCCACAGTTTATTGTGATCCACACAGTCAAAGGCTTTGGCATAGTCAATAAAGCAGAAATAGATGCTTTTCTGGAACTCTCTTGCTTTTTCCATGATCCAGCGCATGTTGGCAATTTGGTCTCTGGTTCCTCTGCCTTTTCTAAAACCAGCTTGAACATCAGGAAGTTCACGGTTCACATATTGCTGAAGCCTGGCTTGGAGAATTTTGAGCATTACATTACTAGCATGTCAGATGAGTGCAATTGTGCGGTAGTTTGAGCACTCATCTCACATGCTAGAGTCCCTTGGACTGCAAGGAGATCCAACCAGTCCATTCTGAAGGAGATCAGCCCTGGGATTTCTTTGGAAGGAATGATGCTAAAGCTGAAACTTCAGTACTTTGGCCACCTCATGCGAAGAGTTGACTCATTGGAAAAGACTCTGATGCTGGGAGGGATTGGGGGCAGGAGGAGAAGGGGACGACAGAGGATGAGATGGACGTGAGTCTGGGTGAACTCCGGGAGTTGGTGATGAACAGGGAGGCCTGGCGTGCTGCGATTCATGGGGTCGCAAAGAGTCGGACACGACTGAGCAACTGAACTGAACTGAACTTGAGCATTCTTTGTCATTGCATTTTTTGGGATTGGAATGAAAACTGACCTTTTCCAGTCCTGTGGCCACTGCTGAGTTGTCCAAATTTGCTAGCATATTGAATGCAGCACTTTCACAGCATCATCTTTCAGGATTTGAAAGAGCTCCACTGGAATTCCATCACCTCCATTAGCTTTGTTCATAGTGATGCTTTCTAAGGCCCACTTGACTTTACATTCCCGGATGTCTGGCTCTAGGTCAGTGATCACACCATCGTGATTATATGGGTCGTGAAGATCCTTTTTGTACAGTTCTTCTGTGTATTCTTGCCACCTCTTCTTAATATCTTCTGCTTCTGTTAGGTCCATACCATTTCTGTCATTTATCGAGCCTATCTTTGCATGAAATGTTCCCTTGGTATCTCTAATTTTCTTGAAGAGATCTCTAGTCTTTCCCATTCTGTTGTTTTCCTCTATTTCTTTGCATTGATCACTGAGGAAGGCTTTCTTATCTCTTGCTATTCTTTGGTACTCTGCATTCAGATGCTTATATCTTTCCTTTTCTCCTTTGCTTTTCACTTCTCTTTTTTTCACAGCTATCTGTAAGGCCTCCCCAGACAGCCATTTTGCTTTTTAGCATTTCTTTTCCGTGGGGATTGTCTTGATTCCTGTCTCCTGTACAATGTCATGAACCTCAGTCCATAGTTCATCAGGCACTCAATCTATCAGATCTAGGCCCTTAAATCTATTTCTCACTTCCACTGTATAATCATAAGGGATTTGATGGTCTAGTGGTTTTCCCTACTTTCTTCAATTTAAGTCTGAATTTGGTAATAAGGAGTTCATGATCTGAGCCACAGTCAGCTCCCAGTCTTGTTTTTGTTGACAGTATAGAGCTTCTCCATCTTTGGTTGCAAAGAATATAATCAATCTGATTTTGGTGTTGACCATCTGGTGATGTCCATGTATAGAGTCTTCTCTTGTGTTGTTGGAAGAGGGTGTTTGTTATGACCAGTGCATTTTCTTGGCAAAACTCTATTAGTCTTTGCCCTGCTTCATTCTGTATTCCAAGGCCAAATTTGCCTGTTACTCCAGGCGTTTGTTGACTTCCTACTTTTGCATTCCAATCCCCTATAATGAAAAGGACACTTTTTTGGGTGTTAGTTCTAAAAGGTCTTGTAGGTCTTCACAGATCTGTTCAACTTCAGCTTCTTCAACGTTACTGGTTGGGGCATAGACTTGGATTACTGTGATACTGAATGGTTTGCCTTGGAAACGAACAGAGATCATTCTGTCGTTTTTGAGATTGCATCCAAGTACTGCATTTAGGACTCTTTTGTTGACCATCATGGCTACTCCATTTCTTCTAAGGGATTCCTGCCCACAGTAGTAGATATAATGGTCATCTGAGTTAAATTCACCCATTCCAGTCCATTTTAGTTTGCTGATTACTAGAATGTCGACATTCACTCTTGCCATCTCTTGTTTGACCACTTCCAATTTGCCTTGATTCATGGACCTGACATTCCAGGTTCCTATGCAATATTACTCTTTACAGCATTGGACCTTGCTTCTATCACCAGTCACACCCACAGCTGGGTATTGTTTTTGCTTTGGCTCCATCCCTTCATTCTTTCTGGAGTTATTTCTCCACTGATCTCCAGTAGCATATTGGGCACCTACTGACCTGGGGAGTTTCTCTTTCAGTATCCTATCATTTTGCCTTTTCATACTGTTCATGGGGTTCTCAAAGCAAGAATACTGAAGTGGTTTGCCATTCCCTTCTCCAGTGGACCACATTCTGTCAGATCTCTCCACCATGACCCGCCTGCAAAAGACTCAAATTAGATCCCCGGGTTGGGAAGAACCCCTGGAGGAGGGCATGGCAACCCACTCCAGTATTCTTGCCTGGAGAATCCCACAGACACAGGAAGCTGGTGGGCTCCAGTCCATGGGATCTCAGAGAGTCAGATACGACTCTGAAGCGACTTAGCACGCACACAGGAAGGAAGGAAAGGAATTCTGTCCTCTGTTTATCTTGTGGGTGCTTATGATAAAAAGTGGCTCCAGCTGGGACAAAGGCTGAGGGAAGCCCCAAGGTGCAGCTGAACCTGGTGGGCAGAGGCCCAGGTGGATGGCAGTGGAGAGGAGCCTGGTGAGGAGGAACAAAGGACGTGGGGATAATGGGTGCTGGCTCTGCAAAAGGCAAAAAGAGCTGGTTTAGGAGAACTGAAGGACTGGGAAGCCCAGAGGCCCTGCTTTCCATGGGTACTGGCTTCCTCTTGGGCCTTCCCCTCTGCCAGGTTCTGGTCCTGGCAGTCCAAGCCTTGCCCTGGGGCAGCAAGGTGGGTTGGGGGGGCGATGGGGGCTGGGGGGTCAGGTTCTGGAGCCAGCAGCATGGGGGCATTGGACAGCCACACAGGAATTATCACCACAGTGATGGGATGGGGCTGAACTTACTTCTGATGCTGCTACCACTGTAACTTGAGCCCTGTCAAGGAAATG
>NW_011494888.1:1998542-2068480 GCF_000754665.1 Bison bison bison | reverse complement strand
CCACACAGGGGTTGACCCAGCTGAATCATCCGACCCAGTGCAGAAGAGTCTCCTCCTGGCTGGACCACACCAGAGTTTCAGACAGACACAAATTCTGCAGCTTCTCTTCAGCAAGCATCTCAATCTCATCGCATATAGATTCTGGCATGTAAGCTAGGCCAATACATTTTGCTGAATAACATGTTGGAATTGGTGTTAGAACCACATGTTGGAGTATTTTGGAGGCAGGCGTGTAAAAATACAAAATCTGTCATTCAGTTGGTTAGTGGGAAATGCCATCCAGGCTTTGGGCTCCATCTATGTCATGTTGATTTGGCTTTTCTCTCTGGTGAAGTGCTTTAGATCCGTTACCAGTGTGTTTCTCCCTTACTTGGGGCAGCTGGCAAAAAGGCAGAGCTGCGAATAAATCCTGGATGAGTGTGGGACTGAATTCATGTAAATTTTTGCAGAAGGCTACTAAGTGGCTGGTTTTTTCAGCATCATGGTTCAAGGGCCCTCTATTGTGATAGATGAGTGTTTCTGCTATTAATTTCAATGAACCTTTCCTTTTGCTTTAATAGGAATCCTAACATGTCTTGGAATCAGCCCTTCCTTGGGGAATGTTGTGATTGTGCATATGAACTGAATGCGCCAGTTTGCTCATGTTGAATGGAAATGGGCTGTAGGATCAGGGAGAAAGGCAGTCAGAAATTGCTGACACACCCAATGACACTGGCTGGTTATGTCCTGCATCATCAGAGCGGAGTTAGGAGAGTGCTCTGCAAGGCTGGGTCCACGTGGCTGACTTCAGTGAGTTATAGGTCCATGGGTCTGTGCTTGGCCTGTAGTGCTAATGACTGCAGATGGACTGAGCTAACCAGCCGGTCTTCAGGAACCTCTGGCTGGTACATGAATATAACATTTAATTATGTTAAAAGTCCACTGTCGCTTATTCCCCATAAGAGACAGAGGAGATGATGGCCCGTCATCTGCTAGCTGCTTATTGATGTGTAATTCACCTGCCACTGGGCCTGCAGTCCTCTGGCGCCAGAGAAGTGGGAGAGCCAGGGCGGCTCTGAAGGTGCCCTGAGCCCCAGACTAGCCTGGCCGCAGCCTGGAGTCATTTCCATGGGCAGGGTCAACATCTGCCTTCCAGCCTTCGGGGCTTCGGTTCTGAAGGTCCGGTCTGGTTTTCTGTCTCTCTCGTTTTCGCTTGTATTGACTCTCACCCCACTCATTCTCTTGAGGGTGTCATTTCTTTCCTTTCGTCCTGTCGTGGGATGACTCCTGAGAAGACTTATCGGAAAAGGAGGAGCCACATCAGTGCTGAGACCCCAGGGATGGGGGGAGGCCAGGCTGCAGCCCCTGATGGCGGTCTCCCTGGCCTCTCGTCCAGGACGGCTCCCAAGACCGCACACAGGGCATGCTGAATTGATTTATCTGTAACGAGATTCTGGCTCAGGTTTCCCTTGAATAGTAGTTGTTACCTAACTTGGAGGATTCAGAATGTGACCTGACAGGCCAGTCAGGAGCATTGAATTACACAATTCAAGCCCTGCCAGCTTTCAGACCCCCTGGAAATACACCTTTATCTGCTGTGATGTGCTGTGTTGGATTGTCAGAAATCAGTTAGGACCGCGGGACCACGGCCCCAGCTTCACCGAAAGCCCTCCCATTGCTGGGTCTGCCTGGGCCTCACCTCCTCTGGGAGGAGCCTCTGTCTATGTGGGCCTCTGCTGGCAGGGCCTGGGGGCCAGGGGGCTGAAGGCCGAAAGCCCAGGGTGATGGGCACCTTCTGGGGCCCACGGTTCCGGAGTTTAGGAGGGGATGTGTGTCTACACTTCATCCTCTTGTCAGTGGAGTACGATGTTTTTATGGACTCTGTATGTCTAATATTTATAAACGCATGTTTATACTTTTAGAGGGAGAATATTTTTCGTTTGCTGCACCAGGAGTCAAGCTGCATCCTCCTAAACAGCTGGGCTTCCCTGGTGGCTCAGTGGTAAATAATCCACCTGCAATGCAGGAGACATGAGAGATGCAGGTTCGACCCCTCAGTTGGGAAGATCCCCTGGAGAAGGAAACGGCAAATCACTCCAATGTTCTTGCCTGGAGAATCCCGTGGGCAGAGGAGCCTGGAGGGCTATAGTCCATGAGGTTGCAAAGAGTCAGGGCAATGATATATGAGCATCATGACAATTTGCTCTGAATGTCAGCACGAGAAATTAGTCACAGAACTTGTGACTTTTAGAAAGGATTAGATGCAATATTTTGGACTAGTGAAAGTCATATTGCACATAAGTGAGAAAATAGAGTCTAATGCATGCATTTTAATTTATTACAAAATAAATATGCCAAATTTGTCTAACAATTTAGAGACATTGCATAATTTATAGTGACAGTTCATTTACGAAAGAACTAGGGTATCTTTTTTTTTTTTTTAAGTCATAAAACAAAGTGGAGAGTGACTCTTATCCCATGAGTGATTTATGGCAGAAGATTAATAAAAAAAATTAAGCATAATGAATGTACTTGCATGACAGGATTATAGCAGGAATAAATATCACAATAAATAGCAACAAATTTTACATTTTTAACAGTCTAAGGAATTTTACTACACAGCAAATTAATTTTGTTTTTATCTGGCACAACATTAAAATTGTTTTATCAAGCAAACTGCATTGAACACACATTGCCCGTCCTCCCAAACTAGTTGAAACTCCTTGGGGACGGAAGCCTGTCTCTGGTTTATGCAGCCTCTGCATCCAGGGTGTTACTCTGCGTGATCGATACTGGCTCAGTGTCTGCTGGGTCAAACCTGACTGTAAGGTTTTTTATTTTGGACTATAGTTGATTTACAATGATGTATTAGTGTCTGCTGTTAATATATATATATATTAGCAAAGTGAATCATATATATATACACATACATACACACATGTGCTCATGTGTACTCAGTCATGTCTGACTCTTTGTGACTCCATGGGCTATAGCCCTCCAGGCTCTTCTGTCCAGGATTCTCCAGGCAATAAATTGGATTAAAGATTTATTGAGCATGGTTCCACCCATCAGAACAAGACCCAGTTTACCCCTCAGTCAGTCTCTCCCATAAGGAAGTTTCCATAAGCCTCTTATCCTTCTCCATCAGAGGGCAGACAGACTGAAAACCACAATGACAGAAAACTAACCAATCTAATCACATGGACCACAGCCTTGTCTAACTCAATGAAACTATGAGCCATGCCATGTAGGGCCACCCAAGACGAACGGGTCATGGTGGAGAATTCTGACAAAATGTGGTCCACTGGAGAAGGGAGTGGCAAACCACTTCATTACTGTTGCCTTGAGAACCCCATGAACAGTATGAGAAGGCAGAAAGATAGGACATTAAAAGATGAACTCCCTAGGTCGGTAGGTCCCCAATATGCTACTGGAGATCAGTGGAGAAATAATTCCAGAAAGAATGAAGAGACAGAGCCAAAGCAAAAACAACACCCAGTTGTGGGTGTGACTGGTAATGGAAGCAAGGTCTGGTGCTGTACAGAGCAATACTGCATAGGAACCTGGAATGTTAGGTCCATGGATCAAGGCAAATTGGAAGTGGTCAAACAAGAGATGGCAAGAGTGAACGTCGACATTCTAGTAATCAGCGAACTAAAATGGACTGGAATGGGTGAATTTAACTCAGATGACCATTATATCTACTACTGTGGGCAGGAATCCCTTAGAAGAAATGGAGTAGCCATGATGGTCAACAAAAGAGTCCTAAATGCAGTACTTGGATGCAATTTCAAAAACGACAGAATGATCTCTGTTCGTTTCCAAGGCAAACCATTCAATATCACAGTAATCCAAGTTTATGCCCCAACCAGTAAGGCTGAAGAAGCTGAAGTTGAACAGTTCTGTGAAGACCTACAAAACCTTCTAGAACTAACACCCCCCAAAGATGTCCTTTTCATTATAGGGGACTGGAATGCAAAAGTAGGAAGTCAAGAAACATCTGGAGTAACAGGCAAATTTGGCCTTGGAATACAGAATGAAGCAGGGCAAAGGCTAACAGAGTTTTGTCAAGAGAATGCACTGTCATAGCAAACACCCTCTTCCAACAAGACAAGAGAAGACTCTACACATGGACATCACCAGATGGTCAACACCAAAATCAGATTGATTATATTCTTTGCAGCCAAAGGTGGAGAAGCTCTATACAGTCAGCAAAAACAAGACTGGGAGCTGACTGTGGCTCAGATCATGAACTCCTTATTGTCAAATCCAGACTTAAATTGAAGAAAGTAGGGAAAACCATTAGATCATTCAGGTATGACCTAAATCAAATCCCTTATGATTATACAGTGGACATGAGAAATAGATTTAAGGGATTAGAGCTGATAGAGTGCCTGATGAACTATGGAATGAGGTTCGTGACACTGTACAGGAGACAGTAATCAAGACCATCCCCAAGAGAAAGAAATGCAAAAAAAGCAAATTGGCTGTCTGACAAATAGCTGTGGAAAGAAGAGAAATGAAAAGCAAAGGAGAAAAGGAAAGATACCCATCTGAAGGGAGAGTTCCAAAGAATAGCAAGGAGAGATAAGAAAGCCTTCCTCAGTGATCAATGCAAAGAAATAGAGGAAAACAACAGAATGGGAAAGACTGGAGATCTCTTCAAGAAAATTAGAGATACCAAGGGAACATTTCTTGCAAAGATGGGCTAGATAAAGGACAGAAATCGTATAGACCTAACAGAAGCAGAAGATATTAAGAAGAGGTGGCAAGAATACACAGAAGAACTATTCAAAAAAGATCTTCATGACCCAGATAATCACAATGGTGTGATCACTCACCTAGAGCCAGACTTCCTGGAGTGCAAAGTGAAGTGGGCCTTAGGAAGCATCACTACGAACAAAGCTAGTGGAGGTGATGGAATTCCAGCTGAGCTATTTCAAATCCTAAAAGATGATCCTGTGAAAGTTCTGCACTCAGTATGCCAGCAAATATGGAAAACTCAGCAGTGGCCGCAGGACTGGAAAAGGTCAGTTTTCATTCCAATCCCAAAGAAAGGCAATGCCAAAGAATGCTCAAACTCCCACACAATTGCACTCATCTCACATGCTAGCAAGGAAATGGCAACCGACTCCAGTACTTTTGCCTGGAGAATCCCATGGATGGAGGAACCTGGTGGGCTACAGTCCACGGGGTCGCAAAGAATAGGACACTACTGAGTGACTTCACTTTCTTTCTTTCATATGCTGGCAAAGTAATGGTCAAAATTACAATACATGAACCATGAACTTCCAGATGTTCAAGCTGAATTTAGAAAAGGCAAAAGAACCAGAGAACAACTTGCCAACATCTGTTGGATCATTGAAAAAGCAAGAGAGTTCCAGAAAAACATCTATTTCTGCTTTATTGACTTTGCCAAAGCCTTTGACTGTGTGGATCACCGCAAACTGTGGAAAATTCTGAAAGAGATGGAAATACCAGACCACCTGTCTTGCCTCCTGAGAGCTCTGTATGCAGGTCAGGAAGCAATGGTTAGAACTGGACATGGAACAACAGACTAGTTCCAAATAGGAAAAGGAGTACATCAAGGCTGTATATTGTCACTGTGCTTATGTAACTTCTATGCAGAGTACATCATGAGAAACACTGGGCTGGAGGAAGCACAAGCTGGAATCAAGATTGCCAGGAGAAATATCAGTAACCTCAGATATGCAGATGACATCACCCTTATGGCAGAAAGTGAAGAAGAACTAAAGAGCCTCTTGATGAAAGTCAAAGAGGAGAGTGAAAAAGTTGGCTTAAAACTCAACATTCAGAAAACTTAGATCACGGCATCCAGTCCCATCACTTCATGGCAAATAGATGGGGAAACAGTGGAAATAGTGTCAGACTTTATTTTTCTGGGCTCCCAAATCACTGCAGATGGTGATTGCAGCCATGAAATTAAAAGATGCTTACTCCTTGGAAGAGAAGTTATGACCAACCTAGACAGCGTATTAAAAAGTAGAGACATTACTTTGCCAACAAAGGTCCTCCTAGTCAAGGCTATGGTTTTTCCAGTAGTCATGTATGGATGTGAGAGTTGGACTACAAAGAAAGAAAGCTGAGCACCGAAGAACTGATGCTTTTGAACTGTGGTGTTGGAGAAGACGCTTAAGAGTCCCTTGGACTGCAAGGAGATCCAGTCAGTCCATCCTAAAGGAATCAGTGCTGAGTATTCATTGGAAGGACTGATGTTGAAGCTGAAACTCCAATACTTTGGCCACGTGATGTGAAGAAGTGACTCACTGGAAAAGACCCTGATGCTGGGAAAGATTGAATGCAGAAGGAGAAGGGGATGACAGAGGATGAGGTCGTTGGATGGCATCACCAACTCAATGGACATGAGTTTGAGTAAACTCTGGGAGTTGGTGATGGACAGGGAGGTCTGGTGTGCTGCTGTTCATGGGGTCGCAGAGAGCTGGACACTACTGAGTGACTGAACATTTGCATGAGTAAAAAGTACTGGTTTGTCAAGTTGCTTCTGAGTCTTGGGCAGAATGGACTTGAAGACAGTCTTTGGTAAATATATAGTTCATTAACATAGCTTAAGACAAACATTACCATAAGGAAAATGCATTGGTCAGGTCAAGGTTTGAGAAGAATTAAGTTCAGGTGGAGCCAGGTGTTGTCATGGCAACACAGAACTTTAAAAGGAACCTCTCTTTAAATTTGTATAGAAAAAGAAAAAATCTAGGACTTGTAGTTTGTTTCCTCCTGCAGCTAAAGAGAGAGATAAAAAATGTCTGACACTTGCAGCCAATTTCCTCCATTTGGAGACCGCTGGCCTTCCTGCCTGTTACCCTCTCATGTCTGGGCAGTAAAATTCACAGCACTGTATTGAAGAAACCTCTCAAATTCCTAGGTAGCTGGCGGCTGGGGAGATGCCCCAGGGTCCCTGATCACCCACAGGATCTAATCTGTTCTGCCTTAGTAGTAAACCTTCAGAAACTTCATTGGTGGTCCAGTGGTTAGGAGTCCAGGCTTCAAATGCAGGAGGCACAGGGTCAGTCCTCGATCAGGGAACTAGGGTCCCACATGCCATGCGAAGTGGCCAAAAAAAGAAAAAAAAAAAAACCTTTATGCTTCAGTGCATTTTACTATAAGGATTAGACTTAAGTCACATTTTCTCCATCTCATGCAAGAAAGGGTCAGATGCAGGAGTCAGAGACCACACTGCCTTTTGTCCTCTAAGGAAGGTTTCTGTGATGTGAAGGAGACTGGAGATCACAGCAGATCTTTCATTGAGGTGTGTTATTGGAGGGGCAGCCATTCAGCAGCCTGGCTATGCACAGAGGTTTTGATCTAGCTTGAACTTTTCACGGGAGGCCTGCTTGATTGGCCACTGCTCTCAGATCATAGGACATGTGACAGTAAAACCAGGGTATTATTTATGATTAGAATTTAGTCTCACTCTATTCTGGTTTTAAGACCATCACAGGAGGTTGCTTGAGGCAGAGATGACCTGTAAGATCTGATGGGTGGTCCGAAGTTCATCAATATTGTCTTTGGACCAAAGGTACAGTATTTCTGTTCTAGCTGTGTGAGTGAGTTTCTGCCCTTTGTTTCTTGACCTTTCCTTTAACAGGGACCTTGCTAATCTCACTGCCTTCAGAGTCCTGTGTGTAATCTGCTAAGGAATCTGGGGGATCACAACCAGTGCGAGATTCATCCTGAAACAACCAGATGGTCTAAACGCCAGGGATGCCACTTCAGTTTATGCTCCAGGACCAGGGACCGTGATGGCTTATGTTATAGCGAGATGCCTGCTGACAGTGCCGTGAGGGTACCACGTGCAGGAAGTGTCCCTGGGGCCACTGCGCTGAAGGCGCCCCCATGCTGAGTAAGAACTGCACATGGAGGCTGTGCATTCCAGGAGCTCTGTGACTTGGTTGTCTTCTCATTAAAGTACCTTTAATCTTGAATAAGTACATTTCATTTTTGTCAATTAAATTTCATTTTTATTAGTAATTACATTTGACTTAATAATAATTGCATCTAATAGTGGCCTTCCCAGATGGCTAAAGAATCTGCCTGCTAAACAGGAGACACGTGTTCAATCTCTGGGTTGGAAAGATCCCCTGGAAAAGGAAATGACAACCCACTCCAGTATTCTTGCCTGGAGGATTCCATGGGCAGAGGAGCTTGGCAGGCTACGGTCCATGGGGCTGCAAAAGAGTAGGACCTGACTTAGAGACTAAATAGCAGCAGCAGCAGTGTTTAATATTTCCAATAACGAACCCTTCCCAGCAGCCTGGTGTCCTCTGGGGGCCAAGCAGCTTGGGTCCATGTACTCAGTTCCCTAGACATCAGATGCTCCATGTCCTGGCCGGTGGCCCCTGGCCAGCCTGCAGATGGGGTGTCTCTCTCCAACACATGCAGTCCTGCCATCTGAGCTGCCTGCGTTTACCAGGGCAGCTGGTCCTTCCCTGACATGTTGTGACATTGTGTCCAAGGGTGTGCCCTGCATGGCCGTATGTGCTGTGTCCCTGCGTCCTAGCACCTGGGTGGGGGCAGACCCCAAGCCCACTGGAGTGAGTCTGTTGCAGGAAGGAGGACCCCTTCCAGGGCCTGAAACCAGGCTCTTGTCTAACACTCGGAAATGAATTGTCTGAGGAGACACATGTGCTGACAAAGCAAGAGATTTTATTGGGAAAGGGCACCCGGGCAGAGAGCAGTAGGGTAAGGGAACCCAGGAGAACAGCTCTGCCATATGGTTTGCAGTCTCGGGTTTTATGGTGATAGAATTAGTTTCTGGGTTGTCCTTAGCCAATCATTCTGACTCAGAGTCCTTCCTGGTGGTGCACGCCTTGTTCAGCCAAGATTGATGCCAGAGAGAAGGATTCTGGGAGGTGGTCGGACATGTGGCATCTCCTTTTGAGCTTTCTGGAACTCTTCCAGTTGGTGGTGGCGTATTAGTTCCGAGTTCCTTACCAGGACCTCCTGTTGTAAAACAACTCATGCATATGGTTACTATGGTGCCTGGCCAGGGTGGGCAATTTCAGTCAGTGTGCTTCCCCTAACAAGTCCTGCTGGGCTTGTGCCAAGTGTGCACCGAGGGGTGATGTCCATGGGCTGGTCCGCACAGGCTGGCAGGTGGGGTCCATCCTTCTCTGTGCCATGGATGGAGTCCTGTTTCCCCCAGAGTTTCCCACGTGGGAGCCTAATTCCCAGCGGGCTGGTCTTAGGAAGGGTGGATGGGTGCTGAGGGTGAGCTCTCCTTCTGGACTGGCACTCCTGTGAGCAGAGTCAGAGAGGGCCCTCCTCACATGGGGACACAGCAGAGGCAGCTGTGCAGGCTGGGAACACTGCCCCTAGCCCTGCCAGAAGCTGACCCGTGGACTCCCAACCTCCAGAGTGTGACAGTAATGTCTGCTGTTTAAGCTCCCACCCCAGGGAATTGTGACAGCAGCTTAGGCTAACTAAGATGCCATGCTTCCAGGGGAGGTTTGTCTAGAACATGGTCTTTCCATCAGCTCACAGCAGGGCTACTGGGAGGCCAGCTATGGGGCTGGCAGCATTCGGGTCGCCCTTAGCACAGATACTGCTGTGGGGTTGTTTGTACTTGGTGTTTATGGGCCTGTGACTCCAGTGCAGGGGCCTTAGATCCAACTTTTGAACTGGTTCTGGATTTTGCTCATTTTGAGACACTTTGTTAGTCACTCAGTCATGCCCAACTCTTTGTCTTCCCATTGACTAGCCTGCCAGTCTGCTCTGTCCATGGGATTCTTCAGGCAAGAATACTGGAGTGGGTAGCCTTTCCCTTCTCCAAGGGATCTTCCTGACTCAGGGATTGAACCCAGGTCTCCTGCATTGGCAGTTGGGTTCTTTACCGTCTGAACTACCAGGGAAGCCTTTATGATAATTCAAAAGCTCTCTTACAGAAGACGTGTATAATGTATTTGTTCACACTGAAACTCTTGGATTCTGAGTTTTTGTTTTAAAATTTTCTTGCAAAATCATTTGTTAAAATTATTAAATTAAAAAAAAACACCTTAAAATTTGTTAAAATTATAAAATTAAAAAAGAAAAATTTCCAGGTTATTCCCATCTGTGAGCTCATCCAACCCCTCGACTGTTTCATTGGTCTCCACCGGCAGCCAGGCTAGGTTTTAAGACAGCAAAAGAGGCTTACCCAGTCTTTGAATTGATCTAGCCTCTGCACAGTCACCCCCTCCCCCACCCACCATCTGCAGTTCTAATGGCTGACTCCTTCTGCTTACTTCTGCTGGGTCTCACTGTGTGTATTTACACATAACCAAATATATTGAGATAAAGGTAGTGAAATTTAGGTGATGAGTGTTAGTAGTTTGCTAGGGTTGTGGTAACAAAGTTTCACAAACTGAGTTTCACAAAGGGAAACTTGTCTCTTAGTTCTGGAGGCTAGAAACCCAAGATCAAGGCGTCAGTCAGCAGGACCATTGTCCCTCCGGGAAGGGGTCCGTCAGGACTTCAGTGTATGAATTTGGGGGGACACAATTCCACACATAACTGTGATTGGCATGAAGACAGTCTGCTTATGGAGGCTTAGAACCAGTGGGGTCCTGGGAGATTATTGGATGCAACCTTAAAATTTGGACATGAGCTCAGTGGGTAGTAAAGACCTTATTATATTCAAAATTAAATCAGGTGATTTGTCATTGTTTAGTCATGCCTGGCTCTTTGTGACCCCATGGACTGTAGCCCGCCAGGCTCCTCTGTCCATGAGATTTCCCAGGCAAAATTATGGAGTGGGTTGCCATGTCCTCCTCCAAGGGATCTTTCTGACCCAGGAATCGAACCCGTGTCTCTTATATCTTCTGCATTGGCAGGTGGGTTCTTTACCTTCTGAGCCACCAGGGAACTCCTTAATCAGCTAAACCATCCTCCAAATGCTCCAAAATAATGAACGCTCCCTGTTGTCTGCCCATGTCTCTTCTCCAGCCCCAGTGGGCATTCTCTTTCTCCGACTGCCCATCCTCCTGGTTCCAGCCCGCCTCCACTGCCCCAGGAAACATTCCACCCAACCCTGCACCACCAGCCTGTAGTAACTAGGTCCCTTCTGTCTCCTGATTTTTATTCACTGAAATTTTCAATGTACACACCACTTTATGTTTTAATCATGTTGTGCATTTTTAGGCTCTGTTATTAAAAGGAACTCTGATACTTAGGCACGTGAAATTTTTCTGAAATATAGTTTTTTTCCTTTTTTTTTTTTTTTTAGCTGTATCAAGTAGCATGTGGGATCTTAGTGCCGGGACCATGGATCAAACCCAAGCTCCCTGCATTGGAAGCACAGGGTCCCAACCACTGGACAGCCAGGGAAGTCCCCTGAAATACAAGTGTTAGTCACCTGGATTTTGAAGAGTGGATGTGTGTGGCTGGGCTGTGGAGTGGATAGTAATGAGTGTCTGGCTGGCCATTCCTCACCCATACGTGAAACATGCTGCTCATTTGCACTTTGACAATGGCAGGCCTTCTGTTGGGACTGTATGTGCAATCACATATTTAGGAACTTTAGGGAGTCCTCAGGGGCAGACTCTGTTGGTCTTATCTCTATAACAAGGCTGTGTGCTCCTCAAAGGCATAAGCCTTCTCTTTCCTGCTTGGTGATGACTTCCTGCTGGGGCAGGGCTGTGCTTGGGGACCTGTCACCGTAGCTAGGGAAGCCAGAGGTCGTCTTAATGTAAGTAAGGTCAATGGGGGAAAAGGTGTTGTCTCACTGGACTAGACCCAGCCAATATTTTGAGAGTAAATGTATTTACCATGATTATCCTATGAGGTTTGCCATTTGAATTTTGAATACAATGTGAAATATACTTTTAAATATTGTAAAAATTACAGCCACATTAATCTTTCTGAAAAGTTAAAGGTAAGTTTTATTATTTCTCTACAATGAATGAAAATGCACATCTTTAAAAAAATTAAATGAGACACAGGAGTATGCAGCATACAATTACTGACATGCCTTACACAGGAAGACAAAATAGATTAAATGTCTTAATGGGAAAATCAATGTTTAAATATATTACTTCCCCCACTATGACTTAGAATGGCCTAGATGTTAATGCTTTATGTGAAATGTGCAGAATTGTCTTGATTAATTCTCTTAATACCTACTACATATATTATCTTGTATTCTTGCAGTTAATGGAATGAACAAATTTAAAAACATTACTCACGAAACTCCAGGCAACATTATGATTAAATAATGTTACATTCATAATTCCTGCTAAATATGTGACACATTTGGATTTTTGACTCAGAATCAAAAATTTACTGTAATCTGGCTTCAAGCTTTTGAAGAAATCATGAGGCAAGCCTGCCACCTGCTGGCCAAGACTTGTTACTTCAGTCTACATTTCAAATAATCTGGGCATTTTTGATTACAGCAAAAGAATGTAATACAACTTGAAGCAATCCTACACGTGGACTTTTGAGATTTCCCAAGCTGTCATGAATTACTGAAGCCTGAACATCCCAACAATTTTCATTCCCACAAGCCTTTCATGTTTATTCTTCCTTCTTGATGACCACTGATGATAAATCTAGGGCTACATTTCTGAGCCTTTGATACAGAGTCCAAGTACAATTCGGGCTTCTTTCTCTTGAGCAGTTATGTGCCAAGAACCTAACTGTAAGTGCTCCCACCGTCCTGCAGGATTGCACTCCTCTGCCTCTTCTTTCCTGACCACACCGCACACACACACTGGCGGAGTCACCATGTCCCCGTCATGGAGGACCCCAGGGGGGCTGCACCCCCAGAGCCACCTGGGAAACCCCCGTTCCATTAACAGAAGACCCTTGTGGCTCTGTTTTGAAAAATCTGGACACCAGCCTTTCCTAACTATCTGGCTGCCCTCTTCTGGGTCCGAGTCACTGTCCTCCCAAGTCTGAGTTAGTGCAGTAGCCCTTCGACAGGCCTCCCTACCTCTCCTGTTCCCCTCAATTCAGCAGCCAGAGCCGCCCACTCAAGCTGGAGGCCTCCTCTTTTTCATGGTCAACATCCCACCATGGTTCCCCTGCTTGCAGGGTAAAAGCCAGAGTCCTCACCGGGGCAACAAGATGCCACCCCACCCTCCTTTCCCAGTGGGTCCCTCTTGTTTGCTCTGTTGCAGTCACCCTGGTCCTTTGGCTGTCCCCTGAATGAAAAGGCTCAAATCTGAGGTCTTACTCCTCCACTAGATACCCGTTTGGGTCCAGTCTAGCGTCCTGAATTCACCCTGCACCATGCTCCCTGCCTGCATCTCAGCCCTCTCTGCCAGGCAGCACCCACACGGCCCTTTGTCCCGTCTAAGATGCTATATGATATACTTGTGTATTGTGCTTATTACTTATGGTCAGCCTCCCCGGTGAAAAGGTAAGCTCTGTGATAACAAGGATCGTCATTCACTGATGGGTCACAAACACTTAGAACTGTGCCCACAAATATAGGCATTCAGAAATACTAAATATGTGGATATATCCCTTTGTTAAGCCAAAAAAAAAAAAGAAAGAAAGAAAGAAAACAACCAAAAACAGCAACAAAATATCAGGTTTATATTGTAAAACAAACTGCTTTATCAAAACTCTTTTGCATAGTATTTCCTGAATATTTTCCCATGTCAATAGACATGCACCTCATTTTTTTCTAACTACATTGAATGCCACTGTATGGTAATTGACTTTGTGTTAGTCGCTCAGTCATGTCTGACTTTTTGTGACCCCATGGACAGTAGCCCGCCAGGCTCCTCCATCCATGGGGTTCTCCAGGCAAGAACACTGGTGTGGGTTGCCATTCCCTTCTCCAGGGGATCTTCCATACCCAAGGATCGAACCCAGGTCTGCTGCATTGCAGGCAGATTCTTTACCATCTGAGCCACAATTAGTTTACTGTTTAATTAATTAATTTGTTTTAATGGTAACCTTTTAAAACTAGCTTTGTTGAGATGTAATTCATACAACACAAACTTCCCCATTTAAAGTGTATGATCCAAGGGACTTCCCTGGCCATCCGTGGTTAAAGTGTCCCAAATAAAGTGCAGAACCCAAGGGCAGGAATCACTTACTGAAGATCTGCCCCCCGGCCAGGCGCTGAGGATGAGCCCTGAGGATGCGGCCACGAGGAGCGTGGCTTGGCTCCTGTCCTCAGGGCCTGGGAGGAGAACGCTGATTAACAGCAGCAGGGAGAATTACTGACCATGGGAAGAGCTGCAAGGAAAAGTGGTGCTGCCTGATGGCGGCCCTGTCCTGGCCAGCGCAGGGTGATGGCGATCTGGGCCTCCCCTCCACGAGCAGGGGGCCGCAGGACCCGAGTCCTCAGCATGAGCCGGGGTGGGCGGTGGGACGGGGGGCACTGGAAGGAAGTTGCTGTGGTCGGCCGCCTGGGCCGCTTCTTTCTTAAGGTGCTGTGATGAAGGGCCTTCAACTGTCTCCATCCGTGAACTCGGAGCTTCAGGTGCTCTGACAAGACGTATGCAGGTCTGGCCTTCCTGCCTTTGTTCTTCCTCTGCTTTCTGAAAATTTTAAGAAGAATTGCTGGAAGGGTGTCTAGGGAATCCTTGGTGTCCCTGTGGCTTCGTTGTCTCCTTCCTGGGACTGTTCACAGGCGGTTCGAGGCACCTGGGGAGAAGCCCCAAGGCAGGTCTTTGCAGGTGGAGGCTGTCCCGGGGGCAGCCTCAACCTGGACTCTCAGTCAGGCTCCAGTGTTCCTGAATTTTAGCCAGACTTGTTTTTATTTTCTCCTGGTTTCTTCCTTGAATGTAAAATCACTAAGAGCCCAGTGAAGTTCTCATCTGAAGTGCTTTTTCAATGACTCTAATAAACATATGACTGTAGTGTCTGGGCAATCCAGCTTGTAAATACTCAATGTTACTGGAATTATGACTGTATTACGAGCTAGTACTTAAATTTTCAGTGTCAGTTATAAATTTCAAGATTTAAAAAGGACATGAAACATTTACGAGAAGTATGAAATAAAGAAAAAACCCCCCCCCCCCCCAAAAAAACCATGAAAGCAGGAATACAAAAGAAAAGCAAATGAGCCAAACCAAGCTAGTAAGTGAGAAAATGAGTTACATATTCAGAGCAGATGAGAGCAGGAACCGTGCAATACTTGCTTCACCCTCAATTCATTGTTGTTCAGTTACTCAGTTGTGTCCGACTCTTTGTGACGGCACACCAGGCTTCCCTGTCCTTCACTGTCTCCTGGAGTTTGCTCAAACTCATGTCCATTGAGTCAGTGATGCCATCCAACCATTTCATCCCCTGTCGTCCCCTTCTCCTCCTGCCTTCAATCTTTCCCAGCATCAGGTCTTTTCCAACGAGTCAACTCTTCAAATCAGGTGGCCAGAGTATTGGACCTTCAGCTTCGGCATCAATCCTTCCAATGAATATTCAGGGTTAATTTCCTTTAGGATTGACTGGTTTGATCTCCTTAAGTAGCCTTTAAAAATTTCATTTGTATTGAAAGGTCGTTTTGCTTCTTTTCCTCAAGTATCTGCCCTTTATTCAGATTTCGCTTTAGAGGCTGCGTTGTAAGAGTTTGTCCTGATCCCCTAGTTGAGATGGAATGTCCCATCTGCAGGCTCCTCGGGGCTCCCCCAGTGCTTCTCCTGCTCCATGGTGACCCATTTTCTGGGTCAGGATGGCCTTCGAGAGCCAAGTCAGTTCCGCCATTCTCCTGCTTAGAACCCTGCAGTGGCTCCCACGTTCTTGGGCTAATTCCAGATCTTGCATGGCCTGTAAGGCCTTACCTGGTCGAGCACCCCTCCACCTGCTCTCTGTCTCGTATCACTTTTCTTATGGGCTGAGTTGGGGTGGGGTATTCATATGTTGATATTCTAACCCCCGCCTGTATTTGGTTGGAAAGCCTCTAAAGAGGTGATTACTTTAAACTGAGGTCATTAGGGTGGGTCCTGGTCCCTTAGGACACCTGTGACCATGGTCCTTATAGGGAGAGGTGAGGACACAATCATGCACAGAGGGATGACCACTTGAACGCAAAGGGAGAGGCAGCCATCCAACCATAAGCCAAAGGGGGAGGCCTCAGAAGAAACGGCCCTGCCTGCCCTGGATCTCAGACTTCCGGTCTGCAGACTGTGGGCAAATACATTTCTGTTGCTGAAGCCAGCGCTCTGCAGGGCTTTCCCCACCTCCACTGACCCTGCAGCCTCTCTGAGCTCTTCACAGTTACTTCTCAGGCCCCTGGGCTCCACGGCCACGTGTGTGGTGTCTGCAGTCTGCCCTCTGCCAGCCTCACCTGCCCTCTCCAGCCCCCACTACAGGAGCACCCCAGCTTTACATCACCCTTTATCTTGAATTGCTTTCTTTGTTGTGCTTAGCACTGCATAAAACACTAATAAATGTCTTTACTCTCCATCTTCCTCTGCCAACTCTTCTTTGCCCCAAATGTAAGGGTCTCTCTGTTTTGTTCGCTGCTTTAGGTTGAGTGCTTAGAGTGGTAGGTGTAAGGTGAGTTCAGAGAAAAAGAGAGTGAGCCAAGCAGTCAGGCAAGAAAAGGGAATTTATTAGAGGGGAAACGAGAGGATGACTGGCCCTTGAGAAGAACCCGTGTCCTCCCTTTCTGACCCGGTCTTTTTTATACCCTGCCAATGAAAAATTCTCTGAAGGGATGGTTAATTTTTAGCCTGTAGCTGAGTCCTGAGGTCATGTAGCCAGAAGTCTGGAATCCGGAGGTCTCGTAGCCTTGAAAAGGTAAGTGCCAGTGGGAAAACAGAATGTCCTTTGGACAACTTGGTCAGTCTCAAGGGTCACTGTGGCTTTATTCTTTGTTTCTGAGGTCAACATAATGAGCCATTTCAACCATGGGCCCCCATGTAGACCCTATCAGTAGGCACTCAATAAATATTTACTGCCTGAATGAATAAAAGGAGTAAGTGAAATGTTAAATTGGGGAGCGTCGAAGTAAGGTAACTCTAAAGGCACACCAGTCAATGGGTATGTTTTGCCATCTGAGCCACCAAGGAAGCCCCAGTACATACATTAAAACATAATATTCCCTTAGTTAGTGTGGGGTTTCAGAAAAAGGAGTTAAGGTCCATGACTTCAGGAATCTTGATACACATTACCAGTTAAAATGAGATATTTAGTCAATATTTGATTTTCATGGAGATTAGATTCTCCAAAATTTTTAATGAAACCTACTTTTGTTAAAGTCAGTAATTGCTACCCACTGATGGTTTAACTGGACTTCTCTGTTGGCTCAGATGGTGAAGAATCTGCCTGCAATGCAGGAGATCTGGGTTCAATTCCTGGGTTGGGAAATCCCCTGGCTAAAGGCATGGCAACCCACTTCAGTATTCTTGCCTGGAGAATCCCATGGACAGGGGAGCCTGGCGAGCTACACTTCATTTGGAAAGGAATTTGAAGATACACCATGCTGTAGAAGTATTGTAGGAAAGCATGAAAGGTTTAAGGAAGTGTGGCGGGAGTGTGGAATTCCTTAAGTGGACAAGTCAATACTTGAATTTAAATGAGAAGAAAACCATGCAGAGTGACAACTGTTGACTTCAGGTCAATTTGAATCAGCCCTGTTAATTCCCACCAGGACCTAACAGCTCTGGCTCTTTAGGTGGCTGTGGACCAGGGTGGTGACCCCGGGGCTGCCATGGAAGGTCCGGGCACCAACAGCAGGAAACCCACACAGACCACAGGTGCGACCGTGCATTTGGTTTTCCCTCTGGTAGTGGTCACCCCACTCCAGTGCTCTTGCCTGGAAAATCCCATGGACGAAGGAGCCTGGTGGGCTGCAGTCTATGGGGTCCCTAGGAGTCGGACACGACTGAGCGACTTCACTTTCACTTTTCACTTTCATGCATTGGAGAAGGAAATGGCAACCCACTCCAGTGTTCTTGCCTGGAGAATCCCAGGGACGGGGGAGCCTGGTGGGCTGCCGTCTATGGGGTCGCACAGAGTCGGACACGACTGAAGCGACTTAGCAGCAGCAGCAGCGGCAGTGGTCGCCCCCACGTGCTGGCTCCATAGGTGCTTTGTACCACTGCCTTTCAGAACGTCTGTGTATTTGAGTGAGAGAAGTGTGATTGGCTTGCTTAGGGTATGAAAAAGTAAATTCATTGTTTCAGCTATTAAAGAACCATGTTAGAGAAGGTTTTGTGAATAAAGAAAAGAAGTGACCCACTGTTACCCTCCGCCCCTCACCCCCTCCTTTTTTTGGTAAATGTCTTAGCTTTTACACAGTTGTAATTCAAATTATCTAATCTGGGTGGGGAGACCCTTAGGTAACGGATCCTGAGAGAGTCATTTCCTAGGCAGGTTGATATGAAGTCTAGGGGTCCCCAAGGAGACAGGGGTCTGGAATTCTCAAGGAGGAAGAAAGGACAAACTTTTTCCCTCTACATTCTTAGGATTATGTATCCTGCCTGAGGACAGTCTCTGGATTAAACCTGGCTAATCATGTTATCTTAAAATGTAAATTATGGGAGTAGGTCTGGTCTTTACAAGGATTATACAACAATAATGTATCCTGCCTGAAGGCAGTCTCTGAACTAAACCTTCTAGCTAATCCTGTTATCTTAAAATGTAAATTATGGGAGTAGGTCTGATGAGATCTTTACAACCTCCAGACATTCTTTGGATTCTTTGGAGAGTATGTAATTCCATTGCTAACACTAGCAAGGGGGTACTCTTTTTACCTGCTCTGATGTCTATGTAAGAAGCTTTCTCTATCTCCTTTATACTTTAATAAAACTTTATTACACAAAAGCTCTGAGCGATCAAGCCCAGTCTCTGGCCCCGGATTGAATTCTTCTCCTCCGGAGGCCAAGGATCCCGGAGTCTTTGTGTAATTCAGCAACAAACTTTCATCTTGGGGGCTCATCTGGGATTCTTCAGGACAAGGTAAGGATGCTTGGAGCTCTAGTTCTTCGTTCTCCTAGCGAACAGGTTTTCTGCTGCACTTTACTAACTCTACAGTGTGCTTGCGTGGATGAATGAAACACCCTGTGTGAAGCAAGTGAGGAGCCCTGCTCTGTGGGTCCGTGGTGACCTCGTACAGCTTATGGCAGAAACCTGTTGGGGGTTTATACTGACCTGCCATTGCCAAGAGGCACCCAACGTGTCTGACTGTTTGCGACCCCATAAACTGCAGCCTGCCAGGCTCCTCTGTCCATGGGGATTCTCCAGGCAAGAATACTAAAGTGGGTTGCTCTGCCCTCCTCCAGGGGATCTTCCCAACCAGGGATCTAACCCAGCTCTCCCACACTGCAGATGGATTCTTTATTGACGGAGCCAACAGGGAAGCCCAAGAATTCTTGAGCGGGTAGTCTATCCCTTCTCCAGGGGATGTTCCTGACCCAGAAATTGAATTGGGGTCTGGTACATTGCAGGTGGATTCTTTATGAGCTGAGCTACCAGGGAAGCCCAGATTTAAGTATCAGTTCAATTCAGTTCAGTTGCTCAGTCGTGTCTGACTCTTTGTGACCCCATGAATCACAGCACGCCAGGCCTCCCTGTCCATCACCAACTCCCAGAGTTTACTCAGACTCACATCCATTGAGTCGGTGATGCCATCTAGCTATCTCATCCTCTATTGTCCCCTTCTCCTCCTGCCCCCAATCCCTCCCAGCATCAGGGTCTTTTCCAATGAGTCAACTCTTTGCATGAGGTGGCCAAAGTGTTGGAGCTTCAGCTTTAGCATTAGTCCTTCCAATGAACACCCAGGACTGATCTCCTTTAGAATGGACTGGTTGGATCTCCTTGAAGTCCACAGGACTCTCGAGTCTTCTCCAGCACCACAGTTCAAAAGCATCAGTTCTTCAGCGCTCTGCTTTCTTCACACTCCAACTCTCACATCCATACATGACCACTGGAAAAACCATAGCTTTGACTAGACGGACCTTTGTTGGCAAAATCATGCCTCTGCTTTTCAGTTGGTCATAACTTTCCTTCCAAGGAGTCTTTTAATTTCATGGCTAGGTATACATTTCTCAAAGAAGTCATGCAGATGGCCAACAGGCACATGGAAGGGTGCTCAACATCACAATTATCAGAGAAATGCAAATGAAAACTGCAGTGACAGCCACACCTGTCAGAATGGCTATGGTTGAAAAATCTACAAATAACAAATACTGGAAAGGGTAGGGAGAAAGGGAACCCTCCTATACTGTTGGTGAGCAAGTAAATTGGTGTTGCCACTCTGAAGAACAATGTGGAGGTTCCTTAAAAAACTGAAAACATGAGTATCATATGGTCCAGCAATCTCATTCCTGGACATATATCTGAAGAAAAGCATAATTTGAAAAGATACAGGCATTTAATGTTCTTTGTAGCACTATTTACAATAGGAAGACATGGAAGCAACTTAAAAGTCTATCGATAGATGAATTGATATAGGTGTGGTGCATGGGTGCGTGCTCAGTTGCTTCGGTCGTGTCCGACTCTCTGCGACCCTGTGGATTATAGCCTGCCAACCTCCTCTCTCCATGGGGATTCTCCATGCAAGAATACTGGAGTGGGTTGCCATCCTTCCTCCAGGGAATCTTCCTAACCCAGGGATCGAACCCATGTCTCTTACATCTCCTGCATTGGCAGCCAGGTTCTTTACCGCTAGTACTACCTACATATGTGGTACACAGACACAGACACACACACACACACACATACACACAGAGGAATATTACTGAGTCACGAAAAAGAATGAAATAATGCCATTTTTAGCAACATTCATGGACCTACAGTTTATCATATGAAGTAAGTCAGATGATGAAAGACAAATATCATGATATCACTTATTCATGGAATCTAAAAAATGATACAAAGGAACATATTTACAAAGGAAATAGATATCACAGACATACAAAACAAACTTATGAGTACTAAAGGGAAAGAGGAGGGGAGAAATAAATTAGGAGTTTGGGATTAAAATATACATACTACTATATATAAAATAGATAACCCACAAAAGCTTATAGCACAGGGAAATGTATTGACCCTCTTGTAATGACCTATAATGGAAAATAATCAGAAAGTCTGTGACCCCATGGACTGCAGCCTCCCAGACTCTTCCCTCGATGGGATTTTCCAGGCAAGAGTACTGGAATGGGTTGCCATTTCCTTCTCCAGGGGATCTTCCCGACTCAGGGATTGAATCTGGGTCTCCCTCATTGCAGGTGGATGCTTTACCCTCTAAGCCACCAGGGAAGCCCTGTATAACTCAATTGCTTTGCTGTATATCTGAAACTAAGACAACATTGAAAATAGACTATATTTCAATAAAAATTTAAAAATAACAATAATTGAGTGAAAAAAATTTTTACAACGGATAAGCAAACACTTTTCTTAGCAGTCAAATGTAAAACTGTTCACTAAATGAGAGTTATCCAGACTGCACTTATGGTGAACTGAAAAGGTCTTAGACTTGAAAATCAGATGCTATATGAAAGTGAAAGTGTTAGTTGCTCAGTCTTTACTCATATTAAACTTGTCTTAAGCCTGGGGTTAGGATTAGATTGTATAATTTGTTGTTGTTGTGCTCAGTTGTGTCCGACTCTTTGTGACTCCCTGGACTGTAGCCCATCGGGCTCCTCTGCAAGAATACTGGAGTAGATTGCCATTCCCTTCTCCAGGGGATTTCCCAGATCCAGGAATCAAACCTGGATCTCCTGCATTGCAGGCAGATTCTTTACCGTCTGAGCCACCAAACATGAATGAAAGAAGTCAATACTGGATCATGAAATAAACAATATGGACATCAGCATGTTCCCTCACAGCCTGGCATTGTTCTCTGGACATGTGAAAATGTGTGTGCACGTGAGCAATTTGCACAGACACAAGTCTTATATTTATAGGCATTGTGTAATCTTATGCCTAAGAAGTTTAGGAAAATAATTAACACTCAGTATCCACTAACTAAGAAAAGGCAATTATTTTAACTTAGTTTTTAAAATTATGACCAAATACATAAATAATAAAAAGTTGCCATTTTAAGGTGAGGGATTCAGTGGTATTAACTACAGTCACATGTGTACATCCATCGTTACTATTATTTTCCAAAATCTTTCATCACTACAAACAGACCCCTTGTACCCATTAAGCATGAACCCCTCATTTCCAACTCCCCCCTGCCCCGGTTCCTGTAACCTCTGATCAACTCTCAGTCTCTATGAATTTGCCTATTTCAGATATTGCATCTAGTGGAATCACACAATGTTTGTCCTTTAGTGTCTCGCTTCTTTCATTTGGCATCACGTTTTCAAGGTTTATCTGTGTTGTAGGAGGTACCAGAACTCCCTTCCTTTTTCTGGCTGAATAATCTTCCACTGTGTGGGTAGACCACATTAATCCATCCACTGATGTACACTTGGAAACACCCATATTTTGGCTATTATATTGCTGCTATGAACATTTACATTTCTGTTTGACCCCCAGTTTTTCAGTCTTTTTTGGTATGTACTAGGAGCAAAATGTTGAGGCACTGATAAACTGTTTTTTACAGGGGGCTACACCATTTTGCATTTTAACCAGCAATGTACATTTTCACCAGCAATTTCTATGACTTGCTATGTTCCATTAAAAAATATAATAGACATCCTGGTTGGTGTGAAGTAGTATCTCATTGTGGTTTTGACTTTCATTCCTCTAAGGACTAGTGATACTGAGTATTTTTCATGTACTTATTGGCCATTTATGTATCTTCCTTGGAGAAATGTCTGTTCAAGTCATTTGTCTAGTTTTAAATTACTTTTGTTGTCTTTTGCTATTCAGTTGTAGGAGGTCTTTATAGACTCTGGATATTGAACTCTTATCATATATATGATTTGCAGGTGTTTTCTCCTACTCTCTAGGCTGTCTTTTCACTGTTTTCATGATGTCCTTTGATTCGGAAAAGATTTTAATTTTTGATGAAGTCCAATTCATCTATATTTACGTTGTTGTTGCTTGTATTTTTGTTGTTATGTCTTAGTGCCAAATCCAAAGTCAAGAAGATTTGCCATTATGTTTTCCTCTAAGAATTTATAGTTTTAGCTCTTATATTTAAGTGTTTGATCCATTTTGAGTTACATTTTTATACAGGGTGAGGTAAAGGTCTGATTTCTTTCTTTTGTACATGGAAATCCAGTTATTCCTGCACAATTCATTGAAGAGATTATTTTTTTTCCTATTGAGTGGTGCCCGTGTCAAAATCAATTGGCCACAGCTGTATGGTTAATTTCTGGATTCTCAGTTCTATTTCATTGGAATATCTGTCTATCCTTATGCCAGAACCACCTGATTTGGATTAGTATAGCTTTGCAGTTGATTTGAAATTGGGAACCGTGGAGTCCACTAACTTTGCTCTTTTTCAGGAATGTTTTGGCTATTTAGACATCTTCCAATCCCAAATGAATTTGAAGATTGGCTTTTCTATTTTGCAAGAAAAGCCATTGGACTTTTGATAGGGACTGTGTGGAAGGTGTGTTTCACTTTGGTAGTATTGACCTCTGAACAGTATTAAGTCTTCCTATCTGGGAGAAGGTGATGGCTTTCTGTTTACGGGAGTCTTCTCTAATCTCTTTCATCGATGTTTTATAGTTGTTAATGTGGACGTCTTTCACTTATTTTGTTAGATTTATTTCCAGATATTTTATTCTTTTGGGTGCTATTATAAATGGAATTGTTTTCTTAATTTCCTTTTCAGTTTGTTCATTAGAAAAGCAATGTTTATAAATAATTTTACCTCTACCTAGGAATGTTGAGGAAATATGCCTTTCATCAAGACAAGGTAATTGCTTTATACATATTCAGTTTAACAAAGACAATATTAAATTAGAAAAAAGATAATCCATGAAATTAAGATCAGTGAAGCATGAGAATCACGTCATTAAGTCACCTAGTCTAAGCTGGAATTACTTTGCTAGCATTTGTGTGAGGTGGCCGTGAGTTACTTTGTGCGCCTGCAGTGATGGGCCTGCTCTCCTCCTCAGAGAGCAGGTAAGGCTGTGCTTAGAAAGTTACACTGACATGAACTTGCTTCCCTGTAGTTTTCGCCCTTTGGTTCCAGTTCCGTCAACCTAAGGACGTGCACAGACAAATCTAACTCCTCTGTGACATGGCTAACTTTAATGTAGTTGAGGACAATTGTCACGTCTCTATGGAGTCTTCTCTTTCTGGGAAATAGAGTAGTTCCTAAAACCATTCATCGTGTGTTTCCAGTTCGTTGTTTACTCTGGTTGCTTCTCTCTGACTGTGCTCCAGTCTGTGTTTATATCGACCCAAAAGCATTGTGCCCCAGACAGTGCTGTGTTCTGGCCAGGGCCCACAGACCAGGTGATCCGCCTCCTTATTCTGGATATTGGGATCTGTTAGTTAACACTGGATATCAAAGTACTAGACTTAACATATTAGTTTTCAGTTATATTGACATATGCTTATACTTTGACTTGTGGGAATACAGATGGTAATAAAAAATGTCTTTGTCAATTGTCACATTTCAAGTGAAATAATAAGAAATCTGGACATGATTTTGTACAATCCAATTTTAGCACCTCTACATTAGACTGTCAAGGACATATATAAATAGAGGGTATATACATTTGACATATTTTGCACATGTTAAAGATTCTGTTACAGAAGAAATATGCTATTTTATTTTTCAGTGGGAAGATAATTCTAAAGTTGTGGTGTTTTCTCCTTATTTATTATAAGAGACAGAGAGTAGCCTTTTGTAGGAATTTGTACTCACGGCATGAATTGTTCCTGAATAAGTAGGTTCGTTTACAAGGATATTATCTCCAGGATTAACGATCATTTCAAACATCTAACAAAAGAAGCACAGGTTAGCTTGTATGATTTCCAGTCATAGAAACCCCCACGACATTTTTTTTTTTTTTTAATTTTGAGCTCACTAGTGTCCTAGAGTAGGCATTGGCAGGTTTTCTGTAAATACTACATGGGGCGTGTTCTGTGGCCCTGGTGTCAGCGTTGCCACTGCTCATCTCTGTCTCTGTGGTGAGAACGCAGCCGTAGGCCACGTGTAAGCCGATGGTGTGGCTGAGTTCCAGTAAAGCTCTACTCACAGGATCAGACAAGGGCTGGTTTTGCTCTCAAGCCACAGTTTGCCAACCTGTGTTGAAAAACAAAACGTAACTGATTTGGCTCCTACAATTCATTTCTTCCTTATTTGTAAACATTTTAAATATTTGCTAGAAACCACATCTGTGTAAACGATGGAGATAAAGTGGTGAGAACAACTGTATAGTTTTTACCCTTATGGAAGTGCTCGGCCACCATGATGACTAAGTTTGCAGAAGTCCCAGAAACATGGGCTTCCCAGGTGGCACTAGTGGTAAAGAACCCACCCGCCAATGCAGGAGACACAGGAGATGCTGGTTTGATACCTGGGTGGGGAAGATCCCCTGGTGGAGGGCATGGCAACCCATGCCCAGGAATACTCCAGTATTCTTGCCTGGAGAATCCCATGGACAGAGGAGCCTGGCAGGCTACGTCCTTGGGTTGGCAAAGAGTTGGACACAATTGAAGCAACTTAGCACTCATAGAACCGTCCTTTCCTACCCTGGGATGTTTCATAGTCCCCAGGCCAAGAGTCTCCTCTGTATCATTTTAACAACCCAGAGCTCTTGATAAACAGCAGGGCCGTTATCCATTGAGACAGAAGATCTGACTTTAGTTTCCTGATATGGTCTCAGATCTTCCATTTACCATTCCTCATGAGCTTTTGGCATTTTAAGACAAAAACAGTGTCCTTCTCTGAAGAGTTTCTGACTGAGTCAGGATTTACAGGACCTCCTTTGTTGTTGTCGTTGTGTAGTCACTAAGCCGTATCTGACTCTTCTGTGACTCCATGGACTGTAGCCCGCCAGGCTCATCTGCCCGTGGGATTTTCTAGGCGAGGTTGCCATTTCCTCCTCCAGGGGATCTTCCTGACCCAAGGATCAAACCTGAATCTGTTTCACTGGCAGGCAGGTTCTTTACCACTGAGCCACCTGGGAAGCACACAGGACCTTTAAGGGCCAAACAAGTCACTGGGGTGGCTTGTGTATTATCCAGGAATCAGATGAAAAACCTCATCACAAACATTTCCCATGTTGATGAGGGACATGAGAAAGTCCAATATCCTAAATGAGGAGGGAGGGCTGTTTATTATCTGAGACACAGGCATCTAAAATAATATCTATCCTGGAGAACAAAGTGGAAGAAAGATTGAACCGGATTCCCAGGAGATCTTGGTAACAGCATGGCGACAAGCCAGTGAGTTACTGGTACATTTGGCCACCTTTGCTGCCTTTCTTCTTTGATATGACCAGTGTTGAGACAGACAAAGAAGAAACTTTCTTGTGCATCTTTCTGGGGAGAAAAAAAGGCTCGCAGTATACCTTCTTAAGAAAAGAATTTCACGGAAAAGAACTTTTTCTCCTACTATTCTGGGGCATCGCAAATGTTTGTATTCAAGAAAAAGACTCAAACAGCAGCTAATCCTTTTATTTTTTTCTCATTAAGTCCAAAAAGAGGGGAAAAATGTAAAGTCTTATTACTTTAATATATTATTCTTAATAATAATTTAATTAAAATTCTTTGAAACTGACCAGATTATGTCTTTCATATTTACATAAAAAAGGAGCAAGAAAGCTACTCTTGTTTGATATAAACAAGAGTCAGACTTTAATCTAGAGGTAAAGACTGAATTAGAGTCTTATCCAGGACTAATTATTCAAGAAAAAGAAAAGAAAAAGATATATGAAACTGAGAACTATATATGCAGTCTCTTTATCAGGGGAACCCCCAGTGGTGGTTACCTCGGTGGACTTCCTGGAATCCAGAAGAGAGGCAGAGAGAGAGACAGACAAACAGAGAGAGAGAGAGAGAGAGAGAAGACGCTAACGCAGAGGAGAGGTCAGCCACAGACCAGACGTACCCTTAGATCTGGAGAAGCACAGCCAAGAGGGAGACGGGGCACAAGAGGCAGCTGGTACAGACGATGGCAGCAACAGACACACAAAGGGACGAGGCCTCAGCTCAGGAGGGTCAGGACGCACCCTCGAGGAATTAAACAGTCGTACAGACATAACCATGGCCTAACTCAACGTGGCCTGAATCTCTGAGCCACATGAAAGTGATCCTTGCTCACTAAGCTGCAGGGAATCTTATCCGAAGGACTCAGAGCTCTGGGCTCTCTGTTTAAGAGAAACCAGGTTGGTTTCCCGGTCTTCAAGTTCTACTTATGATTCTAGTGAAGACCTGGTGTCCCACAAAACATGCTGCTCTGTGGTTAAGGGAGAGATGGCTGTATGGGTGCACATGTTAGATTCTTGCCATGGGTGCCCTTCCCCTCCAGTCTTACCTTACAGAGACCTTCTAGGCTGCCACATATGACACATATGTCCATCTGTCCTTGGCTGGGTGCATAATGGATGGTGGGTGAATTATGCAATTTTCTTGTAACTGTTTTAACCAGGATAACAGTTCTGGGTATCTAAAGCAAAAAATGCATTTTGAAATTGACATTAGTGAAAATCATAATAGTAGTAGATAGCAACCATATGGTAGCTTCATGGTGGTGGTGGTTTTCTTGCTAAGTTGCGTCTGACTCTTGTGACTCCATGGACTGTAGCCTGTCAGGCTCCTCTGTCCATGGGATTTCACAGGTGAGAATACTGGAGTGGGTTGCCATTTCCTTCTTCAGGTGGCTTCATACCAGGGACTTTATACATTCAGTTTAAAAATCCTTAAATGCTTTTTGCTGATATTAATATCTTACTTAAAATATAAGGCAACAAAGTTATAGATTAAGAAAATCCACATAAAGTTCATCAGCTGGTGGTTTAATGAGCTGAGACTTGAATCTACTGCTTTCTTATTCCAAAGCCTGTACTTTTTCTTTTACATCAGAGAATTCACTGTGTATATGATTTTTTGTTTTTCTTAGGGAGATTTTTGTAGGATACCTAGAAGTTTGGGTTCAGTAAGTTGTTTGCATCACAGAAAGAAAAGCCTAGGTATTCATTATGTACAGTACTATTGTTATGCCCCCAATGTGTATTAATCCTTCAATCACAGAGGAAATAAACTCTGATAAAGTATAGTTAATAGACATTCTGTAAGTTACCCTTCATCACTGGAAGAAGACCAGCTAAAGAAAGCTGTATAATATTTGTTCTGTTTCCTTTATGAAATTAAACACATCTGAATTGTTGGGAAATGTGTTTCCATAGCTGCCTGTTAGAATAGAAATATAATTAGTGAAAAATTCCCAAGGCCCTAAAGTGTTTTCTGGGTCATCTTTTTCCTCCTCTCTTCTCCCCTGCTTCTTCTCCTAGTTTATCTTCTTTCTGTCTTTCCAGTCTCAGATCAAATGGTACCTGCTTTTGAAAACTTCTCCTTCTCCAGGTGACTACTTTTAAGGTTGAAAAGCAGGCACTGAGGAGTGTTAAGCAGTCAGTATCATTCCTGCTGTTAATTTCTCTTGAACAACTCTTCCCCAAACCTTCCTAACTGTTGAATATCCAGTTAAAAAAGACACAGTCATTTATCAGCTGGCTGCAGACTACTGCTCATGAAAATGAACCAACTAAGTTAAATTATCTACTGATCAGATTGAGGGCAGGAAGAGAAGATGGCGACAGAGGATCAGATGGCTGGAGAGCATCACTGACTCAGTAGACATGAGTTTGAGCAAACTGTGGGAGGTAGTGAAGGAGAGGGAAGCCAGGCGTGCTGCAGGCCATGGGGTCGTAAAGAGTCGGCATGCCTTAGTGGCTGAACTACTGATCAGTACCCAGCACTCTGAGAATACTGCAGTGCTCTCTTCATCATCTGTTAATTAAATTGGAAGGGTTTTCTGTTTTCTATGGTGATGACCGCAGTCTTGAAAGGGAACGTGCTGCGGTTTGGTGCCCCAGTTGCCAAGCAGAGGACAGATTTTGGTGCCTTGCCCAGTTTCTCACTTTCAACAAAGGGAAGAGAGTAAGAAACATGTGTTTTGTAAACCGAGACGGTATGTTGCATTAAAGGCAATAAAACTTTACAGTGTAACGATGTCTAGTGATAGAATGTTAGTCTGAAAGAAACATAAGATGACTTTGTACGGGCCTCACTAGTGGAGGAACTGAGGAATCAACATGTGCCACTGAGAAGGCGGACTGATCGCCCAGACAAAGCAGAGGCCACAGTGACAGAAAACCCTCCTCCACTCGGCCCCTCCCTGCCTGCCAGGCTCCCTGCACCCCCTTCTGTCCTGTGTACCCGCCCTCCCCGCTCTGCACGCGCCTGCAGGCTGTGCTGAACCCTGACTCCTGTGCCAGAAGAGCCCCCTGAACTCTAACCATGACCGTGACCTGGCCTCTCTCTGTTGCTGATTTACTGCCCTTGTGCCAGTTCCAACTGAGTTCTCTGAGAGCGAGGGCAGTGCCTGTCCCAAGTCTTCTCAGAGCCGGGTTCAGACCTCCTGGAGCAGCTCTGCGGGGACCCCTCCCTCCTAATGGAGAGCTGCACCCCAACTCACCAATGACTCGAAGGGCAAAAGACTTTCTGGCTGCGCTTCTAGCCATGATGAGCCGTGTGTAATTCATTATCGAATCTAAGCACCAAGCCCCTCCTTTGGTAGTTGAAGACTAGGAAAGCTAAGGATCCACCTCAATCGTTCCTCCTAAACCTTGCCCTGAAAAGGTCACCTCCTCTGTCCCCTGAGTCTGAGTCTGGTGCTTGGAGCAGGAGAGGCCGGAGAAGCTCTGGCTACAGGTGTTGCTTGAACTTGGTTAGGAACCGGCTGCGGCGGATGGCAGGACTGGCAAAGTCCATGGCAGTGGCAATATACGTACCCCTTCCTGCCCCGTGGCCTTTGGTACCTCCCTTCGTCATGCCCATCCTCTGGCCACCGCCCCCGGCCTTGCCTCCATCCTGGTCTAGGTCCTGACTGCTCCTCCAGCCTGGTCATCGGTCTTGGCACAGGCAGTGTGGGAACCTGGCCCTCCAGCATTGCAGCCCTAACCAGGGTTAAAAATCCAGTCAGATTCCTGACTCTGCAGCTGGAGTTGCAGAAGAAAGTGGCGGATTGACTGGGGAGCCACCTGGATCCAGGCGAGAGGCTGGTGGAGGGCTCTTAGTCTACCCTGCTCAGGTCCTGGAGGAAGGCCACCTGCCTGGCTTCACACCGTGACCAAATCAGATGCAAAGTTCTCCTTTCAGCAGTGCAGACTGTAGACCCTCTCCTGGCAGGTCACCAAAGTGAACCGACGATTTCCAGAGCCTCTGTCTCCAGGACCTGAGAGTTTTACAGTTTTAAAACCACGTTTTAAACTCTCTGTTTCTGCCAAGTGCATGTCTTTCCCTGGTTGTCGGCCGTGGGTGCTTGTCTCTAGGTGCCCTAGTCTTCTTGATGTGGGGGGTGCTTCTCTTGTAGCAGGGCACAGGCACCCTGGCCTCTGGGCTAGGCAGCTGTGGCCTGGTGGGCTTAGCTTCCCAGGGCAGGTGGGATCTTAGTTCCCTCATCTAACCCAAGCTCACCCAAGCGGCCTTCACTGGAAGGCCTAGGACCCAGGGAAGTCGCAACCAGAGTATTGTAGAGTGAGGATTCAGTGTTGATGGCAAACTTTGCAGGAACCACTCTGAGGGTCTCCTCAGATTTTACTATCTCCTCTTCCCTTGGGTCCTCTGACCATCCATTATAGATTTAGGTTGGAAGTGTAGATCCAAAAAGATTCAGGACTTTGGGGCTAACACCTTGTCCCCCCTTTCTTATGGAATAATCCTCCTCCCCACACCCTCCACCAGTTTTCTCTGTGATTTCTCTTTTCTGAATCATCAAAATGGAATGCACAGGCTTCCATGGGAGCCCTTAATGAGAGATTTGTAAACAGTCCTTTTCTTTTTAAATTCTTAAATGGGTATTAAGTAATTTCTTTTTAACCAAATTCCTAACTGGATTCATTCATTTGGTAAACACTGTTGAGTTCTTCCTGAATGAGTGAGTATTGACCCTCTGCCAAAGGACTTTCTTAGACATAATAGTTTGATCTTGGAGTCCCTTCTGCCCTTATCTAGGTCCTGGCAACAGCAGGATGAGACCAGGAAAATCTTTATGCCCCCAGCTTGCGTGCTTAGTCATGTTTGACTCTAGTGACCCTATTGACTGTAACCTGCCAGGCTCCTCTGTCCGTGGGATTTTCCAGGCAAGAATACTGGAGTGGGTTGCCATTTCCTTCTCCAGGAAATGGCAGATCTTCCTGACCCAGGGATCGAACCTGCATCTCCTGAATCTACTGCCTTGCAGGCAGGTTCTTTACTTGCTAAGCCCCTGGGGAAGCCCCTAGCTTAGGAACACAAGGGAATATATTATTAAAGCTGCTAGAAACCTAAAAGGCAATGATGGCGTTCTGGATTCAGAGACCTCAAGTGGTTTAAATCCCACTTAATGAAGTTATTTAATCTTGCTGTGCATCAGTTTGCTCCCGCTGTGAGCGGGATTAAATCAGAGAATCTCTGAGGCTTATCAGCACAGTGGCCTGATCTTATAAAAGTACTCAGTGACTCTTAGCTGTTATTATGACTAGTAACACTGTCCTTGGAGAAGGAAATGGCAACCCACTCCGACCTGGAGAATCCCAGGGACAGAGGAGCCTTGTGGGCTGCTGTCTATGGGGTCGCACAGAGTCGGACACAACTGAAGCGACTTAGCAGCAGCAGCAACAACAACAAGGTTCTAAGCAAACCTAAGAACTCAGCCTGCTGATGGCATTGGCTAGAGAAACTATATGGCAACTTTTAAGGAAAATTATGTCCTTTGTTAATTCATATATGCAATTAAGAATCTTTGTGAGGTTACTTATTTAGAAAAGTGTTGCCTCTGAATGTTTCTAGAAATTAGCTCAAGAAGCTCTAACTTTTAAAATTAACTAAGTTATAAGCAATAGTTAATTATGAAATAAAACTGCAGATACTGATGTTACTAGAGATTCAGGATCCTCCCCCCGTCCCCATTAGTGTGATTCCCTTGATACTTAATATAAATCCAAACTTCTTCCCTTTGGCAGCAGGAAGGTGTTTGGTGAAAGGTATTTGGTGTTCTGAGCCAAGAAGAAAACTAGAATTTAGCCTTTGTAGCCATATTCTTGCACAGGTCTGTGCTTCTCATAATATTTATTATAAAGTTTTTTTTAAAGTATGGAACTAATCTCCACCCACACTTTCAGTCAATGATAACAGAACTAAAGGAGTCCAGAGTAAAGAGATTTTAGGCCAGCTTGTCATATCATGCAGGCGCTCAACCTTCATCAGTTTGTTAAATTTTATACTTGGCTGTAGGAATGCTGATTCACTGTGAGGTGGTGATCATTGAGGTCATGCAGAGAAGCAGAGAAGTAGCCCATCAGAGCAGATACTGAATGCAGGGGACCTGAGGCTGTGCTTGGAAATTCAAGGCAGAGAATGGCCAGTGTGGTGGGAAAGGGTAGGCAAAGGCTAAGCTAGGGACAGGTCACCTAAGAATCAGAAGCTGAAGACATGATTGGTTGCTAGAAAATCAAAGAGACCAGACTTTGAAATTGTCAGGAGCAATCGCAAGAGGAATTCTCCTGAGGGTGTGGAATGAGTGATCAAGGTTCGCAGCTCAGGCTGCCTTTTAGAGGCTTGGCTTAGGACTCTTGGGTACAGAATGAATTATAAGGCCAGGTGTTCTGGACCCAGTCATTCTCTAAACATTTGTTGAGTGCTTGCCCTGTGCTGGGAGCTGTATCACATTTAAAAGTGATGATGAAGACGAGCCACAGGTCCAGAGGCTGGAAGTACAGGATGAAGGCATCGGCAGGCATGGTTCTCTCTGAGACCTGTGACCCAGAATCTGTTCCAGGTCTCTCTCCTAGATGCTGGTGGTGTGTGGTATGGTTGAAAGTTCCTTGTCTTGTGGCTGCATCACTGTGATGTGGCCTTGGTCTTCACATGGCGTCTCCCTGTTGTGTGCACACCCCTGCTGTCAAACTCCTTATAAGGACACCAGTCTCATCAGACCAGGGCTCACCTTCATCGCCTCGTGTTAACTTGGTTACCTCCGTAAGGACTTTGTGTTCAAATAAAGTCATACTCCTAGGTACTAGGGGTTAAGACTCCAAAGTATCTATTTTAAAACATTGACGTGTAGTTAATTTACAATGTTCTGTTAGTTTCAAGTGTACAACAAAGTGATTCAGTTATGTATACATACATGTGTATTCTTTTTCAGATTTTTTCCATTATAGGTAATCACAAGATATTGAATGTAGTTCTCTGTGCTATACAGTAGGTTCTTATTGTTTATCTATCTTACGTATGCTCCGTTGCTCAGTTGTGTCTGACTCTTTGTGACCCCATGGACTGTAGCCCTCCAGGCTCCTCTGTCCATGGGATTTTTTCTAGGCAAGAATACTGGAGTGGGTTGCCATTTATATTTTAATCTCAGACACTCCTGCGTAAGCTTCTTCTTCTCCCTGTCATCTCTCCATCCCCATTAGAAACACTAATTTTATGTTCTATGTCTGTGACTCTTTTCCTGTTTTGTAAATAAGTTCATTTGTATCATTAAAAAAAAAATTCCATATATAAGTGATATACAATATTTGTTTCTTTGTCTTCATTTAATATAATACCTAGGTCTGCCTATGTTGCTGCAAATGGCATTATTTCATTCTATTTTGTTTTTTAATGGCTGAGTAATATGTACCAGATTTTCTTTTTCCATTTATCTGTGATGTCCATTTAAGTTGTTTCCATGTCTTGGCTATGTAAATAGTGCTGCTATGAACATTGGGGTGCATGTATCTATTTGAACTAGAATTTTCTCCATATATATACACCCGGGAGTGGGATTGCAGGATCATATAGCAACTCCACTTTTAGTTTTAAAAATAAGCTACATAGAATTTTCCACATGGATATACCAGCTTACATTCCCACCAATAATGTATGAGGGTTCCTTTTTCTCCACACCCTCTGGAAATTTTTATTTTGTAGACTTTTTAATGATGACCATTCTGACCAATGTGACATGGTACTTCATTGAAATTTGGATTTTCATTTCTGTAATAAATAGTGATGTTGAACATCTTTTCATGTGCTTGTTGGCCATGTATATTTTCTTTGCAGAAGTGTCTATTTAGGTCTCTTGACCTTTTTTTTTTTTTTTTGATTGGGTTGTTTTTTTCATGTTAAACTCTAATAGTTCTTCGTATATTTTGGAAATTAATTCTTTGTCAGTAGCATCTTTTGCAAATATTGTCTCCTATTCCCTAAGTGGTCTTTTCTCATTTTTATGGTTTCCTTTGCTCTGTAAAAGCTTTTAAATTTAATTAGGTTCCATTTATTGTTTTTCTTTTTATTTTCATTAGTCTAGGATTGATCCAAAAAGATATTGCTGCCATTTATGTCCAAGAATATTCTCCCTAAGATTTCCTTTAGAAGTTTCATAGTATCTATTCTTACATTTAGATCTGTAAGCTATTTCCAATTTATTTTTGTTTACGGTATTAGCGAATTTTCTAATTAATTTCATTCTTTAACATGTAGCTGTCCACTTTTCCCTGTACCGCCTGTTGAAGAGACTGTCTCTTCTCCATTGCATATTCTTGCCTCTTTTGTCACAGATCACTTGACCATACATTTGTGGGTTTGTTTCTCAGCATTCTATGCTATTCCACTGGTCTGTATTTCTGTTTTTGTGCCAGTTCTATAGTGTTCTGATGACTCCCTTATATCAGTAGTCAGGGAGCATGATTCCTCCGGCCCCATTCTTCTTTCTTAAGATTGCTTTGGGTATTTGGGGGGGGGGGGTCTTCTGTGTTTCCATACATTAAAAACATTATTTATTTGTTTCCTTTTGGCTGTGCTGGGTCTTGGCTGCTGCGTGAGGGTTTTCTCTCGCTGCAGCAAGCAGTGGCTACGCGTCACTGCAGTGCGCGGGCTCCTCATTGCGGTGGCTTCTCTTGCTGCGGAGCACGGGCTCGCTTGGTTGCCCCTCAGCAAATGTGATATTCCCACCAAGCATCGAACCTGTGTCCCCTGCATCAGTAGGCAGATTCTTAACCACTTAACAGAACACCAGGGAAGCCCTCCATACATATTTTATTTTCTCAAGTTCTGTGAAAAATGTCTTTGGTAATTTGAGTGGTATTGCATTGAATCTGTAGATTGGCTTGAATAGTATCATTTGAACAATATTGATGCTTCCAATCCAAGAACAAGGTGTCTCTTTATACCTGCTTGTGTCGTCTTCTAAATCTTTTATCATTATCTGATAGTTTTCGGAGTAGAAGTCTTGGTCTCCTTAGGTAGGTTTAATCCTAAGTATTCTATTCTTTTTGATACTGTAGTAAATGAAATTGTTTCCTTAATTTCTCTTTTGATATTTCCTTGTTTGTGTACAGAAATGCAACAGATTTCTGTATGTGAATTTTGTGTCCTGAAAATTTACAGAATTTATTAATGAGCCCTAATAGTTTCCTGGTAGGGCCTTTAGGATTTTCTACGTATAGCAGCATGTCATATGCAAACCGTGATAGTTTTACTTTCTTCTTTTCCACCTTGGATTCCTTTTATTTTTCCTGTGTGATTGCATGGCTAGGAGTTCCAAATCTATGTAGAATAAACAAGTTGAGGGGGCATTATCTTCTTGTTTCTGAGCTTAATGGAAATGCTTTCAGCTTTTCACTGTTGAATATGAGATTAGCTACTGGTTTGTCACATATGGCCTTAGTATGTTGAGATATGGTCCCATTATGCCCACTTTCTGAGGAGTTTATAATCATAAATGGATGTTGAATTTTATTAAAAGCTTTTTCTGCATCTGAGATGATAATACGGTTTTAATTTTTCAGTTTGTTAATATAATGCATCACATTGATTGATTTCCAAATAATGAAAACTTCTAGCACCCCTGTAATAAATCCCCTTGATCATGGTGTGTGATCTTTATATTGTATTGTTGGAGTTGATTTGCTAGTATTCTGTTGAGTATTTTTGTATCTGTGTTCATCAGTGATATTGGCCTATAATTTTTTGTGTGATATCTTTGTCTGGTTTTGTTATTAGGGTGACAGTGGCCTCATAGAATGAGTTTGGAACTGTTCCTTTCTCTGCAATTGTTTTGAAATAGTTTTAGAAGGATGATTGTTAACTCTTCTTCAAAGGTTTGGTAGAATTCACCTGTGAAACCATCTGGTCCTGGGCTTTTGTTTGGAGTTTAAAATTTTCTGATTCAATTTCAGTATTGATAACTGGTCTGTTCATATTTTCTATCTTGTCCTCATTCAGTCTTGGTACCTTCCTAAGCATCTGTCCCATTTCCTCTGGCTTTCCGTTTTATTGGTGTATACTTGCTCACAGTAGTCTTTTAGGGTCCTTCTTATTTCTGTAGTGTCAGTTGTAGCTTCTCTCTTTTCATTTCTAATTTTATTGATTTGAATCCTCTTTTTTTTTTCTTTATGAGTGTGGCTAGTGGGCTTCCCTGGTGGCTCAGATGGTAAAGTGTCTGCCTGCAGTGCGAGAGACCCGGGTTCTATCCCTAGGTTGGGAAGATCCCCTGGAGAAGGAAATGGCAACCCGCTCCAGTACTCTTATCTAGAAATTCCATGGATGGAGGAGCCTGGTGGGCTACAGTCCATGAGGTCACAAAGAGTCAGACACGACTGAGCAACTTCAGTGGTTTATCCATTTTTCTCATCATTTCAAAGAACCAGCTTTTAGTTTCATTGATCCATAGGGAAGCATAAAAGACTTTCTTACACTGGGGGGAGGGACTCCTAAAGTGGACATGTCAATATTTAAATTTAAATTTGAAGGAAACCACGCTGAGTGACAACTGTTGCCTGTGTATGGCTGTTTCTATCTGCTTCATATATTCAGGTGTACCTGTGTTGGTTGCATAGATATTTACACATGTATATCTTCATCTTGGATTGATCCCTTGATCATTATATAGTGTCCTCCTCTGCCTCTTGTAACAGTCTTTAAAGTCTATTTTGTCTGGGTATTGCCACTCTAGCTTTCTTTTGGTTTCCATTTACATGAATACCTTTTTCGAACTCCTCATTTTCAGTCTGTATGTGTCCCTAGATCTGAAGTGGTGCTGTGTAGACAGCGTCTTATGTTTCTGTCCACTGAGCCAGTCAGTCTCTCATTCAAAGCATTAAATTCATTTACATTTAAAGTAATTATCCATAGGTATGTCCTTATTACCTCTTTGTTAATTGTTCGTTTTTACGAATCTTTTTTCCCCCTTCCTCTTTTGTTCTCCTCTCTTATAATTTGATAGCTAACTTTAGTGTTGTATATGGATCCTTTTTTATGTTTGTGTCTATTGTAGATTTTCAGTTTGTGGTGATCAGCGGGTTTTGATATAGCATTTATATATAAACACGATTATTTTAAGTTGCTGGTCTTTTAATTTAAATGCATCTCCAGGACCCTGCATTGCGCTCTCCTCACGACTGATGCTTTTGGTATCGTAGTTAGGAGTGGCTGATTTCCTATGTTTACCATGTGTATCTTTACCAGTGAGCTTGTCCATTCATAATTTTCTTTTTTCTAGCTGTGGCCTTTTCTTTTCCACCTAGAGAAGTTCCTTTGGCATTTGTTGTAAAGCTGGTCTGGTGGTGCTGAGTTCTCTTAGCTTTTGCTTATCTGTAAAGCTTTTGATTTTTCTGTCAAATGCATGAAAGCCTTGCTAGGTATTCAGTTTCTTCCCTTTCTTCACTTTAAAGCTATCATGTCACTCCCTCCTGGCCAATGTTTCTGCTGAGAAATCAGCTGATAACCCTATGGGAATTACATTGTATGTTATTTTTTGCTTTCCCTTTTTTAACTTTTAATATTTTTCTTTGTCTTTAATTTTTGTCAATTTGATTTGTATGTATATCTTCATGTTCCCCTCAATTTATTCTGCCTGTGACTCTGTGCTTCCTGACAGTTAGTTCTTCATTTTAAGTCAGCTTGAAATAGCTATAGTGATGACCACCAGGACCAAACGCTCCAGCTCATTCACATGGTGGAAAAATAACAACTGTCATGGAGGTTTTTATGTACATAAGGATCTTGGGAACGACAGTGACCTATACTTCTCATTCCTTACAGGACCTGATAACTTCACAGTGACTAGATTGGAATGCTGGTAAATTGTTCTATAAGGACAGAAAATGGATACAGGGTGTTTATGATACTGTCCTAATGACATCCTATGCTCATGTACATGCACAGAAACATCTAAAAGGATGGATGATAAATGGTGTAATGAGACAGGCAGTGGCTTTTACTTTATCCTTTACATTTCTAGGATTATCTGAAAAATTACATGAGCATATTTTTAATAATCAGATGGGAAAATAAAGATAGTAAAAGATGAGAAAGAAAATCATTAAAAAGTATATCCTGAGTACCTCAAAGGTATGTAGTAGCTTGAAATCACATAACTGGTAAGAATGTGTTTTTGAAGTTGTGTAGAATCATAAAATACAATGTAGTCCATTTTTCAAAGTCCTCAGTCTCCCCTCCTCAGAATTAATAGGAACATCTTTAGGTATGTTTAGTTTTAGAATTTCATGTTATAGAGATTTTTATATTATATAATGTCTGTGATACTCTTACTGAAAATTATGCATAATGGTCAAATTCTAACAACTTTTGCAATAAGCTTTCATTGAGTGAGTGCTCAGTCATGTCAGACTCTTTGTGACCCCATGGACTGTAACCAGCAAGGCTCCTCTGTCCATGGGATTTCCCAGTAAGAATACTGGAGTGGGTTACCATTTCCTACTCCAGGGGATCTTCCCAATCCAGGGATTGAACCTGAGTCTCATGAATTGGTGGGCAGATTCTTTTACTACTGCTCCAGGTGGAAGCTTTCATAACATTTCCTTAAAAAGAGATAAAGTTCACATTATATGCCATTTTAAACTTATTGGCTTATAAATAATTTACTATAAAATGTCAGTTTCAAAGAAGATTTATGGGAAATTATAAAGTGAATACAGAGTTCTTTACAATAAAACCCAGGATAAAATTAACTGTGTGGGTTGAATATTTATCAAAAGGTATGGATGAATTATATTTTGGAGATCCGATGGGTTCAAGGGCACTTTGAAAGCTGTGTAGTTAAATGACTACAGGCATGACATATTTAGTGAAACCCTGTCTGTAAATCTAGCACCAATGATTGTTTCTTCTTGCTGAAATACAGAAATAATTTATCTGAAATCCATGAGTGCTATGAAGAGTTTGATTTCTTCATAAAGATTCTTTTATAAGTTGGGCCAGTCTCTGAAAGGCCTAAAATAGAACAGAGAGAAGAATTAAGAAAATTAGATGCCATTTAGGAAAAGTCTGTCATAACTTAAAAAATTCAAACAAAGAGATCAGACCATGTAAGGTCAGGCTTAAACCTCAGGTCTATCTGAGTCAGACGCCATCATGTCCACTAATATAGGAAGATGGAAGCATATCAGAGTCCCAGGAATTTTTTAAAATTCTTATTCCTTCAAGATCATCTTTTTCTGTCACAACACAAATTGGTTTTTGCGTATACTCCCTCACTTGCATATGCCTTCTGTATAGTTTCAATTGTCCAACTCTATTCACATACAACTTACGAAAAGCATATTTAATGATGTGAGAAAGCAAGTAAATCAAGAACACACCCAGAGGCACCCCATCTCCAAGGATAAGTATACACTCTTCTCACAGTTACTGGATCTCAGCGTATGGCTCTTCTGTGAGTTCCCGACACATCAGTCAGTGCCTAGGAACTTGCTTTCTGTTATCTTGGTTGAAGATGGACTTTGTGATTAATCAATTAATTAACTCTAATCATTAATATTATTTTATTTGGCCTTTGCTGAATTTTTCCTTCAGAGATAGAGAGAGATGACTTAATGAATTTATACTTTTGGCTCATGTTAATTCCATGAAGGAGTGAAAGAGTTTCTCTTTGTAACATGTTGATAATCTGCAAACAATGTTGAGTAAGTCTGAAAACTTCATGAAGACAATAAAAATTCAACTGCAACTTGCTCTCATCATTTTTCTAAAGAAGTCTGGCAATTTCTTTGAATGGTAACTTATGACTTTCCAATTATTCTAGCTTTTCAGAAAACAAGGAAGACAACAAATAATGTTGTAACTCACAATATGAACACAAAAAATAAATTGATATCTAGTGTTTCTCTAAAGAGAATATGGTACTCACCAAGTCCATCTGTTCTGGAGAAGCTGAAGAGAAGGATGCTCTGAAGTACGGGCAAGGAGCTGAACTGTCAGTGTAGAAACCACATCCCGGAAGCATGAATATCTGAGAGAGTTTATGGAAAATGGGTGATACTCCATTAAAGGGACAATAAAAACAGAGGAAAATCTAACCTGAGTAGGGGAAGACTTTTTAAGTTTAAAAGCAATTGAAGAAATCACAAGAGAAAAATCAATTTATATAAAAATTCTGCATGTCTTACAATAAACAAAACTAAAAGCATAGAAACTGGGAAAGTGTATAAATATTTAATGTAACCAGAAAAGTGAAATAAATCCAAACCGCTTTTTAAGGTATCAAATTTGGAGGTGACCTTTAAGCTGGGACTTGAGAGATAAGTAGGTGTTGGTCAAGCAAAAGTAAGGGAAGAGTCCTTCAAGGAGAAGATATAGAGTATGGAGGCCCCGAGTGGAAAGAAAACTGATCACTCAAAGAGGTGGTAACACTTCATACATAGAGTGATGGAATAAAAATGTCAAGTAATGTGTCCAAATGGTGGGACAGCTGCTCTACTTGGTGACCTCTGTGGCTGACAGCTCGCTGCCCTAGAGCACATGTCCGCTGCTTCCTGGCCATGAAAACACTGTTGCCAGCCTCTTTCTAGATGCCTGTGGCTGAGTGCTAGAATCCCAGCCAGGAGAGGGGACATCTTGGTGCTCCTTCTCAGCCTGGCCCCGAACACCTCCTGTGTGACCCACCATGCCCTCTGCAGTGTGCAGTCATCATGGATCTGTGTGCTGAAAAATGCAGAGCAAGAAGGTGGCATGAACCCAGGTCTCAGACTCATGGCAGGAGCAGAGGAGCCTGCAGACCATGTCTTTGAAAATTGTTCCCGAGTCAGAAACAAAATCCTTGAGATGATTGTCTAGTACAATCATGACATTCAAAGTTTTAAGTAACTGCTTGTTGTTACATGGTGTGAGCGTGGGACCTCTGTGCTGAAGTTAGATGAGGTGGGAATGAAATGATCTGGGGCAGTCTGGGGAGAAGGTTTCAAGGCAGAAGATGAGTTTTGTGTCTTGATTAACGTGCTAACTCGCTTCAGTTGTGTCTGACTCTGTGTGAGACTATGGACAGTAGCCCACCAGGCTCCTCTGTCCATGGGATTCTCCAGGCAAGAATACTGGAGTGGATCGTCATGCCCCCTCCAAGGGATCTTCCCGACCCAGGGATCACACCCATGTCTCCTGCAGGTTCTTTACCACTAGTGCCTCCTGGGAAGCATCTAGAATGAAAACCATAATTTCTTTCAATATTGTGGGACTCTTTTGGAATGTGCCAGAAGCAAATTTCTGTAGAGAAGGAGGAAGTGGTAGTAATTTCCTTCCAATATGGTCAAAATCTAGATTAAGAGAGTGGTAATAAAGTTGATGATTATTTAGAAAAGTTAAAGGTACATGCAACAGGGAATAGGGAATAAATGAAGGGGACTGAAAAAACTATGATAAAACATGAAGTCTGTATCCTTAGCTCCTAGCTCAGGGATACACACAAATAGCCATTCATCAAATGTTCCAGATGATTATGGCATTGATAAGAAAGCAAACAAAATGTTATAAAATTGACTTATTATACTAAAATGCACTTCTTTGAGTCAGGTAAGTATTTATTAAGCATTTACTATGTGCTGTCATTAGAATTAAAAAATTCATAAAGCACGAGTCCTGTGCTCAAGTACAACAGTTAGAGAAGGTGAGTGACTTTCCCAGGGGAGTGGATTTGGCCTCAGGTCCAGTCAGCCAGTTCCCAGCTCTGACCTCTAGACTGCCTCATCTCTTATGCTCTAGCATGGGAGTTGGCCAATATCAACAGTCTGTTCTTTTGTACTCATTGCTTCAAGAAAAAAGGTATTCTAGAAACAGATCTGGGTGTTTAGAAAAGAGTGACAAAAACCATAAAGGAATTAATTAATAGAGAAAGGATAATTTATTTGGTAAATTGGAAAGCCAGACAAAAATGTTTAGATTTCCCAGTGTAATCAATGTCTCTGAATGAGAGGGGATGTATATCTAAGTATACTTATGATTTAAGTATAAAAGGAGAGAAAAACTCAGAAGAAATCCTTGCAGGATAATTTTAAGTAAAAAAGCAGGATGTAAACTTTTCTGTGTAATTTTAATCATTTAAAACAATTGCATAGCCATATTAAAAACTTGATTAAAAAATGCACATCACCCACAAGTGCATGAGAAGATGCTCAACATCACTAATCATCAGAGAAATGCAAAGTAAAACCACAATGAGATATCATCTCACACTTCTCAGAATGGCTATAAACAAAAAGAACACAAGTAACTAGTGTTGGCAAGGATGTGGAGAAAAGGGAACACTCATGTACTATTGGTGGAAAAGTAAATTGGTGCAGCCACTATGGAAAACAATATTGAGGTTCCTCAAAAAATTAAAAATAGAGCTACCAAATGATCCAGCAATTCCAATCCAATCATATATCTGGAAAAATAGAAAACTCTAATCTGAAAAGATACATGTACCCCAATATTATTTACAATACACAAGATAAAAGAACAACTTAAGTGTTCATCAAACATGAATGAATAAAGAAGATGTGCTACACATATACATCGGAACTCAGCCAGAAGAGAACGAAGTCCTGCCATTTGTGACAACATGAATGGACTTGGAGGGTATTATGCCTAGTGAAATAATTCAGAAGAAGAGAAACACCATGTTATCACTTAAATGCAGATAACAGAAAGAAACAGACCCATACCTATAGAGAACAAACTCGTGGTTACCATTGGGAAGACAGAAGCAGGGAGGGGCAACACAGAAGCAGAGGAATACGATGTACAAACCACTGTGCATAAAGTAAATAAGATACAGGGATGTATTATACAGCGTAGGGAATATGGCCGAGATTTTATAACTTTAAATGAAGTCTAACCTTCAAAAATTTTGAATCAGTATGGTGTACACCTAAAACTAATGTAATATTGTAAATCAACTATACTTTAGAAAATAATTTCATAGCCAAAATACTAGGTATATACAAACTCTTCAAGCAAATATATCACAAATGGTAATAAAATCTGGGTGGTAAAACTATGCGCTATTTAAAATTTTTTCATTATGCTTTAATGAAGTATGATGCTACAGTGAATATGCTTTACTTTCTTTTTATTTTATTTTATTTTTGCTTTACTTTCATAGTCAGGAAAAAAAATGTACTTTAAATATTATAATGGCCAATACTTAGCATTTACGATGTTCCAAGCATTAGTTTAAGTGTTTTTTCCGTGTTGATGCCTGTCATCATCATAGCAACTCTAAGAGGGAAAGAGTCCTATTACCTGCATTTTCCAGATGAGACTTGGTGAGGGCACCTCACCCAGCACCACATATCAGGGCAGGGCTGGAGCTGGGGTTCACTCCTAAGGACTGAGGCTCCAGAGACTGTGCTCTTAGCCACTAGGCTAACCAGTAGCTGAGCTGAATGACTGTATTTCCCCTAGTTTAGACCAGAAGACTAGTTCTGTAACCCCAAATCTATCATGATCTCAGGACTTCTCCTAATGCAGAGGCTCTGGGTTCGATCTCTGCTTGGGGAACTAGACTGCACATGCCACAGTGATGTTTTTATGCTGAAACTAAGTAAATAAGTAAATATTAAAAAAACAGCCCCCCCCCCCAATCTATTATGATCTTAATAATAAGATATTGTAACTGATACACAAAATCATCCTTCAGTTGGTGGGCAGTGATAAACATCTCTTGCTGTTTTTGTTAAGATATCACCTTACAGAAAAAGTATAGCTTCCCCCCCACCCCCTGTTTTACCTCTTTCTTAAAGGCTTTTTCTTCAATCAGTTTTCTTACATCATGAATGCCCTTAATTTTAACCCACAGAAACATTCCTGCAGTAGGAACATGCCATTCTGCCAAACCTACAAAGAGAAGAAGAGAAGAAATATTTCCTAAGGCCATTGTTGATGATGTCAACTATATTGCTTAAATGATGTATTGCAGTAACTGTAAACTAGTATTTCCAAAAAAGTTCCCTTGGAGATAGCATTTTTTAAAAAAAACATAGTTTTATGAGTCCTGAAGAATGAGTGTTACAGTTTTATTTCAAAAAGCAAGGGGAACATTTGAAAGGGAGAGAGGAGACTCATGTATATTTAAGATTTTAGTGGGTCTCAGGGCCATTCAGGAACTCCAATGTCATGCTCGCCTCCCTTCCTTAGAGCTGCCCCTAAGACACTCTTTCAATTTTAGGAGAGTCTTCTAGTATTTCAATAAATCCTATCATTTATATAGCTGTTCAGAAGTCCAATAAAGTTCTTTTTTTTTTAAATCAGAATGTACTAATAATTAAGAAGTATGGGCTTCCCAGGTAGCTCAGTGATAAAGAATCCATCTGCCAATGCAGGAGATGCAAATTCGATTTCTTGGTTTGGGAAGATCCCCTGGAGAAGGAAATAGCAACCCATGCCAGTATTCTGGTCCGGGAAATCGTATGTCCAAAGAGTTCAACCAAAGAGTTGAACATGACTTAGCAACTCAGCATGCATGCACAATTAAGAGGTACTTAAAATTCAGGAATTCCAGGTATATTTGTAGGTTTTGTTTCCTTGAATATAAGCATAGAGAAACCAAGAAGGAACAAGAGTTACTTTGATTTTAGTCATTACTCTTTAGGGGAAAAAAAAAAAAAAACATGGATGAGGATTAAAACCTTTTTTTCAGCACAACAGAAGTGATGCAATAGTGCTCTTATCAAAAAGATAAGACTTCATAGGGGGCAGATATGATGGAAACAAGGAGTTGATACTTTGTATATACTATTATTCTTGCCAAAGGCGTTTTCAGTGGGATAATTAAAGGCATGCAATTCATTTTACTTTCTTTGTCAATAGACAATTAAATCTAAACTATTCTGAAATCAGATTAGTGATAAAAAATATTAGATAAATGAAGTTAATAATTACCAGGCAAATCATCTGTAATGAGAAATCCACCTTAGACTGCATTTAGCTTGTACTATAGTACTATTTTGTCTTTACGGAGTCAGGTTAGAAAAGGAATATATTGCTTATGTCACAATTCCTCTTCTATTTGGAGCAAAATTTTGAAAATCTTTCAATACAGATGTTGGCTTTAAGTAGGTTATTGATGGTTGATTGTTAGCTTAATTGATCTTTTTTTCTGAAAACCATAGATCCTTTCCTGAAGCCAGGTATAGACTTCATATATAGAAATATGTAGAGTTGTGTCAGGGTTTGTGCTGTTGTTCAGTCGCTCAGCTGTGTCCAACGCTTTGTGACCCCATAGACTGCAGCAAGCAGGGCTTTCTGTCCTTCACTATCTTTTGGAATTTGCTCAGACTCGTGTCCATTGACTAGATGATGCCATCCAACCATCTCATCCTCTGTCATCCCCTTTTCCTCCTGCCTTCAATCTTTTCCAGCATCAGGGCCTTTTCCACTGAGTCAGTTCTTTGCATCAGGTGGCCAAAGTATTGGGCTTCAGCTTCAGCATCAGTCCTTCCAATGAATATTCAGGACTGATTTCCTTTAGGATAGACTGGTTGGATCTCCTTGCAGTCCAAGGGACTCTCAAGAGTCTTCTCCAACACCACAGTTCAAAAGCATCAATTCTTCAGCGCTCAGATTGCTTTATGGTCCATCACATCCATACATGACTACTGGAAAAACCATTCAGTTCAGTCGATCAGTTGTGTTCGACTCTGTGCGACCCCATGAATCGCAGCATGCCAGGCCTCCCTGTCCATCACCAACTTCTGGAGTTTACCCAAACTCATGTCCATCGAGTCGGTGATGCCATCCAGCCATCTCATCCTCTGTCATCCCCTTCTCCTCCTGCTCCCAATCCCTCCCAACATCAGGGTCTTTTCCAGTGAGTCAACTCTTTGTGTGAGGTGGCCAAAGTATTGGAGTTTCAGCTTCAGCATCAGTCCTTCCAATGAATATTCAGGACTGACTGATCTCCTTTAGGATGGACTAGTTGGATCTCCTTGCAATCCAAGGGACTCTCAAGAGTCTTCTCCGACACCACAGTTCAAAAGCATCAATTCTTCGGCGCTCAGCTTTCTTCACAGTCCAACTCTCACATCCATACATAACCACTGAAAAAACCATAGCCTTGACTAGACGGACCTTTGTTGGCAAAGTAATGTCTCTGCTTTTGAATATGCTATCTAGGTTGGTCATAACTTTCCTTCCAAGGAGTAAGCGTCTTTTAATTTCATGGCTGCAATCACCATCTGCTGTGATTTTGAAGCCCCAAAAAATAAAGTCTGACACTGTATCCACTGTTTCCCCATCCATTTGCCATGAAGTGATGGGACCAGATGCCATGATCTTCATTTTCTGAATGTTGAGCTTTAAGCCAACTTTTTCACTCTCCTCTTTCACTTTCATCAAGAGGCTTTTGAGTTCCTCTTCACTTTCTGCCATAGGGGTAGTGTCATCTGCATATCTGAGCTTATTGATATTTCTCCCGGCAATCTTGATTCCAGCTTGTGCTTCTTCCAGCCCAGTGTTTCTCATGATGTACTCTGTATAGAAGCTAAATGAGCAGGGTGACAATATACAGCCTTGACGTACTCCTTTTCCTATTTGGAACCAGTCTGTTGTTCCATGTCCAGTTCTAACTGTTGCTTCCTGACCTGCATATAGGTTTCTCAAGAAGCAGGTCAGGTGGTCTGGTATTCCCATCTCTTTCAGAATTTTCCACAGTTTATTGTGATCCACAGTCAAAGGCTTTAGCATAGTCAATAAAGCAGAAATAGATGTTTTTCTGGAACTCTCTTGCTTTTTGATGATCCAGCGGATGTTGGTAATCTGATCTCTGGATCCTCTGCCTTTCTAAAACCAGCTTGAACATATGGAAGTTCTTGGTTCATGTACTGTTGAAGCCTAGCTTGAAGGATTTTGAGCATTACCTTGTTATCAATGTGAAATGAGCAAAATTGTGTGGTAGTTTGAACATCCTGTGGCATTGCCTTTCTTTGGAATTGGAATGAAAACTGGCCTTTTTCAGTCCTGTGGCCACTGCCGAGTCTTCCACCTTTGTAGCATATTGAGTGCAGCACTTTAACAGCATCATCTTTTAGGATTTGAAATAGCTTGGGTGGAATTCCACCACCAGCACTAGCTTTGTTCATAGTGATTCTTCTTAAGGTCCACCTGACTTCACACTGCAGGATGTCTGGCTCTAGGTTAGTGACCACACCATAGTGGTTATCCAGGTCATTAAGACCTTTTTTGTAAAGTTCTTCTGTGTATTCATACCACCTCTTCTCAATTCTTCTGCTTCTGTTAGGTTCTTACCATTTCTGTCCTTTATTGTGCCCATCTTTGCATGAAATGTTCCTTTGGTATCTCTAAGTTTCTTGACGAGATCTCTAGTCTTTGCCATTCTATTGTTTTCCTTTATTTCTTTGTGCTAATATTACTAAGATTATTTATAGAGTAATATTTTCTTGTCAAGAATACTCCTGGACCCTGTTTCCTTCCCCGGGATTATTAACAATACTCTGTGGTATCCCTCACTCATATAAGGACTGCTGCTCATCCCAGGACAGGATGTGCGTTCCACTCACCATTTAACCACTTGTCTGCTGCTGCCATTAATGCATCCCTCTGCTTCCTGTAGAAATCAATAACCCTAGAGGAAGAAAACAATGAAAAATATGTGTTTGCTATACTGATTGCAGAAACCAAAAGGCTCTGAGGGTCCAGTCTGTAAGAATCTATTTTATTGATGAAGATGTTGAATTCTTGATGAGGGAATAGACCATATTTCTTTGATCTGTCCAGTGGTAAACTTTCTAATTTGTAGTGTTTCCATTATTTTGGAATAAATAGAAAATGAAAATTAATAGGGTGAAGTCCATTTCTATGTAAAGTATGAAACCTCAAATACATTACCTGTCTACGTGACCCAGGAAGCCCTCTTCTCCCCATTGGTATAGAAGCTGTGATACCAGGAGCTAAAAAGCATGAGACAGTAACAAGGTTCACACTCTAAATGTGTTTTTGCCAAAAATGAAAGCAAATCACTCTTGACTATGTGCAAACCATCCTAAAAAAGATGCACCAAGCTGCAACAAGCTTTTTCGAGTCAAGCTTTTTATAACAATGCTGATTAACAACAGTGACAACAATAACATTAAAAATAACAAATGTTCATCAGGTTCTCACTGTGTGTCAGAAACTGCTGTACCATGTGAATATACTAATATTTCAGATTAGTTGGTCTTTGTAATACCCTTATTAGGCAGGTCATTGTCTCCACTCTACTGAGGCAGAGACTGAAGCATGAGGTGAGCTTTCCTGAGGTCACAGCTCATCACAGAGCCTGGACTCAAGTAAGACTGTCCAGTCCCAGATCTACTCAGTAAATGCTGCCCTGGATGGCCTAAGTATAAAACACATACAGTTGATGCATAAAGTTATACAATATCTCCAGAGATTTTTTTAATCCAGAATAGATGTTCTAAATGTTGTAAATGGATAGTGAAATTTGGTTGATAACAGATACAGAAAATATGGAAAAAGTCCCCAAGGTGATAAAACATGCAGGCATCTGCACTTTGTGGAACATATAATATCAAACAAATGTCCATTTTACATAAACTACCCTTTTGGGTTTCATAGCTAGCAGTTCTGTCCTTAAGGTTTGATTTTCAAGGTTGCCTTAGGGATGGGTCCAATCATTTCTCAAAGCTTGTGAAGAAATGTATGCAATCTCCAAAAATAATTTCACTGTCTTTTAATTAAAATGCATCCCAGCTGGTCTCTGTAGGGAGCTTAGCGCGTGGGCAGTGAAGGCAGACGCCTGGCCACTAGCAGGTCCGGAACCCTTGCTCTCAGACTCCAGAACAACGGAGCGAGCTGTGTGTTACTTCACCAAACCCCTTCCATCCTGTTGAGTCTAACACTGTTTTTATTGGGTTCCTGGGCTAGATGCCAGGACACAAGATGAATGAGATCTCTGACTCTCAAGGGGCTTGGTCTACACTTGAAACAGCATCAGGTCCATTCAAATCTCTTTTGCCTTTTGGAGCAAATACGTGCTGTCTAGCTAGTCCATGTGGAGCTAGAGATGGAGTCGGTGATCTCTCTCGTAGTGACACCTTACTCTGTCTATTTGCCAAGATCTATTTCTTTTATGATCTGATTCAAAAAGTTGATATTTCATAAACCGTCATTACCTGAGCAAAAGTGCTGGGGTGCATTGTTGAAACTTGTATGTGTAAAACAATTCTCTCAATCAAGGGCTTTGGACCAGTTATAAACCCTATTCTCAACCTGCTCAAAACGAAAAGGCACATTACCAATCATGCATTATCAATTAACACCACGTTACTGATTTCATGACTTAACACCTTCTAGTAAAACTTCTTATTTAAACTTAACTGTACACTTAAAATAGAATGAATATCTGACAAGGTATTTTTAAAGTCTTCTGTACATGACCCAAACTTGACCAGTTCTCTTACAGGTATAGCTTAAAGGTCTAGGATCTTTGACCAGTGGGGATGGATCAGGAGAAAATCTGTTAGTAATAGTAATAATCGAACAGATGTGTTAAGGTGAGTGTGTACAAGCATCTTAAGTGAGAAGAACTGTCTGCACTAAAGATGCTGAGGGGCAGCCCTGTCACCTTTATCTGCAGCCTGAAGGCAGAACCAGGGCCTTACCCTGAGGACAGGACTTTGGAAAAAGAGTCAGCTCGGATGACGCGCCCATCCTCATCCATGGAGAGAAATGTCGGTGCCCAGGGCTTGAAATGGAAGATAAATACGATATTTATATCTGTTAGATCTGTATCCCTACTTTGTGCAGAGTGGGGAAACTTCACCTAGGACCTCCTTGTCCCAAGGCTTGAGATCCAGGATGAACAGTTTCCCAGGAAGGATTCCAGGAAAACTAGTTTGGAAAAGACCACAATGAAGAGGGTCATCAGCATGCAGGGCTGTTTAGAAAGGGAATGCTGACCCTTAGAACAACCAGAAACCCTGAAAAAGTATAAATGAAGATGAGCCATGTAGTCAGCGTGCAATGCTGAAACTTCCATGTTTATTTCAAAGTAAATGCCCACAGGGAAGGGGGCCATGGTCGTGTTTAGGGTGGGTGGCAGGCAGACATGATAGGCAAATAGATAAAAAGCCAAGAATTGTGTTTCTTTTCAGTAGATTTGTAGTGGGGACTGAATCCGTGTGTCTGTTCTCTGCAGTCCTGAGAGCAATTCTAGTGTTAGATTTTGAGGAACCGGGCGCTGGAGTCTGGGCCATTACTGCTGTCTCCTAGGGGAGAGTGCTCGGGGACAGCGGTGCACGTGGACACTGGGGAAGGATCTCCTGCTGCTGCTGCTAAGTCGCTTCAGTCGTGTCCGACTCTGTGCGACCCCATAGACGGCAGCCCGCCAGGCTCCCCGGTCCCTGGGATTCTCCAGGCAAGAACACTGGAGTGGGTGGCCATTTCCTTCTCCAATGCATGAAAGTCATGTTGATGTGTGGTAGAACCAATACAATATTGTAAAGTAAAAAAAAAAAAAGTGCAGAGCAGACTATATAATATGCAATGTTTTGTGGAAAAAAGAAAAGGAAATAAAAATACATATTCATGTTTGCTACTAGATGCATAAAGAAACTCCAAAAGAATTAAAAGAAATTAATAAAAATGATTACCTGTTGGAGTAGTGATGGGAACTGGAGTGAGTGAGTGCGACATTTTTCCCTGTATATTTTTATATATGATTTGCTTCTTGTACCATATGAATGTACTGTCATTAAAACTGAATAAAATACAAAATATAAATGAAAAAAAAACAGGAAAGTGAAGTCGCTCAGTCGTGTCTGACTCTTCGCAACCCCATGGACCTTCAGCCCACCAGGCTCCTCCGTCCATGGGACTTTCCACCTGGAGTGGGTGCCATCGCCTTCGGTCCTTTATTGTGCAGGTGCGTCCCGTCCCTACGCGACAGGGATGGCAGGCAGGGAGCATGATGCTAGGAGCGCCCTCCTCTGCTCACAGCACATCACTGATGAGCACAGCCCTCCGCCTTCTCTCAGAACACAGCTCCCAAGTCCTCCAGCCCATCAGCCTCCCCTGAGAGACTGAGGTTGACACCCCAGGAGACACCCACTCCACATCCCTGGTACCATGTCTATGGAACTACGATCAGGATGTGGAGTCAAGACGACCCTCACCTTGACTCACATGTTCCTTCATGTGCCTGACACAGAGAGCCAGCCACTATTCTAAAAGTAGGGAAATTCTGGAATAAGCAGTTAACACCACAGAAGAAAATATTCAGCAGCCAGGCTAATATTCAATCAGGTGCATTAACAACACCTCATCTTCTAACTGTGGGCTGAGTTGACACCATCGCTTACCTTGTTGAACTGCATAAAATAGTAAGGATCATCTTCTATGATGAGGAAGTCATATTTTCTTGCGAGCTAAAACACATTAAATAAAGTAAGAGTAAAGTTAAATTAAGAGCTGTGTAAGATGAAAATCACTTGAAATCATTCATAGTTCTTTGTACTCATTCAATCACTCATTCATTCATCCCAGCAGCTGCTGAGTGCCCACTGTCCTAGGAGGAGGAACCAGCCCTAAACGTTCTGTCCTCACAGAACTTTCATTCTGGTGGTAAAGACAGAACCTGAGCTCCTAGATAGTGACCAGAGAAGGATTAGGTGGGAGGTTCTGAGGGCCCGGCAGATGGTTGAGGAGGCTGATGTTTGAGAGAGCGAGACAGGGAAGCTGCAGGAGAGCCCAGGCTGACCGGAAGGATCAGTTGTGCAGATGCTGGGGGAGATGTTTAGACGGAGAGCAGGGAGCAATGGCCCTGGAGGCAGAAAATACTTGGCATGTTTTAGGGACAGAAGTTTCTAGAAGGCATGGCTGTTTAAGGGACAGAGGGAAGGATGTGAGAGCCCCCAGTTTGGGAGCAGAGGCCCAGGTCTCATCAGTGTGTGGAAGTGAAGGACTTTTATCTTTATTTTCCATGTGTGGTTGGGAAGCGGCTGGAGGAGGGGCTGTCGGTCCACACTTGAATAGGAAGGGTTTCAGTGACTGGTGGTGGGGCCGGCACTGGGGGACGAGGCGTGTGTGTGGGGAGGAGCTTCACGAATGAGTCCCAGGGTCAGGGCAGGAGGGTGGCTGAGGAGATGGTGGGTTTGGGTAAGTGGTTGTTGGGGGCCATGGGATGGACTGGAGGTGGGAGATGAGGGGCAGACAAAAAAAGGGAGTAAGAGGTGAATGTAACATCACACCAAGAAAAGCATCTCTTTCAATGAAAATATCAATTAAAGGGAAAGGAATATATCATAGTCAACCAGATTGTAGTAATTTCTTGTGTTTAAATTTGTGGCGACCCTGGCATAGATGGCTTCTTTTTATTAAAAATCATCTTCCTTGAGAGGAAGAGGCTAACCAGAGAAGGAATTTGGGAGCACTCTTCTAAAGAGTCAGAAGGAATCAAGCACACAAGTACGTAACACCTTTGAAAATACCTCATAGATTTCCCTTTTGCGCTCAGCTGTTAATGAGTTCCCAGAGGGGTTGTTGCCATTTGGGACAGTGTAAAGAAATTTGGGGCTGTTTTTCTTGGGGTTCTTTGAATCTTCTGGTTTCCATTTGGAAAGTATTTCTCTGAGGGAGTCTGGAATAATCCCGTGGTCATCACTGGAAACATGAATCATGTTGCAGCCCAGGGGTTGCAGCTGTCAAGCACAGAGAGAAAAGCAAGTCTGAGATTGAGACATGACTATAAAATATCAGTGCCAAGGGTTCTTACACTAAGGAGAATGTTACCATTTACACCCTTAAACGCAAACCTGCCCTCAGCTCTATGCCCACGCTGCATCATCTTCACAATTATGATTAGAACTGGTTCATAAAATAGGTGTTTATTAGGGAGTGATTTTGAGAAAGGAAATCAATCTTAGAAAGCACCTGTGATGCTAATACATAAAAATTTATAAGCAGAGGTGATACTCAAAATATTGGACAAGTGGTGTAGCATGGGAGCAACAGACACAGAGCAGGGTGGAATGGGGTCCTGGAGACTCCCCGCCATGCCAGCATTAGCTCTGCACTGTGGGGGTTCAGGGTGGTCGCAGGAGATGGGTCAGGGGGGTCCAGGGTGGTGCTGGGGCACCAAGGAGCATCCAGGCCTTGGCTCCTCAAGAAGTGTGCAAGTATTTCTATATTGTACTGATTGCAGAGGCTGTAGTTGATAATAATGGCCTTATTCATGAACACAGTTTTATAGAAGTCTTGCACACGGATCTTCAGCCTATTCCCTCAGAGCCTGGCACAGATCTCTGTTTGGGCATGTGACAGTGTGGTGCATCCAGCTATTTACATAGATGCAAGTTTTATATGTACATTTGAGGAAAGTGATTAATAATTAGCCTCCAATCATGAAGAAAAGGGAATTATTTTTAGTTTTTAAAGTTGTGGTAAAATGTGTATTCCTAAAAATTGTGCCATTCTAAAGTGTGTGATTCAGTGGCAATAACTGTGTTCGCGACATGTGCGTCTCGTGACACTATCAAGTCCAGAATCATTTCATCACTCCACACAGAAACCCTGGACCCAGTAAGCAACCACTCCCCGTTTCCCCTTCCCCAGTCCTTGGTCACCTCCAATCAACTTCTGGTCTCTATGAATTTGCTTGTTTTATATATTTTGTATAAGCAGAATCATACAATATTTGTTCGTGTCTGGTTGCTTTCTCTGAGCGCCTGCAGTGATGGGCCTGCCTTATTCCTCAGAGAGTGGGTAAAACTGAGGGTTAGAAAGTTGTTACATGGAGTTGAAATTGCTTCCCTGTAGTTTCCACACTTTGGTTCCAGTTCTGTCAACCTAAGGACACACACAGACAAATCTAACTCCTCTGTGACATGGCTAACTTTTATGTAGTTGAGGACAATCCTCATGTCTCCTCTTTCTGCAGGAAAGAGCATGGTTCCTAAAAGCATTCAACGTATGGTCTCATTTCCAGTTCTTTGTGACTGTGGTGCTTCTCTGACTGTGTTCACATCAACCCCAGAGTACTGTGCCCCAGACAGTGCTGAGTTCTGAGCAGGGCCCAGCAGAGCAGGTGATCTGCCTCCTTATTCTGGGTCTAGAGTCTTCTAATAAACACTAGATATGAAAGTCCTGATCATACTGATAGGTTTATTTATATTACATTGACATATGATTTGTCTTAGACATGTGGTAATATAGACAGTAATGAAAAATGTCTTTGTAAATTAAGAGGCATTTCAAGTGAAATATTAAGAACACTGGACAGGATTTTGCACAACTGAATTTTAGCACCTCCACACTTAGATTTTGTAAAACGTAATGTATATATCAGAAGTTATGGTTAGCATATTTTGCTTCTATTAAAACTTCTCCTCTTCACAAAGATGCTATTGTATTTTTCAGTGGGCAGATAATTCTAAAGGTGCAGTGCTTTCTCCTTATTTACTATAAAAAAGACTTGCCTTTTGTAAGAATGTGTACTCACAGCATGAATTGTTCCTGAATAAATAGGTTCATTTACAAGGATATTATCTCCAGGATTAACGATCATTTCAAATACCTAATAAGAGAGGCAAAGGTTAGCTTGGAGAGTATGATTTCCAATCATAGAACCCCCCACAACTTTATTTTGAGCTCACTAGGGTTCCAGAGTAGGAGTTGGCAAGTTTCCCATAAACGCCAGATGGGGCGCGTTCTGTGGGCCCTGGCATCTGTGTTGCCACCACTCAGCTCCGCCTCTGTGGTGACAGCACAGCCACAGACAGCATGTAGGCTGAGTTCCACTAAAGCTCTACTTGCAGGATCAGACATGGGATGATTCTATTTGGCTCTCAAGCCATAGTTTGGCAACCTCTCTTCTACACTGAAAAATAACAGAACTGATTTGGATCCTAAACACATTTACGCCTTCTTTGAAAAAAGTTTGTCTCTGTTATAAGCCAGGCCTGTGTAATGTATGGAGAGAAAGTGAAGATTGTATGGGATGGTTTTACCCTCATGAAGGTGCTAGAGCACTGAGCTAGACACTACTCAGATAAATATGCATGTAAAATCAGTGATAAGCACTGCTGTGTAGATGCCAGTGTTCTAGTGCTCATTGTAGGAGGGCTTGGGCACTCGGCAGACTTGGGGTACTCAGGGAAGGCTTCTTTGAGGAAGTGAAGAGTTGGGGAAGAGGTGACGATAGGTACACATCTGAGAAACTGAAAGAATCCTGTGGCTTGCAGGTGGAGTGTGAAGAGGAGAGTGGAGGGAGGTCAGAAGGAAGTGGGCAGAGAGCATCCCATGGAGGCCTTTGGACAAGTGAGCCAGGGAGAGTTTTAAGTAGGGGACGGGACCCAGGAGTCATGAGATCAGACAGGCATTTGAGAAGGTCATTCTGGCTTCAAGATCAAAGTATCAGAGAGGAGTGAGAATACAGGTGGAGTCTGGGAAGATTTTAGGCTCATTTGGGAGGTTTTTGCTGCAGTCCCAGGGAAAGGCAAGGGTGGTCTGGGTGGGGTGGTGGTGGTGGAGCTGAAGAGAGCTGAGGGGCATTGAGGAAACCAGTAGCAAGGGACACAAGTGTGGGCTGAGGGGAAGCAGAGAAGGAGGGGTAAGGAGGGGCCTCTAGATTTCTGGCTGTACAGCAAGGAGGTGATGGGAGGGGTGTCATTCACTGGAAAACACCCCCGATGTTGTCTGTTCTGAGGGAGAAGCAGCTGAGTGTGTTTTGGTGTGAGGTGCCCCTGAGACAGCCTGGGGTGAGGTCACTGGGGGCGGTGGACACGTGGATGTGGAGGGCGCCTGGCGATGGAGGCGTGGGCAGGGGCACCTGGCGTGATGCCCAGGGGAGGTGTGTGCGGGAAGGGAAGAGGTCCGAGGCCCAGTCTTGCGGGGCTCCTGTGGACCATGGACACTGCAGGGTGGGCAGGGCAAGGACGGGGGAGTTTCCAGAGAGGACGGTTTCAGCAAGGGCTCAGGAGATGTGGAGGTCAAGGGAGACCAGGCCTGCAAATCAGAGCAGATCTTGAGGACCCTGTGATGCCTCAGGACATCAGCAGAGCCAGACAGAGATTTTCCCTGCCTGAATCAGAGGGGTCCGTTCCAACGAATCTTACACAAGGCACAGAACCATCCTTGCCTACCCTGTGATGTTTCATCAGCCCCAGGTCAAGCCTCTCCTCGGTGTCATTGAACAACCTAGAGCTCTTGACAAGCATCACGGCCAGTATCCATTGAGACAGAAGATCTGACTTTTCTTCCCCAATTTGGCCTAGGATATTCCATTTACTATTCCTCATGAGCTTTAGGCATTTTATGACAAACACAGGCCTCCTCTGACAAGTTAGTTGATTTACATTTTACATGACCTCCTGCTACTGCTGCTGCTAAGTCGCTTCAGTTGTGTCCGACTCTGTGCGACCCCAGAGACGGCAGCCCACCAGGCTCCCCCGTCCCTGGGATTCTCCAGGCAAGAACACTGGAGTGGGTTGCCATTTCCTTCTCCAATGAATGAAAGTGAAAAGTGAAAGGGAAGTTGCTCAGTCGTGTCCAACTCTTAGTGACCCCATGGACTGCAGCCTACCAGGCTCCTCCATCCATGGGATTTTCCAGGCAAGAGTACTGGAGTGGGGTGCCATTGCCTTCTCCAACAGGACCTCCTAGGACCAAGCAAATCCATGTATAATTCATGGATCAGATGAAAACTTTATGACCAACATTTCCTGTGTTGGTAAGGGGACATGACAAAGTCCAATATCCTAAATGAGGAGTGAGTACTGTTTATTATCTGAGACTTGTGCACCTAAAATAATATTTATTCTGGAGGGCAAAGTGGAAGAAATGTGAAACCATATTCCCAGGAGGCCTCTGTAACCACATGTCTGTGAGCCAGTGAGTTACTGATGTTTTTGGGCACGTGTGCTGTGTTCTTCTTCGATAGGACTAATGTTGAGATGGACAAAGAAGAAACTTTCCAGAGCATCTTTTGTAGGGGAAAAAAAAAGGCTCATGGTGTACCTTTCTAGGAAAGGTATTTCACTGAAAAGAACTTCTTTCCTACTGGTCTGGGGCATCACAAATATTTCTCTTCAAAAAAAAAGCACCTCAAACAAAACACTCTCCGACATAAATCACAGCAGGATCCTCTATGACTCACCTCCCAGAATATTGGAAATAAAAGCAAAAATAAACAAATGGGATCTAATTAAAATTAAAAGTTTCTGCACAACAAAGGAAACTATAAGCAAGGTGAAAAGACAGCCTTCAGAATGGGAGAAAATAATAGCAAATGAAGCAACTGACAAACAACTAATCTCAAAAATATACAAGCAACTCCTACAGCTCAACTCCAGAAAAATAAACGACCCAATCAAAAAATGGGCCAAAGATCTAAATAGACATTTCTCCAAAGAAGACATACAGATGGCTAACAAACACATGAAAAGATGCTCAACATCACTCATTATCAGAGAAATGCAAATCAAAACCACCATGAGGTACCATTTCATGCCAGTCAGAATGGCTGTGATCCAAAAGTCTACAAGCAATAAATGCTGGAGAGGGTGTGGAGAAAAGGGAACTCTCTTACACTGTTGGTGGGAATGCAAACTAGTACAGCCACTATGGAGAACAGTGTGGAGATTCCTTAAAAACTGGAAATAGAACTGCCTTATGATCCAGCAATCCCACTGCTGGGCATACACACCGAGGAAACCAGAATTGAAAGAGACACATGTACCCCAATGTTCATCACAGCACTGTTTATAATAGCCAGGACATGGAAGCAACCTAGATGTCTATCAGCAGATGAATGGATAAGAAAGCTGTGGTACGTATACACAATGGAGTATTACTCGGCCATTAAAAAGAATACATTTGAATCAGTCCTAATGAGGTGGATGAAACTGGAGCCTATTATACAGAGTGAAGTAAGCCAGAAAGAAAAACACCAATACAGTATACTAACGCATATATATGGAATTTAGAAAGATGGTAATGACAACCCTGTATGTGATACAGCAAAAGAGACACAGATGTATAGAACAGTCTTTTGGACTCTGTGGGAGAGGGAGAGGGTGGGATGATTTGGGAGAATGGCATTGAAACATGTATAATATCATATAAGAAACGAATTGCCAGTCCAGGTTCGATGCACGATACTGGATGCTTGGGGCTGGTGCACTGGGATGACCCAGAGGGATGGTATGGGGAGGGAGGTGGGAGGGGGTTTCAGGATGGGGAGCACATGTACACCCGTGGCAGATGCATGTTGATGTATGGCAAAACCAATACATAAAGTAAAAAATAAATAAAAAGAAAAAAAAAGAAATAAATATGAGAACTAATAAACTATATTATGTTCTAAAAAAAAAAAAAGAAATGTTAAACCATATTCCCAGGAGGCCTCTGTAACTGCATGGCTGTGAGCCAGTGAGTTACTGATATTTTTGGGCACGTGTGCTGTGTTCCTCTTCGATAGGACTAATGTTGAGATGGACAAAGAAGAAACTTTCCAGAGCATCTTTTGTACGGGGAAAAAAAGGCTCATGGTGTACCTTTCTAGGAAAGGTATTTCACTGAAAAGAACTTTTTTCCTACTGGTCTGGGGCATCACAAATATTTCTCTTCCAAAAAAAAAAAAAAACCCAACTCAAACAGCAGCTTATCCTTGTCTTTGTCCTAATTAAGTCATAAAACAGGGAGGAAGTTTTAAAGTGTTATTGCTTCAATACATTATTCTGGAATAATAATTGAATTAAAATTCATTAAAAGTAACCAGATTATAGGTTTCCTCTTATACATAAGAGGAACAAGAAAACTACTCTGGTTTAATATAAACAAGAGTCATACTTTAAGCTAGATGTGCAGATGAATACAGAATCTCCTTATCCAGGACTACTTATTCAAGAAAAAAAAAAGAAAAAGATATATGAAACTGAGAACTATATATGCAGTCTCTTTATCAGGGGAACCCCCAGTGATGGTTACCTCGGTGGACTTCCTGGAATCCAGGAGAGAGGCAGAGAGAGAGACAGACAAACAGAGAGAGACAGAGAGAGACGACGCTAACGCAGAGGAGAGGTCAGCCACAGCCCAGACGTACCCCTGGATCTGGAGAAGCACAGCCAAGAGGGAGACGGGGCACAAGAGGCAACTGGTACAGATGATGGCAGCAGCAGACACAGAAAGGGATGAGGCCTCAGCTCAGGAGGGTCAGGACACACCCTCAAGGAATTAAAAAGTCGTACAGACATAACCACGGCCTAACTCAATGTGGCCTGAATCTCTGAGCCACATGAAACTGATCCGTGCTCACTAAGCTGCAGGGAATCTTGTCCGAAGGACTCAGAGCTCTGGGCTCTCTGTTTAAGAGAAATCAGGTTGGTGCATGTCTTCAAGTTCTACTTATGATTCTAGTGAAGACCTGGTGTCTCACAAAACATGCTGCTCTGTGGTTAAGGGAGAGATGGCTGTATGGGTGCACATGTTAGATTCTTGCCATGGGTGCCCTTCCCCTCCAGTCTTACCTTACAGAGACCTTCTTGGCTGCCACATGTGACACATATGTCCATCTGTCCTTGGGTGGGTGCATAATGGATGGTGGGCGGATTATGCAATTTTACTTGTAACTGTTTTAGCCAGGATAACAGCTCTGGGATTCTAAAGCATAAATACATTTAAAAATTGACAGTAGTGAAAATCAGAATGGTAGTAGACAGCAACTAAATGGTGACTTCATACCAGGCACTTTATATATATTCAATTTAAAAATCTTTGAATGCCTTTCACTGATATTACTATCTTTACTTAAAATACAGGGCAACAATCTTACAGAGTAAGAAATTAACATAAATTAATCAGCTGGTTGTTAAATTAGTTGAGACTTGCATCTAAAGCTTTCGTATTCCAAAAGCTATAGTTTTTCTTTTCCGTTAGAGCATTCACTGTTACTGACTTTTTGTTTTCCTTTGGGAGAGTTTGTAGGATACCTGAAGTTCAGGTTCACTCAGTTCTTTGCATCATGGAAAGAAAAGCCTCTCTGTGTTAGCTGCTCAGTCATGTCCTACTCTTTCTAACACCATGAAGTGTAGCTTGCCAGGCTTCTCTGTCCATGGGATTATGCTTGCAAGAATACAGGAGTGCGTTGTCATTTTTTTCTGTAGGAGATCTTCCCAACCCCAGGATCGAACCCGCATCTCTTATATCTCCTGCGTTGGCAGGCGTGTTCTTGGCATACATTATATACAATTGTTATGTACCTAACATGAATTATTCTTCCATCACAAAGCAATGGACTAATAAAATATAATTAATAGACACTCTGTAAGTTACCCTTCATCAGTGGAAAAAGACCAGCTAAGGAAACCCTTAGAATATTTGTTCCATTTGCCTTTATGAAATTAAATACATCTGAACTGTAGGCAACACATTTCCATAGCTGCCTGGTTAGCATGGAAACATAATCATTAAAACTTTTTCTCAGGACCTAAAATGCCTGCTTCCTGTGTCATCCTCTCCTCCTTTCTCCTATCCTGGTTTATTTACCTATCTATTTTCACTTTGTATTTTTTCCAGTCTGAGCACAAATCGTACCTACTTCCAAAATCTTCTCCCTCTCCTAGTCATATAAGGTTGAGAATCAGTCATTAGGGATCTTAAGCAGTCAGAAACATTGCTGCTCTTAATTACTCTGAAAACTCTTCCCCAAACCTTCCTAAATGCTGATATCCAGTTTAAAAAGACACAAGATGCTTTATCAGCTGGCTGTAGAATATTGCTCATGAAAATGAACCAACTAAGTTAAATTATCTACTGATCAGATTGAGGGCAGGAGGAGAGGGGGCGGCAGAGCATAAGGTTGGATAGCATCACTGACTCAGTGGACATGAGTCTGAGCAAACTCTGGGAGACACTGAAGGACAGGGAAGGCTGGCGAACTACGGTCCATGGGGTCATAGAGTCGACACAAGTTAGCGGCTGAACTACTGATCAATCAGTACCCAGCACTCTGAGAATACTGCAGTGCTCTCTTCATCATCTGTTCATTAAATTGGATGGGTTTTCCGTTTTCTATGGTGATGACCGCAGTCTTGAAAGGAAACGTGTTGGGGTTTGGTGCCCCAGTTGCCAAGGAGATGACAGATTTCGGTGCCTTGCTCAATATTTCAGCTACAACAAATATGGAAGAGAAGAAGAAACACTTTCAGTGAAGACTTTCATGAACAGAGATGGTCAGTATGTTGCATTAGAGTCAATAAAACTTTACAGTGTAATAATGTCTAGTGATAGAATGCTAGTCTGAAAGAAACATAAGATGACTTTGTACGTACCTCACTAGTGGAGGAACTGAGGAATCAACATGTGCCACTGAGAAGGCGGACTGATCGCCCAGACAAAGCAGAGGCCACAGTGACAGAAAACCCTCCTCCACTCGGCCCCTCCCTGCCTGCCAGGCTCCCTGCACCCCCTTCTGTCCTGTGTACCCGCCCTCCCCGCTCTGCACGCGCCTGCAGGCTGTGCTGAACCCTGACTCCTGTGCCAGAAGAGCCCCCTGAACTCTAACCATGACCGTGACCTGGCCTCTCTCTGTTGCTGATTTACTGCCCTTGTGCCTATTTCGGCCCGATTTCTGTGCCAAGTCTGCGTAAAGCCAGGTTCACCCAGGCTGGAGCCGCTTTGAGGGCACCCCCACCCCCACTTCCAGCCCATGGGAGAGGGGCACAGCTCGGACTCACTCATGACTCGGATGGTAGAAGGCTTTCTGGCCGCGCTCGTGGCGGTAATGAACCGAGCGTAATTCATTCTCCTTCTCCGATTGGAGGTTTTTCTCAGTCCGGCCTAACCCTTGCCTGAGAAAGGCACCTCCTCTGGGTATCGGTTTCTGGCGTGCAGGGCCAGAGTCCCGGCTGCAGGCTGCGCTCGGGCCTGGTTAGGATTCGGCCGGCGGGTGGCAGGCCTGGCAAAGTCCACTCACAGGCTCACGACGCATGCCCCCTCCCTCCCTGCGTGACGCGGTCTAGAGCCAATGACCACCACTCCCAGTCGGTTTCTCGCCCCGAGACCACGCCTCCACCCCCGTAGTGGCTGCGTGCCGCGCCTCGGGTCTGGTTTCCGCCTCCAACCTGTGAGGAGTCCCGGCGTCCCGGCGGCAGCAGGTCAACCCCACCCCTGGCCGCGCCTCTAGACGGGTCCTCGCCTCCAGCCCCTTGGCCGCAGAGAACACGCCTCCATTCCGGCCCCGCCCTGATGGCCCGCCCCTCCAATCCGAGGCCCGGCCACACCCTCTAGCTTGGTCCTGCGTCTTGGGGGGCCAGGCAGTATGGGGACCTGGCACCCCGCATTAGCAGCTAGAACCGGGACCTGGAGTCTCTGAAGGAGACTGGACCTGGAGCGGCCAGGACTTCCTGGAGACTGGACCTGTAGCGGCCGGTTGGCCGGGAGCAGGATAGCCGGGGCGATAAAATGGAGATGTTGATGTGACTAGAGAGATTCAGGATTTCCTCCTCACATTTAATTAGTGTGATTCCCTTAGATACTTAATACAAACTTAAACATCTTCCCTTTGTCAGGAGGAACCTGTTTGCTGAAAGGTGTTTGGTGTTCTGGGCCAAGGAGAACATTAGCCTTTGGAGCCATATTCTTGTACAGGTCTGTGCTTCTTATAGTATTGATTACATACAGAATTTTATTTTTTAAAGTATGGAAATTATCCCCACCCACATTCCCAATCAATGGTAACAAAACTAAGGGAGCCAAAACTAAAGAGCTTTCTCTTCATAAGATGCTGGCTCTGAACTTTCATCAGTTTCTGCTGAATTTTCCACTCAGCTGCAGGAGTGGGACAGGTGAGAGTTTGAGGGTGCTGATTGACTGTGAGGTGGTGATGATTGAGTTCAGGGAGACAGGCAGAGAAGTGACGCATCAGAGCAGATACTGAATGCAGGGGACCTGAGGTTGTGCTTGGAAATTCAAGGCAGAGAATGGCCAGTGTGGTGGGAAAGGGTAGGCAAGGGCTAAGCTAGGGACAGCTCACCTGAAGATCAGAAGCTGAAAACTGAAAAAATGATTGATTGCTAGAAAATCAAAGAGACCAGACTTTGAAATTGTCAGGAGCAATCGCAAGAGGAATTCTCCTGAGGGTGTGGAATGAATGATCAAGGTTCGCAGCTCAGGCTGCCTTTTAAAGGCTTGGCTTAGGACTCTTGGGTACAGAATGAATTATAAGGCCAGGTGTTCTGGACCCAGTCATTCTCTAAACAATTGTTGAGTGCTTCCTCTGTGCTGGAAGCTGTATGTTGTTTAAAGTGATGATAGAGACAAAGGACAGGTCTGGAGGCTGGCAGTACAGAATGAAGACATTGGCAGGGATGGTTCTCTCTGAGACCTGTGACCCAGAATCTGTTCCAGGCCTCTCTCCTAGATGCTGGTGGTGTGTGGTAATTTTCAACGTTCCTTGGCTTGTGGCTGCATCACCGTGATGTCGGCCTTGGTCTTCACATGGCGTCTCCCTGTTGTGTGCACGCCCCTGTTGTCAAACTTCTTATAAGGACACCAGTCTCATTAGACCGTATGGGGTCACACAGAGTCGGACACGACTGAAGCACCTTAGCAGCAGCAGCGGCAGCACCTTCATCACCTCGTGTTAACTTGGTTACCTCCGTAAGGACTTTGTGTTCAAATAAAGTCACACTTCTAGGCACTAGGGGTTAAGACTCCAAAGTGTCTCTTTTTAAAAATTGAAGTATAGTTAATTTGTAATGTGTAGTTTCAAGTGTACAGCAAAGTGATTCAATTAAACATCTATATTCTTTTTCAGATTTTTTCCATTATTAAAAGATACTGAGTATAGATCCCTGTGCTATACAGTTGGAACTTATCTATTTTATATATAACATACTTTATTTTAATCCCAGCTCCTAATTTAACTTCTCCCTCCCTTCTCCTCCCAGTGACTTTGGTAAACACAAGTTTATGTTATATGTCTATGAGTCTCTTCCTATTTTGTGTATAAGCGCATTTGTATCTTTTTTAAAAATAAGATTCCTCATATAAGTAGTATCATATAATGTTTGTCTTTCTCTGACTTCACTGAATATCATAATCTCTGAATCTACCCATGTTGCTGCAAATGGCAGTATTTCATTATTTTTTATGGCTGAATAATATGTACCATATCTTTTTTCATCAATTCATCTGCCAGCAGACATTTAGGCTTCCATGCCTTGTCTATTGACAGTAGTGCTGGAATGAGCAGTGAGGTGCATGTATCTTTTTGAATTAGAGTTTTCTCCAGGTATATGCCAAGAAGTGGGATAGCAGGATCACATGGTTTTTTAAGAAACCTCCAAACTATCCTCTATAGTGGTTGTGGCCGTTTACATTCCCACTGGCAATGCAGGAGGGTTCCTTTTTCTCCACACTGTCTCCAACATTTATGCTTTGTAGACTTTTTAATAATGACCACTGTGACGTGATGTTGTTGTTTAGTTGCTAAGTCGTATCTGACTCTTTTGTGACCTCATGGACTGTAGCCCCCAGGCTCCTCTGCCCATGCAATTTCCCAGTTAAGAATGCTGGAGTAGGTAGCCAATTCCTCTGCCAGGGGATCTTCCTGACCCAAGGATGGAGCCTATGTCTCCTGCTTTGCAGGTAGATTCTTTACCACTGAGTCACTTGGGCAGCCCTTGTGATGTGATACCTAATTGTAATTTTGATTAGCATTTCACTAATAATTAGTAATGTTGAGCATCTTTTAATGTGCCTGTTGGTAATCTGTATCTCTTCTTTGGAGAAATGTCTATTTAAGTCTTCTCTCCATTTTTTGATTGGATTTTTTTGGTTTGATATTAAGCTATATGAGCTCTTTGAATATTTTGGAAATTTATCTTTTGTCAGGAGCATCTTTTAAAGTATTTTCTCCAGTTCCCTAAGTTATCTTCTCATTTTATTTATGGTTTCCTTTGCTGTGCAAAAGCTTGAAAGTTTAATTAGGTCCTATTTGTTTAGTTTTGTTTTTATTTCCATTTACTCTAGAAGATGGATCCAAAAAGACATTGCTGCCACTTATGTCAGGAATGTTCTACTTGTGTTTTCCTCTTGGAGTTTTATTTATTTATTTTTAAATACATAGAAATGAATTTAATGGGTAAAACACCTGTACACTAAAAATATAAAGTACTATTGGAAGAAATAAATGCAGGGACAGACTATGTCCATGGATTGAAAGACTCGAAATTTTAAGATGGCAAGAGAACAAATTGTTCTTGGAGGCTCAATCCAATCTCTATCAAAATTCCAACTGCCTTTTGCAAAAATAAACAAACTGATTATTGAAACACAAATGCAAGAGACTCCAGATAGTCAAAACAATGTTGGAAATGAAGAACATAACTGGATAAATTAAAACTGTTGGCTTCAAACCTTACTACAAAGCTACAGTAACCAATACAACGTGCTCCTGGTATAAGGATAATTACAGGATCAATGGAATTGAATTGTGTTTCTAAAAAAACACACGTATATGTAGTCAATTGATTTTTGAGAAGGTTGCCACAATAATTCAGTGGGCAAAGAACAGCCTTTTCAAAAACATGGTGGGGTAACAAATGGACCTCACATACAAAATAATAATATTAGATAACTACATCACATCTGCTACCAAAATTAACTCAAATGGATTAAATAGGTAAATATAAGAGATAAAATGTAAAAATCTCAGAAATATACATGTAAATTTTTTATGATTTTACCTTAGAGAAAAGTTTCATTATAACACCAAAACAACCAACACACAAAAAATTATTATTGGACGTCATCAAAATTAAAACTTTTGTGTGTCTAAGATACTGTCAAGGAAGTGAAAAAACTCTTGGAGTTTTATAGTATCCTTTCTTACATTTAGGTATATAAGCCATTTTCAGTTTATTTTTGTGTATGGTATTAGAGAATGTTCTAATTTTATTCTCTTACGTGTAGCTGTCCAGTTTTCCCAGCACCACCTGTTGAGGAGACCGTCTTTTGCCATTGTATATTCTCGCCCCCTTTGTCATAGCCTAGGTGACCACAGGTTTTGAGTTTATTTCTGCACTTTTTATCCTGTCCCACTGGTCTAATGTCTCATTTTCTGCCAATACTATACTGTTTTGATGGCTGTAGCTTTGTGGTGTAGGCTGAAGACAAGAAGCATGGTTCCTCCAACTCGATTCCTCTTTCTCAAGAGTGTTTTGGCTATTTGAGATCTTTGGTATTTCCATAAAAATTTTTATTAAAAATTTTTTTAAAATTTATTTTATTTTTAAAATTTACAATATTGTATTGGTTTTGCCATATATCAACATGAATCCGCCACAGGTATACACGTGTTCCCCATCCTGAACCCTCCTCCCTCCTCCCTCCCCGTACCATCCCTCTGGGTAAAAAATTTTTAAATTATGTGCTCTAGTTCTATGAAAAATTCTTCAATGGGTATTGTATTGAATCTGTAGATTGCCTTGGATAATATGGTCATTTGAATAATACTGATACTTCTAGTCCAACAACACAGTGTGTCTTTCCATCTGTTTGTGTCATCTATATTTTCAATATGCTGCTGCTGCTGCTGCTAAGTCGCTTCAGTCGTGTCCGACTCTGTGCGACCCCATAGACGGCAGCCCAACAGGCTCCCCCGTCCCTGGGATTCTCCAGGCAAGAGTACTTGAGTGGGGTGCCATTGCCTTCTCCAATGCTTGAAAGTGAAAAGTGAAAGTGAAGTCGCTCAGTCGTGTCTGACTCCTAGCGACCCCATGGACTGCAGCCCACCAGGCTCCTCCATCCATGGGATTTTCCAGGCAAGAGTACTGGAGTGGGGTGCCATTGCCTTCTCCGTATTTTCAATATATCTTTTATCAAATCTTATAGTTTTCAGAGTATAGATCTTTGCCTTCTAAGGTAAGTTTAGTCACAGGTATTTTATTATTATTATTATTTTTGCTCTAGTGAATGGGATTGTTTCCTTAATTTCTGTTCTGATATTTTCTTTTGTTTGTGTATAGAAATGCCACAGATTTCTATATATTAATTTTGTATCCTGCAAGCTTATGGAATCCACCAATGAACCCCAGAAGTTTCCTGGTAGCATTTTTAAGGTTTTTTATGTACTACATTGTGTCATCTGCAAATGGTGAGAGTTTTACTTAGGGGAAATGCTTTCAGCTTTTCACAGTTGAGTACAGTATAAGCTGTGGGTTGTTATATTTGATGTAATTATGATGACATCAAAGTAAGTGAGTGAGAGTTGCTCAGTCATGTCTGACTCTTTGTGACCCTATGGACTGTAGGTCACTAGGCTTCTTTGTCCATGGAATTCTTCAGGCAAAAATACTGCAGTGGGTAGCCATTTCCTTCTCCAGGGGATCTTCCGGACCCAGGGATTGAACCCAGGTCTTCTGCCTTGCAGGCAGATTCTTTACCATCTGAACCACCAAGGAAGCCCATATGGTTCCTTTATGCCCACTTCCTGAAGAGATTTTTTAAAGTCACAAATGGATGTTGAATTTTATCAAAAGATTTTTCTGCATCTATTGAGATGATCCAAATTAAAAATAAAAACCATCTTTAATTTGTTAATGTGGTATATCACATTGATTGTTTTCTTAATATTGAAAAATCCTAACTTCCCTGGGATAAATCCCCTTGATGATGGTGTGTAATCTTTTTAATGTTTTGTTGGAGTTGATTTGATAGTATTTTGTTGAGGATTTCTTGCATTTGTGTTCATCAGTGAAATTGGCCTGTAATTTTCTATTTTTGTGGTATCTTGTCTGATTTGGTATCAGAGTGATGGTCGCCTCAAAATGAATTCAGAAGTTTCCTTCCTCTGCAATTTTTTGAATAGTTTCAGAAGTATGGGTGTTAATGCTTCTGTAAATGTTTAATAGAATTCACCTGTGAGGCTATCTGGTCCTGGACTTTTGCTTGTTGTGACCTTTTAAATTTCTGATTTAATTTCAATACATGTAATTGGTCTATTCATATTTTTTCTTTCCTCCTGGTTCAGTCTTGGTACCTTCCTAAGAATTTGTCCATTTCTTCTAGGCTGTTCATTTTATTGGTGTATATTGTAGTTGCTTGTAGTAGTATCTCATGATCCTTAGTATTTCTGTGGTGTCTGTTGCAACTTCTCCTTTTTCAGTTCCAATTTTATTGATTTGAGTTCTCTCCTTTTTTTTCTTGATGAGTGTGTCTAGTGATTTATCAATTTTGCTTATCTTTTCAAGGAACTAGCTTTCAGTTTCAGTGATCTACAGGGAAGCATTGAAGACTTTTTTACATGGGGCCAGAGGAGGGACTCATAATTGACAAGTCAATATTTAAATTTAAATCAGAAGGAAACCCTGCAGAGTGACAACTGTTCTATTTGCCTTATATACTGAGGTACTCCTAGGTTGGGTGCGTATATATTTACAATTGTTATTTCTTCTTCTTGGATTGATCTCTTGATCGTAATGTACTGTCCTTCCTTGTCTCTTGTAACAGTCTCTATTTTAAAGTCTATTTTGTCTGATTGAATATTGCTACTCCAGTTTTTTTTTTTGGTTTCCATTTGCAGAGGATGCATTTTCCCGTCTCCTCACTTTCAGTCTGTGTGTGTCCCTAGATCTGAAGTGGGACTCTTCTGTATAAGGTATTGTTTTTGTATCCATTCAGCTAGCCAATGTCTTTTTGTTGAAGCATTTAATACATTTAGGCTTAAGGTAATTTTCAGTATATATGTTCTTCAGTTCAGTTCAGTTTAGTCGCTCAGTCATGTCCGACTCTTTGCGATCCCATGAATCGCAGCACGCCAGGCCTCCCTGTCCATCACCAACTCCCGGAGTTCACAGACTCAGGTCCATCGAGTCAGTGATGCCATCCAGCCATCTCATCCTCTGTCGTCCCCTTCTCCTCCTGCCCCCAATCCCTCCCAGCATCAGAGTCTTTTCCAATGAGTCAACTCTTCGCATGAGGTGGCCAAAGTACTGGAGTTTCAGCTTTAGCATCATTCCTTCCAAAGAAATCCCAGGGCTGATCTCCTTCAGAGTGGACTGGTTGGATCTCCTTGCAGTCCAAGGGACTCTCAAGAGTCTTCTCCAACACCACAGTTCAAAAGCATCAATTCTTCAGCGCTCAGCCTTCTTCACAGTCCAACTCTCACATCCATACATGACCACAGGAAAAACCATCCTTGAGGATGGACTGATTTGATCTCCTTGCAGTCCTTCTCCAATACCACAGTTCAGAAGCATCAATTCTTTGGCGCTCAGCTTTCTTTATAGTCCAACTCTCACATCCATATATGACTGCTGGAAAAACCATAGCTTTGACTAGACGAACCTTTGTTGGCAAAGTAATGTCTCTGCTTTTGAATATGCTATCTAGGTTGGTCATAACTTTCCTTCCAAGGAGTAAGCGTCTTTTAACTTCATGGCTGCAGTCACCATCTGTAGTGATTTTGGAGCCCAAAAAAATAAAGTCTGACACTGTTTCCACTGTTTCCCCATCTATTTCCCATGAAGTGATGGGATAGGATGCCATGACCTTCGTTTTCTGAATGTTGAGCTTTAAGCCACCTTTTTCACTCTCCACTTTCACTTTCATCAAGAGGCTTTTGAGTTCCTCTTCACTTTCTGCCATAAGAGTGGTGTCATCTGCATATCTGAGGTTATTGATATTTCTCCCGGCAATCTTGATTC